>NC_086455.1:167191761-167559261 GCF_028390025.1 Pseudophryne corroboree | reverse complement strand
TATGACAACGAGAAAGGTTTACTATGTAGGAGCTGGGATTTATCACGCAGATATATTAGATAGTACATAGAAAGCTGCCCTTACAGCGTATACCAGCTCTGGTGATTGCCGGCTTCATACAGTACAAGCTATTTTGTTTTCTAGCACCTATTGATAAATGTTTTTCTGTTTAAATTGGCAAAGGAGGAAACACGGAAGTAAACACATCAATAATACAATGATTAGAGTGCGGTCCCACGAGTAGAGTTGCCATTACCAGCACCCTCTTCCCCATTCCAACATTTCTATATTACCCTATAAGTCTCAGATGAATATACATGTATTGTATGCCAATTACGCATTTTTTGCAAAGTTAATATGATCTTTATAGAAAAGAACCTACTGAAATATTAAGATTAACTTATAGGATTTTAAATGAGGGTCCAAGTCAGGACCGGGTAAGGAGAGCAATACCTGTTGTGGTAGCCTAATTAAGGTAAGAATCTTAATTTTATAAACATGTTACCTTGAACTCTGGGCATTCTGAAATGTTGGTCTATCAGTGACGGATGCATTAGTGTGCATTTTGCGGTCAAACCTCCGAAAATGCAGTTTTCAGAGGTTTTGCCACTTACCGCTTATGCACCAAGCCCTGAAATGCGATACTTTCTGGAGCTTGGACCCGGTGTATAATGCCATCTTTAGATTGCATTACCCAATAGAAGCCTATGAGTTTCCTTCTGCCTTGATCTTAGATCCCTCCCAGCATCCCCCGCAGTGCACACTCCTGGGATCTAAAAACAGAAATCTAGCGATTGCAAATGAAAGATTTTAGGGATAATTAAAAGTTGATCGCAGCAGCAAATTTGTTAGCAGTTGGGCAAAACCATGGAGGTCATTCCGAGTTGTTCGCTCGCAAGGCGATTTTAGCAGAGTTGCTCACGCTAAGCCGCCGCCTACTGGGAGTGAATCTTAGCATCTTAAAATTGCGAACGACGTATTCGCAATTTTGCGATTACAAACTTCTTAGCAGTTTCTGAGTAGCTTCAGACTTACTCGGCATCTGCGATCAGTTCAGTGCTTGTCGTTCCTGGTTTGACGTCACAAACACACCCAGCGTTCGCCCAGACACTCCTCCGTTTCTCCAGCCACTCCTGCGTTTTTTCCGGAAACGGTAGCGTTTTTTCCCACACGCCCATAAAACGGCCAGTTTCCGCCCAGTAACACCCATTTCCTGTCAATCACACTACGATCGCCTGAGCGAAGAAAAAGCCGTGAGTAAAAATACTATCTTCATAGCAAAATTACTTGGCGCAGTCGCAGTGCGGACATTGCGCATGCGCACTAAGCGGAAAAACGCTGCGATGCGAAGAAATTTTCCGAGCGAACGACTCGGAATGACCTCCCATGTGCACTGCAGGGGGGGGGCAGATGTAACATCTGCAGAGAGAGATAGATTTGGGTGGGTTATATTGTCTCTGTGCAGGGTAAATACTGGCTGCTTTACTTTTACACTGCAATTTAGATTTCAGTTTGAACACACCCCACCCAAATCTAACTCTCTCTGCACATGTTACATCTGCCCCCCCCCCCCTGCAGTGCACATGGTTTTGCCCAACTGCTAACAAATTTGCTGCTGCGATCAACTCTGAATTAGACCCTTTATCAGGCCTTTTTGCTGAAATCTTCATGCATACGGCGTTAATAAACACTGATGCGTGAAGTCTTTTGGTTCGGATTCAGATTTCGGTCTGCTTTAAAATCGATAATTATTGTTAAAAATCAAACAAAACAGCTAAAATCGTGTCTTTTTTGCAATTCGAAACCCGAAATTCAGATTTAAAATCCGACTTCTGAACCACGGGAAGATTCGAACCGGGACTCTGTTCGGATGGAATCTCCTTGCGGGATCAGGAATGGGTTTTGGTTCAGTTCAGATCCGCACAATTCGGGGTGATTCGGATTTCCGAAGAACCGAACCGCACATCTCTAATATACAGTGTATATATATATATATATATATATATATATATACATACCCACACATATCTATGAAATGTGACTGACAAATGAAACAACTACAGTACAGTACAGTAATAAATACAGTACAGTATGAGAATCAGTCTCTGATATCTGTGGTGCAAACCACCTCCGCATCCCTAACCAGACACCAGCGACTGACACAGCCTCCTAGCATTGCTTTGGAGAAACACATGTTTACCAAGAAAAGGTTAAAAATGGAGTTCAGTTTAATGAATGAATTGCCAATTAATGCGCTTTTTAATTACTGTGTTTTCCAGGACATTGTTGGCTCATATGTCTTATTGGCCTTAATGCCGCTTAACAGCGGTGTAACTGCCGCAGACCCAGGCCCTCTCAATTATTGTCTAATGTCATATGGGAAACCTGCTTTTGCCTGCATACCAATTACACTGGAATCCATTACAATTACCATCATTTTAACAATGGCTATTTCCAGTCCTAAATGCCGTTCTCCCCAGGGCGGTGCAGTGACGTTGGGGAGGAGACTATAGAGCTGAAATTGAAGCCCTTGTTTTCAGACACTCCGGCATATGGCCCCATTAAATAATCTCCCTATCTGTGAAAGAGCAAAGCTGTTCCCTAACTAACGTAACAAAGAGAGACGTAGTTCAAAGTGGGAATCTTGTGATTAAAGTCATTTGGTAAAAGCGACGCCGTTGACTGACATGTGTACAGCACCATTACAGCAACTATTCCACATCTGTCTCCTCGTTACAGTCTATCTCTTTGTTTTCCAGCACAGACTGTGTTCCCACCTAATGAAAATGGAACAAAAAGCTGCAGAAACCATTTTGCGTCATACGGCATCGTTGCCATGGAGACCCTCGCTGTCTGTTGGCCGCCATCACTGAACCGTGTTGTACTCATCGCACAAAACGGTTCAAATCTCTATGGGGTATATTTACTAAGGTGTGAGTTTTTTTAGAACTTGTGATGTTGCCCATAGCAACCAATCGGATTCCACTTAACATTTATCTAGTTGCTTCTAGAAGATAATAGCTAGAATCTGATTGGTTGCTATTGGCGACATCTCCACTACTAAAAAAAACTCCCACCTTAGTAAATATACACGTATGTGTTTCCTCACCAGTGTTTTTGGGGGGAGAAAAAGTCTAAATAAATATCTGTCTGTTTCCTCACAAAACTCACCTCTTTATATGGTTCATTATAACATAAACGATGCAATGAAAGGCTGTAAATTGTATTTATTAACGACCTACAGTAATGATTATTATCAATCTTTACTTATAAAGCAACGGCAAATTACACAGTGCTAGGCAGAGAAAGAGATTGTGATGCAAATAAAAGATAACATACAATGATATGAAACATATGGTAACCGTGGTCCTCTCCCAATGAGCTTACAATCTAAAGGTCCCCATACACTACAAATGATGATGCAAGTGATAAATATTCTTGTTTTGTGAGTACATAGGAACAGGCATAGGGATCAGATGGCATTCTTCCACTCGCCAAGAAATGTATGTATAATCATGCGTAGAAGGCTATCCAATTACCCGTGGTCAATGACCGCGGGTAATGGTATCGCCAGGGGCTATCCAATTAACCACGATATGACTCAATCCTCCCCCAATGACGGCACTTATCGGGGGATTATGCTTCGGGTGCCTCAGGCATAAACCTGTGATAAGTGGCCTGCTGGAGCCACGATAACACATGGGATCCCATGCATTTTCGCGCGATCGTCGGTCCAATTTCAGTCGATCAAAACAGCCTCTAACTGGATACCGCGATAATGACCATCGGTCATTCATCGCTATATCCAGCCGTTTTGAATGGGCAAACTGGATCAATGCTAATTGGATATCCCCAGTGCTGAAAGTAGGGTAGTACGGAGCATTTTTGTAAAATGGTGTCAGTGGCATAACTGTGTGTGTCATAATATGTAATAGGCATTATGGTGTGTGGTATAATGTGTAATAGGCATTATGGTGTGTGATATAATGTGTAATAGGCATTATGGTGTGTGGTATAATGTGTAATGGGCATTATGGTGTGTGGTATAATGTGTAATAGGCATTATGGTGTGTGGTATAATGTGTAATAGGCATTATGGTGTGTGGTATAATGTGTAATAGGCATTATGGTGTGTGGTATAATATGTTATGGGCATTATGGTGTGTGGTATAACTGTGTGTGTCATAATATGTAATAGGCATTATGGTGTGTGGTATAATGTGTAATAGGCATTATGGTGTGTGATATAATGTGTAATAGGCATTATGGTGTGTGGTATAATGTGTAATAGGCATTATGGTGTGTGGTATAATGTGTAAAAGGCATTATGGTGTGTGGTATAATATGTTATGGGCATTATGGTGTGTGGTATAATGTGTAATGGGCATTAGGGTGTGTGGTATAATGTGTAATAGGCATTATGGTGTGTGGTATAATATGTTATGGGCATTATGGTGTGTGTATAATGTGTAATGGGCATTATGCTGTGTGGTATAATGTGTAATAGGCATTATGGTGTATGGTATAATATGTAATGGGCATTATGGTGTGTGGTATAATGTGTAATGGGCATTATGGTCTGTGGTATAATGTGTAATGGGCATTACGGTGTGTGGTATAATATGTAAGGCATTACGGTGTGTGGTATAATATGCAAGGCATTACGGTGTGTGGTATAATATAATAGGCGTTATGGTGTGTGGTATAATATGTAATAGGCATTACGGTGTGTGGTATAATATGCAAGGCATTACGGTGTGTGGTATAATATAAAAGGCATTACGGTATGTGGTATAATATGTAATAGGCATTACAGTGTGTGGTATAATATGTAATAGGCATTACGGTGTGTGGTATAATATGTAATAGGCATTACGGTGTGTGGTATAATATAATAAGCATTATGTTGTGTGGTATAATGTGTAATGGGCATTACGGTGTGTGGTATAATATGTAATAGGCATTACGGTGTGTGGTATAATATAATAGGCATTATGGTGTGTGGTATAATATGTAATAGGCATTATGGTGTGTGGTATAATATGTAATAGGCATTAGGGTGTGTGGTATAATATGTAAGGCATGACGGTGTGGCATAATGTGTAATGGGCATTACTGTGTGTGGCATAATATGGCCACGCCCCTATTGTCATGTAGCCACTCCCCTAGTTCCATGTGACCCCGCCCATTTTTTTACTATCAGTACCACTAAGAAAAAAATTCTACTTTCACCACTGGATACCCCCCTTAGTCTTGTGTGTATACTAGGTGCAACTGTATCGCACTAATTAAACATTTTTGCTTAAAAGGTTTAATAGAATAACTGATAGGTACAATATTAAACAAAGACATGAGAAATATGTTGTTTTTGACAGTAACCAGCATGGAAGAGGCATGAAGTGATTGGATGTGAGTTGCCCTAAGCAATAGCCAATGGCATTCCACTACATCCTGTTCCCATCCGGTCACATGGCCACCTATTTGTCCTTAGACAACCCGCTCCATAAACGAACAGCCCACTGTCTTCTATGGGGTAATGCCATCTTATGCCCACACCATCCTAGCTTCATAATGTATTGCATTACGGAGGTTAGTGCATATGCGGTAAGCGGCCAAACCTCTGCAAATTTTCAGGGACTGACTACAAAATTGGCTTTGCTGCGTCACGCCCCAGTTCAGTTTATTAAATAACTAGGTCCTATTTAATAATATTGCATTTAGCAGCTAAATCTACAGTAAAGTATAACAACAAATCAATCACTTCTGCATAGACTAATTTGCAACTCACAGATAAAAGCTAATTGTTGATTGGTTGGTTGGGGATCAGTGCGAATTTTCCACCTAAATGCAAGGTTAGCGAAGCAGCGATACTGACTGTGGATGTCGGACAAGCGTCCACAGACATGTGATAGTAAGGGATGTTAGTACTTCTCTGGCAGCTCAGGAAATGGGATGTGTGATCTTGTGCCAAATATTTCTATTTCTGGCAAATCAGTCGACAAATCTCTTATTGCTGGATCAAATGGGAAAATGGCCTTTAAAAAGATGCCACTAAGGTTATAAATAGGAAAGTGCAATGCAAATAGTTTTACCCCTTCAGCAGAATTGTGTATCAAAAGTGATCATTTAAAACTCCAATTTGTAAAATCTTTAAATTGTAAAATAATGTTTTTTGTTTTTTTTAAAGTTCCTCAGAAAATTTTCAGTATTTCCTGCTCTGGGTTTGTAATCTAATTGGAGAACCGTGAAAGGTTTGTTCATCTAAGTATGGCAGTAGACGGTGAGCAACTTCAGATTTTATTAGAAATTTGCTATTCTGAGACTCCCAAAAATAAAAATGTTAAACTATTTTTTTTTGCCTATTTATTTCACGTAATTCCATATTACTACAAATCCCCTGAAAAACATAAAATAAACACCTGAAAGCACATGCTTAGTATTATTGCTACAGCACTGGTTGTAGCTGTAGCTGACAAGTATTGAGATTAATACATCACTAAACACAACATTTAAAGGGTCAAATATGAGCTGTAAAGGTCACATACACTGTTCAGTGTAACCCTGACATTCCACAGCAGCTCTGTTATAGAATATCGTAAATATTACCTACAACTCCATTATAGAAAGTGAAGCCCTTGCTACATCTTTAGCACAGTATCCTAATGGGACCTGATAAAGATCACAGAGCTAAGACTTGGGGTGACTGTCAATGTTTAACAAGTTTGCCATCAATGGAGCAAATCCAATGGTTTTCCACCATCGATGGCTGTGATGTTTTTTTTTTCTCAGTGCTGTAAAATTATGTTTTGTCCCATTAAACACCAACCCATTGGCCTGTCCCTGCAGCATGGAACGCTATTGATGGGTACAAACCATAGATCGTTGATCAGAGTTGGTTTCATGCCATCGATGTTAACCAACAACGGCATCATCGATGGTTAACCCATCATTTTGTACAAATTAACCAATCCAAGCTGTGCATTTCTTCGAAGCAAGTCTGCAAATCTGTCATCCACTCTCTGCCTCCCAACAAGCTGCAGAGGCGAGAGAGATTGGACGATACTGTATGCTGATTTCCATGTAAGCAGTCCACTGACTGTGTATTATACAGCTTAGTAATATGCTGCCCTTCAATAGTATCACATAATGGCTTTACTGGCCCTTTAAGATTTGCAGCAGACATGAATCTATGGCAAATGAAACTTCATAGATCCATCACTTGCAATATCGCTAGCAATACTGAAATAACACAATACATCCCCCAGATTCATTCTCTTTGTATAGTTATATATATATTTTTTTATTATTATTATTTTATTTCCCAAACTTGGCAAAGTAGCAATTATTCCGAAATAATGAAAATAAATAAATAAAAAGGACAACCCCCCCCCCCCCAAAAAAAAAAAAAGACAAAACTTTACAGACCACCAGTATGAAGACTGGGATTCCTACTTTTATGAAAGTTATCCATCACACGTCAAGGGTAATAATCAATTATCTGTCAAAAAGAACTGATAAAAGCTTTCAGTAATAATTTCACAGGGAAGAAAAAATTGTGTTGAATCCAGTAATACGCAGCCCTAATATCAAACAGATTCATAAAGGCTTGAGAGCACTATACCCCTTGGAGGCATGACACTACACAATTTCTCATCCTGAAAATGCAAGATAATTTCTTTATACAGGACAGGAAAGGAAGGCAGCCAGAGTCTGCGTCTGCGTGTGTGTATATTTATATGCAGTATATATGTATATATATATATATATATATATACAGTATATATAAACAATGACCTGCCACTCCTCTGGTTCAAACAACGTGCTCCGGTGCCCTCCTGGAGTGAGTAGCTCCTGTATATGTAGTGGTAGAAGGTGGCACTCAGAAGACTGTCTTCTGACTTTCACCGCATAAGACAGTCTTCTGAGTGCCGACTTCTACCACTATATATATATATATATATATATATATATACATACACATCGTTGATTTACTATATATATATATATATATAGTATATATAATATATATATATATATATATATATACATACATACACACAGTATACACTGTATATATATGTATATATATATATATATATAGTAAATCAACTATATATATATATATATATATACTGTATAAATACTATATACACACACACACACACACACACACACACACACACACACACACACACACTGTATATATATATGTATATATATTTTTTATATATATATATATATATATATATATATATATGTATTTAAATATAAATTCGTGGCTGACTACAGCAGGTGAGCCCTTACAATCATCGTGGGGGCCGGCACTACAAAACGTTACAGTGATTCCTCTCGCATCATGCAAATCGCTGCATAATGTCTACTCTTTTTGGAATGTTAAATCGAATCAGCATTCTAATGTTACAAGTCTGTGATGAGCTGCAAAATAAATATGCAGAAAAGCTTTAAAGAAAAAAACAACTAAATAAAAAACCTCCAGCAATCAGAGGGACCCGGCGTGGAAGCCTGGCCTATAAATCTTTGTCTGTTTCAATCGTGGAGCTTGCCGAATCAGTGTAAAATTCGAGTGGGGATGTCATCAATTTTGGTTAACCTCTCTATTTTTTCTTTGTGTTGCTAGTTGAGTGATGGATTAGTTTTGTCACTTGTGTTGGGCTCACAGTATGTTAACACGGAAGGTTGCAGGCAGGTTATGAGACGGGGTTATTGCTACCCTAAGGCTGACCAAGTTCTGTAGTCGCAATCTTGCTCATATCATAATACCCAATTGCCTGCAGCAGGATCCCAGCGAACAAGGGGCCTAATTCAGACCTGATTGCTCGCTAGGAGTTTTTTGCAGCGCTGCGATCAGATAGTCGCCGCCCACAGGGGAGTGTATTTCGCTGTGTAAGTGTGCGATCGCATGTGTAGCAGAGCGGTACAAACTGATCTTGTGCAGTCTCTGCACAGCCCAGGACTTACTCAGCCGCTGCGATCACATCAGCCTGTCCGGGACCGGAATTGACATCAGGAACCCACCCTGCAAACGCATGGACACGCCTGCGTTTTTCCAACCACTCCCAGAAAACAGTCAGTTGCCACCCACAAACGCCCTCTTCCTGTCAATCTCCTTGCAATTGCCCGTGCGAATGGATTCTTCGCACAAATCCATAGCTGAGCGTCGATCCGCTTTGTACCTGTGCGACGGGCGGTGCATGAGCAGTTCTGACCTGATCGCAGCGCTGCAAAAAACGCTAGCGAGCAATCAGGTCTGAATGACCCCCAATACCCTAGAACAGGATGCACGCAACAAGCCAGCAAGGAGTTTGAGTTCCACTGCCTGGCAAAGCATGACGTATTCAGGGAACCTACAGATAAACATAACACGGCCCATGATTAATTGTCTGAAAGTTCACAATATAGACATTGTGGAGAGAGATAAAGTACCAGCCAATCAGCTCCTAACTGCCATGTTACAGGCTGGGTTTGAAAAATGACAGTTAGGAGCTGATTGGTTGGCACTTTATCTCCGTCCACTTTCTCCAAGGCTTAATACAGCTACCCAATAAAGGGGAATATGTATCAAACCTTGGAGAGAGATAAAAGTGGAGAAGTTGAATCCTAAGGTTTGATACACAGTGATACTATATTTTTCACCATTTTTATTATTCCCCCCCCCCCCCCCCTCTCCCCATACAACACAAATACAATAGGTATATGATTGTAGCCAGTGGCGTTATTAGGGTGGGGCAGGTGACGCATGCATGTCCCTGGGCACCAGCTGTGGTGGGGCAGCATGTTTATGTGCAATCATTTTACTTCTCTTTCATGCCAATCACATGTATTGCCCCACACAGTTATGTGTCGGTGCTGCAGAGCAATGACAGCATTTGGGAGTGGGATAGGCTGGAGGAAGTGAATACTGCCCAGCACATGGGATTGCATCACCATGTGGCAGCACATAGGCAAACGCAGGGGGGGGGTTCTGGTTGCCCAGAAACCCCCTCCACTTGGCAAGTGGCTAAAATTATGACAACAACAGCAATGGTAAATAATACGATTACTAGAGCTGCCGCAACATCATGCAGTGTAAGAGACAGAGCAGAGCTGCTGCACATGCCCAGTGGTAGCAGCTTCTTCTACCAAGTTTGCAGTGTGTGGATCTGAGTCCTCAATCAGTGCTCTGGACCAGGGAGTAGCTACCAGTAAGAAGAGACAGGAGCCTTACCATGAGCTGGGAGAATGTGTGCTTAGAAAGTGCAGTACTTGTTCTATTATGTCTGTGTATTTGTTTATTATGGTATGTTCAACCTTTTCCTGACCACTTATTTATATTATTTCAATATTTGATACAGCCTATACTATATACCATCTATAGTGTTAAATATTGATACTGTATTCCATACAGTATCCGGTGTATAAAAAGGCCAATGTTTACATTAATGTCCAGGGTCGTTACTAGGTTCTTCTGCCGCTCCTGTAGACTCCCGCACTTGCTCCAACGTTCCGCAGAGTGGGAGATTGTGTATTGCATTTGGAAACCCCCCTGTAGAGATCCTGCGTTTGCCACTGCAGCAAAAGTAAGAATGGAAATATGGGTTAGGTGCAGATAATATCAGGGGACGTAGGTTCTGGAAGTGCTGAGGCAAGTGTAGGTTTTATATTCTCGTATACGTCACGGTGAGGTGATGCGTGCCCAGGGGCGTAGAGAGGGCGGTTCCGGTGGAGCTTGAGCTCCAGGCGCCCAAGACAGTACAGGGTGCCGCAGCTCGACTCCACCGGAACCTCCGCATGGCCGCACGAAGCTCGCAGCTGTCAGTCACTGACAGCTGAGAGCCTGAGCTGCGTCAGCTCTCTCCCTCTCTCCGCACTCCCCTCCGCGCTCCCTTGCGTGTGACGTCGTTACCTCACACGCACGGGCATCTGACGTCATGACGTCAGATGGGCAGAGATGCGGCCAGACGCAGAGGGACTGTGGAGATGGAGCAGCAGCAGTCGGGACGCAGGAGTGGGGCAGGGGTGAGCGGTTTTTTTTTCTTTGTAAGCGGCGCTACCAGGGGGCACAATTACTGGGGGCACAGCTACTGGGAGCAAATCTACAGGGGGCACAACTACTGGGGACACAGCTACAGTTGGCACAACTACTGGGGGCACAATTACTCTGGGCACAGTTACAGGGGGCACAACTACTGGGGGCAAATCTACAGGGAGCACAGCTACAGGGGGCACAACTACTGGGGGCACAATTACTCTGGGCACAGATACAGGGGGCACAATTACTCTGGGCACAGATACAGGGGGCACAATTACTCTGGGCACAGCTACAGTGGGCACAACTACTGGGGGCACAATTACTCTGGGCACAGCTACAGGGGGCACAACTACTTGGGGCACAATTACTCTGAGCACAGCTACAGGGGGCACAACTACTGGGGGCACAATTACTCTGGGCACAGCTACAGGGGGCACAACTACTTGGGGCACAATTACTCTGAGCACAGCTACAGGGGGCACAACTACTGGGGGCAAATCTACTGGGAGAACAACTACTGGGGGCACAATTACTCTGGGCACAGCTACAGGGGGCACAACTACTGGGGGCAAATCTACTGGGAGCACAACTACTGGGGGCAAATCTACAGGGGGCACAATTACAGGGGGCACAACTACTGGGTGCAAATCTACAGGGGGCACAGCTACTGGGGGCAAATCTACAGGGGGCACAACTACTGGGGGCAAATCTACAGGGGGCACAACTACTGGGGGCAAATCTACAGGGGACACAGCTACAGGGGGGACTCTGGGCACAGCTACAGGGGGCACAGCTACAGGGGGCACAACTACTGGGTCCATAACTACAGAGGGCATAACTGTGGCCACGCCCGTTCCCTATGAAGCCATGCTCCTATTTTTTGCCGCGCGCCATCAGTGCGCACTATGTTTGACCTTGGGGTGTGTGTGTGTGTGTGTGTGTGTGTGGGGGGGGGCGCCAAAGGAAACTTTTGCCCTAGGTGCAACATGGTCTAGAACCGGCCCTGGTGGCCACGCCCCTAATTCAGTACAGGGGAGGGGGCGCCGGAATATCCCTTGCTCCAGGCACCATGACACCTTGCTACACCGCTGTGCATGCCATTTGCACTGTACAGTTCCATATATGATTGTATGTTTATTTACGTTTAGTTCATTCTCCAGTCTGGCACATTGTGGAGGCAGGGAACACGAGGATGCTGCTACAACACAAGCTACTGCCCTGCTGACAAGGCCTTTTTTTATTTACATATTCGCAAAGTGCCTCTAATGCCATCTGCGGTGCCCTTGTTTTATTCTCTACCAGAGTGCCACAAACAAGGATTTCCCTGTGAAGTACTGTACGCTATTAATCCGTATTTCACATAGAAGAGACAGCTGTGTGACACCAACCCAACTCGTCAGCAAATGTCGGCGTTGACGATTGGGGAAACTGGCTGCGGAATCTCCGGCTGCACAAAGTGGGGACGTGTCCTGGGGGTCGGACTGCAGGCAGACAGAGCTCTCACCACTCAGGAAGTGTGGAGTAAGAGAAGGCAAGCAGTGTGAATAACTCATTAATATGGCAGGCGGCAGAAAATTGGATCCAGGCACGTGGGAATATACATGGGGGGCCTCGTTATCAGAGGGTTTGGTGGAGTCACTGCAAATGTGGTTTCGAGGTTTCCAAACAATGTGATGGAAGAAGAGCAGAGGGACAGCTGTGATCTTTCCATCTTCTCTGCTGTTTTTTTTAACTCATCACTGTGTGTCGTCCATGTACAGCAGTAACATTGGGCCTAATTCAGATTTACGTACAAATCTGACGGTGTGGGGTCTGCACAGGCGCTAGGCCTGGTCCGCGCACGTGCAGAACCATCTGGCGATATCATTCGCAACGCCCCGTCAGCTGCAGCAGAATTGACATGCTGTAGCATTTTTTTGGTGGGGCAACCGACACCGTTCTACAAAACGAGGGGGTGTTGCCCCGGTTTTGTAGGCTTGATAGGTCCAGGGTTTGGGTTGTCAGAAGCAGACTTACTGGACACGGTTGTCCGGATCTGACGGCCAACCTGAGTAATCTTCAACTTACCGGGCCTAAGTAAGAACGCTGCACTTGGATCTCAAAAATGCAGGAGGCGTCTATCTCCTACATACAGACGCCGTCTGCTGCAATTGCAGTTTTATTACAGGGAATTCCACAACCGCTTCCTCGTAGCTCTGCAATTCCTTGCAAACATGAATTAGGCCTGTTGTGACACCATGGCACAACATGGACAGTAGCGGAAATTGAAGTAGCAATTGGTGAAGATTCCATACAACCAAAGTCATGGGGGTCCATGTTCTGCTTAACTGACCCCCTGGGGTACAATAACTGGGCAAGATACGCAAAGCAGTGTAGGGTGACATGTCATAGAGAGCGAGAAATGAGATTATGCCCTCTTTTTGCCCCAGTCTGTGTGCTCTCATAGGCAAATGCAGGGGGGGTTTCCAGTTGCCGTGAACTTGGCAAGTGGCTCAAATTTTGACAATAGTATCGGTATATAATACGATTACTAGAGCTGCCGCCACATCATGCAGTGTAAGCTGCTGCACATGCCCAGTGGTAGCTGCTTCTTCTACCAAGGGTGCTGTGTGTGTGTGGATGAGTCCACTGGACCAGAGAGAAGCTACTAGGAAGAAGAGACAGGAGCCTTACCATGAGGTGGGAGAATGTGTCCTTAGAATGTGCAGTACTGGTTCTATTATGTTTGCGTATTTATTTATTATAGTGTGTTTTACCTTTTCATGACCACTTATCTCATTTATATTATTTAAATGTTTGATACAACCTATTCTATAGACCATCTATAGTGTTACATATGAATAATTCCATGTTCTGCACAGTTGTAGACTGTGGATTACATCTGGAAACCCCCCTCTAGAAATCCTGCGTTTGCCACTGGCTCTTGCCACATACAGGCCACCTCATAATGCAAAAATATTCCGCCAGACATATAAGCAGAATTGGAATTGCGCCTCTGGACAAACTACCGTAACTGTGGAGTATTAATGATATTTTCATCGTTTATTGCACTTTCCTGTGAGATGCATCAAAAGGTTTTTATGAACTTATTAAGGAGACCGATGTCTAGGCAACCCTGTGGCAAAGTGGTCACCACTACCTGGCAGCTTCTCTACCGTGGCTCCGAATTATGAAAAGCAGCGTCATGTCTCGGTGGAAGTTGCGGGCCTCATTCTGAGCACAGGTGATGTACGAGCGCACCAGGGCAGCAGTTTTTAGAATTCTTTATGCAAGCGAAGTTGCAAAAAATCTCTCAAGTAAGTGAACATCAGCATTCAGAAGAAGAACGGAATGACTGAGATAGGAGTGGAGAGGGTTAAACATCCATAGGCTGGGGAGGACTCTTTGGGGACATGTGACTCGCCATCCAATAGGGATGCAGGGATTCGGGATCTAGCTGATTGATATAAACTGGGAACTCTTTTTCCTGTTCTTCCCACCCTTCCTCCCCTTTTTTGCGGTAGTTTTGGGTGGATCGTTGCGTTAGCTGATTGGCGGGAAAGAACGGCAGGTTACTTGTTTTTAGGTCTAGATGTTTTAATGATTATTTCAGGTTTGGTTGGTGCGCTCACCTTTAATGACTATATACATCTGCTGGATCACCCGGTCGGGTGGATAGTCAAGGTAGAAGGTTGAGTGGATCCCGTTTGTTGTTAGGATGAGTGTTAAGTTGGCACAGTAGTACGGGTTGGGGTAGAAGTTAGCCGTTCTTTCTTGGCCACCATTATTTAATCTTTTATTTCAGCCATTTAAGTCAGAATTTATCGAATAAATCAGCTAACAATTTCTGCCACATCTAAAGGGCCCTACACACTGGCAGATAACACTGCACGATATGAACGTTCTCGTTCATTAATTTAACGAGAACTCGTTCATATCGTGCAGTGTGTAGGCACCAACGAATAACGATGCGCGGCCCCGCGCTCGTTAATCGTTGGTGCCCCGTCGCTTATGCATGCAGGCCAATATGGACAGTCTTGCCCATATTAGCATGCAGTGCTATGGAGCAGGGTGACGGGGGGAGTGAAGAAACTTCACTCCCCCATCACCTACCCCCCCTTCCCCCCGGCCGCCGGGTCACCCGTCGGCTGTATCCGCCGTCGGGCAGCTCTGCGGCGGATCTGCCAGTGTGTAGGGCCCATTAGTCTCCGAGTCTTTATTTTAGAGTTAAGTGTTAAGGGTTTATGCATGCACATGGTCATCCATGTTTATCAGGCCAGGTATGTACCCCATATTTGCATGGTTTCCCCTGCCACGTAAACATACTGTATACTGGAATTGTAATTAGCTGGCAACTGAACTGACCCTGCTTTGGGCTGAAAACTAGATTGCAAGCTTTTTGGGCAGAGGACTGATTGGGCATCAACGCAATATTCTGCTTGCACAGGGAATTAAATCTGGAATGAAATGACAAGGGAGGAGGGGGGGAGTCACCTGTGCTGGGTCATTTTCGGTGTCTCAAATCAAAGTTGTGAAAAGATGAGGCACATAGGGTAACATTTCATACGTGACAGTCTTCACAATATTACAATTTCATTTATGGGCAGCAAACAGTACAAACAGTATATATATAAAATAACATACTGAACTCTTTTACATTATTAATAAATATTGCTATCTTAATTGCTATTTCTGCACGATACAATATTAAAACATTTCTTCAGTGACAGCCGAGTTCTCGGCCAATTATTGGCGATTGTTCTGCAGCAGAAATTTTGGGATTCCTATACACAGCACTGGGCTATGAATTACATTTTTGATGCTTTAAGAGAAATAAAAAACGAAAGAAACAGAATCCGCAAAGCCATTTGTTGGTTTAAAATAATATCGTAATGTTTGCGCTCTAAAAATAGACGTGTCAGAAGTTAATGTGATTGAATTTGTGTTTTGCAAGGGGAGAAATCAGGTCAGCCACTGGAACACAGGTGTTAGAAAGTGAGATCTTGGCTAATTAGGCAAAAATCTGCTTCCTTCCTGCTACATAATATCTCGCTCTGTTTCTGGGCCTTAAACGAGAAGTCAATATTAGTAGAAGGAAAGATAAAAACACAATTGTATAACCCTGTGGGGCTCAAACAACATAGGATAGGGATAAAAGATCTCATTAAGGCCCTCTCAAGAGACGTTTCACTGCATTGTACATAGGTGCGGATTCTATTACCACTAATAACTGCATATCAAATATTTTAGGAGAATTTGCCTCGGAGATAAATTTTATACTAAGTAATGCGAACAAATGAAATGCAATTTCCAAATAAATCTGTCTTGATTGCCCCACAAGGCTAGCAGCGGAGTCATTTGCCCGCTGGTATTTGGTTTGTATTATCTCTTCTGAAGTGGCTCCCTCTCTCTGTTTATTAAATGGCGAGCGTGATAATAAAAGTAATAATGACAACGTATCCTGCGCTCTTCTCTCAATTCTCGATAGGTTTTACCGTTACATTGTAAACATAACATCTGCAGTAACGATAGCAATCAGCAGTTTGGTAAATAGATAAATATGTAAATGGTTAAAGCGGTGACGGATGCACGGGGAGTTTAGCCGGCGAAGGACGAGTATTGCGTAGGGTGGGCACAGTGAGAGTAGGATTGGTGTCACTTGGGAAGAGGGGATGGTATCGGGATCTCTGCGTTTGGGATGCCGGTGGTCAGAAGAGACAGCGGCATTCCGATGGTCTGGATCCCGACACCTTTTAGGTACGTATATTAATCCTCCGCCCCTACCTCCCTAACCCGCTCTACCGGCAGCTAGACCCTAACCCTTCCCTCCGCAGCTTAACCCTAACCGTCCCCCCTTAGTGCCTAACCTTCCCCCTGCAGAACAACCCTAACCGTACTCCCTTAGTGCCTTACCCTCCCCCGCAGAAAAACCCTAACCGTCCCCCCTTAGTGCCTAACCCTCCCCTGCAGAACAACCCTAACCGTACCCCCTTAGTGCCTAACCCTCCCCTGCAGAACAACCCTAACCGTACTCCCTTAGTGCCTAACCCTCCCCTGCAGAACAACCCTAACCATACCCCCTTAGTGCCGATCCCTCCCCCGCAGAACAACCCTAACAGCACCCGCTTAGTGCCGATCCCTCCCCCGCAGAACAACCCTAACCATACTCCCTTAGTGCCTAACCCTTCCCTGCAGAACAACCCTAACCGTACTCCCTTAGTGCCTAACCCTCCCCTGCAGAACAACCCTAACCGTACTCCCTTAGTGCCTAACCGTCCCCTGCAGAACAACCCTAACCGTACCCCCTTAGTGCCGAACCTTCCCCGCAGAACAACCCTAACCATACTCCCTTAGTGCCTAACCCTCCCCCGCAGAAAAACTCTAACCGTACCCCCTTAGTGCCGAACCCTCCCCCGCAGAAAAACCCTAACCGTACCCCCTTAGTGCCTAACCCTCCCCTGCAGAACAACCCTAACCGTACTCCCTTAGTGCCTAACCCTTCCCTGCAGAACAACCATAACCGTATTTCCTTAGTGCCTAACCCTATCCTGCAGAACAACCCTAACCGTACCCCCTTAGTGCCTAACCCTCCCCTGCAGAACAACCCTAACAGTACCCCCTTAGTGCCTAACCCTCCCCTGCAGAACAACCCTAACCGTACTCCCTTAGTGCCTAACCCACCCCTGCAGAACAACCCTAACCATACCCCCTTAGTGCCTAACCCTCCCCCGCAGAAAAACTCTAACCATACCCCCTTAGTGCCTTACCCTCCCTTGCAGAAAAATCCCAACCGTACCCCCTTAGTGGCTAACCTTAACACTTCCCTCCCACAGACTAACCCTAACCTTACCCCCTAAGTGCCTTACCATAAGCCTCCCTTTTTAGTGCCTATTTCTCCCCTACAGAACAACCCTAACCGTACTCAGTGCCTAACCCTCCCCTGCAGAACAACCCTAACCGTACCCCCTTAGTGCCTAACCCTCCCCTGCAGAAAAACCCTAACCATACCCCCTTAGTGCCTAACCCTCCCCTGCAGAAAAACCCTAACAGCACCCCCTTAGTGCCTAACCCTCCCCTGCAAAACAACCCTAACAACACCCCCTTAGTGTCTAACCCTCCCCCCGCAGAAAAACCCTAACCGTACCCCCTTAGTGCCTAACCCTCCCCTGCAGAAAAACCCTCACCGTACCCCCTTAGTGCCTAACCCTATCCTTCCCTCCCACAGACTAACCCTAACCTTTCCCCTTTAGGGGAACATGTACTAAGCAGTGATGATAGTGGAGATAAATCACTTGTTCTGTATTTTTTCAACAAGTGGAAATGAAAGTCCAGACTAGCCAACTCAGGCGCGCGCATCTCGCCATAGGACTGGCTAGTTACTTTTACTGCTCCTGGCCAGTATCGCTCAGCTAATTACTCGAGAGCTTATTGGTAAAATTGCAGCAATAGGTGGGTTTAACTTTTCCAGCAACGTGATAAGCGGCGATCAGGTCTATCACCAGGCATCGATAAATAGGCCCTATGAGAATCACATTGATGGGGAGGTGTATCAAGCCTTGGAGAGAGAGAAAGGCATGACTGCCCACCTTGTAGCTCTCCAAAGATTTATACGTCTCACAGTGAGTGATGCACCTGCCTATTGGTGGTCATTCCGAGTTGATCGCTAGCTGCATTCGTTCGCTGTGCAGCGATGAGGCAAAAAACCGGCACTTCTGCGCATGTGTATGCGCCGCAATGCGCACGTGTGACGTACTATTACAATGAACGATGTCGTTTCACACAAGGTCTAGTGATGCTATTCAGTCGCACTGCTGGCCGCACAGTGATTGACAAGAAGGGGGCGTTTCTGGGTGTCAACTGACCGTTTTCAGGGAGTGTTCGAAAAAACGCAGGCGTGCCAGGAAAAACGCAGGCACGGCTGGGCGAACGCAGGGCGTGTTTGTGACGTCAAAACAGGAACTGAACAGTCTGAAGTGATCGCAAGCGCTGAGTAGGTATTGAGCAACTCTAAAACTGCACAAAAAAATGTTGCCGCTCTGCGATCTTTTCGTTCGCACTTCTGCTAAGCTAAAATACACTCCCAGTGGGCGGCGGCATAGCGTTTGCATGGCTGCTAAAAACTGCTAGAGAGTGAACAACTCGGAATGACCACCATTATACTTTAGTTTTAATACTAGTGCTGATTGCCGCTTGTCATGCTGGCAAAACGGACAGTAATAGCAGCTTTGCCAGGCCGTTCACCCAAGTCCAAATGTAGGCTTTAAGTTCCATTAGTTAAATGAAATAAATAAAAATAAAATAAAAATATAAAATGAAGTAGAAAACATACATACATAGTAGACATGTGATTTTGTGGATCCTAACCAAACCCCGGTACGGATCCCCCGAGGAGATCCGTTCTGAACCGAGTCCCTGTTCGAATCCTACCACAGTTCAGAATCCTGACAGGACCCTGAACCCCTGCATTACCTGCATTGTGGCACGACAACAGGGGCAACTTAATGCATTGATGATTTTGGGCCTTATTTCGTATCGATGGCATTAGCCAGGTTTTGAGGCCGCTGTCACACGTAGGGTCTTGTCTGCGCATGCCGGCAAATGCAATCAAATGCATTGATGCAAACGCCTTAGTAGCCAGGCTGCGCAGGCAGGGGGCATGACTTATTTTGCGGGGACAGCGATGCGATCGTAATTGATTTGCGACCGCATTGCTAGCTACCATTAGCACGCTCGGCGGTCTTGCCCTGTGCTGGGCGGCCCAAGCAGACGATCGTTAGCAGTTGCAGTTTTGCTAATTTAGCAAAACTGCAGCTGAAACTGAATCAGGTCCTTTGTTTGCTACTTAGCCAATTAAGATGATAGTGAGATGATTCATAGCCTGTGTTACTTGGAGGATCTGAAGGAACATTTCAGTGAAAACCTGTTAAAAATTGGTTCAGTAGTTCTTGACTTTATCACAAACATACATACGAATGAACAATGGCCCTCATTCCGAGTTGTTCGCTCGTTAGTTTTTTTTGCAACGGAGCGATTTGTCGCAAACTGCGCATGCGCAATGTTCGCAGTGCGTCTGCGCCAAGTAAATTTGCAAAAAAGTTTGGTATTTTACTCACGGCTTAACGAAGAAATTTCTTCGGTCTGGTGATCGGAGTGTGATTGACAGGAAGTGGGTGTTTCTGGGTGGAAACTGGCCATTTTATGGGTGTGTGTGAAAAAACGCTGCCGTTTCTGGGAAAAACGCGGGAGTGGCTGGAGAAACGGGGGAGTGTCTGGGCGAACGCTGGGTGTGTTTGTGATGTCAAACCAGGAACGAAACTGACTGAACTGATCGCAGTGGCAGAATAAGTCTCGAGCTACTCAGAAACTGCAAAGAAATTTATTTTCGCAATTCTGCTAATCTTTCGTTCGCAATTCTGCTAAGCTAAGATTCACTCCCAGTAGGTGGCGGCTTAGCGTGTGCAATGCTGCTAAAAGCAGCTAGCGAGCGAACAACTCGGAATGAGGGCCAATGTTATTAATAGTATAGATAGATATTGTTTCTCAACATACTTTAATATTTTTTTTTTAATAATTATTTAAATATTGGCCCTCATTCCGAGTTGTTCGCTCGGTATTTTTCATCGCATCGCAGTGAGAATTCTCTTAGTGCGCATGCGTAATGTTCGCACTGCGCATGCGTCAAGTAACTTTACTAAGAAGAAAGTAATTTTACTCACGGCTTTTTCGTCGCTCCGGCGAACGCATTGTGATTGACAGGAAATGGGTGTTACTGGGCGGATGTACGGCGTTTTAGGGGCGTGTGGCAGGAAACGCTACCGTTTCCGGAAAAAACGCAGGCGTGTCTGGAGAAACGGTGGGAGTGCTTGGGCGAACGCTGGGTGTGTTTATGACGTCAGCCGGGACCGAAAAGCACTGAATTGATCGCACAGGCAGAGTAAGTCTGGAGTTACTCAGAAACTGCTAACTCGGTTTTGATCGCAATATTGCGAATACATCGGTCGCACATTTAAGATGTTTAGATTCACTCCCAGTAGGCGGCGGCTTAGCGTGTGTAACTCTGCTATAATCGCCTTGCGAGCGAACAACTCGGAATGAGGGCCATTGTTTCAAAAATATTATATATACAAAAAAACATTCATCTATGAATAATATTTTTTGTTTATGCTTTTGCTCTGGTATTGCCATCCTGAGATACCTCATGCTAAGATACTCCATCCTGAGTTACCTCATATTGAGATACCTCATCCTGAAATACCTCATACTGAGATAACCCATTCTGAGATATTTCACACTGACATATCCCATCCTAAGATACCACCTACTGAGATACCCCAAACTGAGACACCTCATACTGAGATACCCCATCCTGAGATACCTCATACTAAGATACCCCATCCTGAGATACCTCATCCTGAGATACCCCATCCTGAGATACCTCATACTAAGATACCCCATCCTGAGATACCTCATCCTGAAATACCTTATATTGAGACACCTAATACTGAGATACCTCATACTAAGATACCCCATCCTGAGATACCTCATCTTGAAATACCTTATACTGAGACACCTAATACTGAGATACCCCAAACTGAGACACCTCATACTGAGATACCCCATCTTGAGATACCTCATACTAAGATACCTCATCCTGAAATACCTCATACTGAGATACCCCATTCTGAGATACTTCATACTGACATATCCCATCCTAAGATACCACATACTGAGATACCCCAAACTGAGACACCTCATACTGAGATACCCCATCCTGAGATACCTCATACTAAGATACCCCATCCTGAGATACCTCATCCTGAAATACCTTATACTGAGACACCTAATACTGAGATACCCCAAACTGAGACAGCTCATACTGAGATACCCCATCCTGAGATACCTCATACTAAGATACCCCATCCTGAGATACCTCATACTAAGATACCCCATCCTGAGTTACCTCATACTAAGATACCCCATCCTGAGACATCTCATACTAAGATACCCCATCCTGAGATACCTCATACTAAGATACCCCATCCTGAGACATCTCATACTACGATACCCCATTCGGAGATACCTCATACTAAGGTACCCCATCTGGAGATACCTCATCCTAAGATACCTCATACTGAGGTATCCCACCCTGAGATTACTCATGCTGAGATACCCCATCCTAAGATACCTCATACTGAGATACCTCATCCTGAGACATCTCATACTACGATACCCCATCCGGAGATACCTCATACTAAGTTACCCCATCTGGAGATACCCCATCCTAAGATACCTCATACTGAGGTACCCCATCCTGAGATACCTCATGCTGAGATACCCCATCTGGAGATACCTCAGACTAAGGTACCCCATCTGGAGATACCCCATGCTAAGATACCTCATACTGAGGTACCCCATCCTGAGATACCTCATGCTGAGATACCCCATCCCGGACAGTACTTGGATTCTCTATGCATAAACATGGGGTGCATTTAACGCTGGCAGCAACCCCTTTGATGTGTATTCGGAGATGAACGTGAGTGGAGAAGATGTGTACAAGCAATGGCCAGTGATTCGTGCATCACACGAAATGGGCACTGATTGGAGAAGTGATGGGCAACAGGCGCCCCAAGTTTGATCCTGCTTTACTGACATATTTTGTTTTTTATAGTTTATAATTATATCGCCTGTTTGGCGTACCTGATACTGATATGATGTTATGTCTTTTTCTCTGATTAAATGTTTAGATTTATCATACTGAGATTAAGAGAAATGTGTGTCTCTTTAAAGTTAGACGGCCAACCACGGAGAGCCTGTGCATCCAGTTACTTAATATTAGATAAGAGAATCGCCAGGTATCTCCTATATATTTGCCTTAATCTGTGACTCTGTGCTCGTAACGCTGGGCGGAGTCACAGAGCTGGGCGGAGTCAACTGCATCTGCTGCAGGGAGCTACCCCATACCCAGCGCCAGCAGCAGTCAGGTGCAAGACCCTACCTTACAGTATAGGAGGTGAGGATGGCCACTAGCTGCCGGCTGCTGTGCCTGTCCCCCCCCCAATCACCTGTGACAGCGGGCTGTGTAGTGCGGGGCCCGGAAAGGGGGCGGAGCTACGGCGTCACGAAGGGGAGGAGCTACACGGAATAGAGGGGCGGAGCTACACGGGACCAGACAGCTGAACAATGGTGGAATCAGCATTGCAGTGACGGCCAGCCAGACTTGGTAAGTGGAGGGTGAGAGAGTGTGTGTGTGTATATAGTGGGGGGGTGTGTGTGTGGGTGTGTGTGTGTGTGTATATATGGTGGGGTGTGTGTGTTTGTATATACGTGTGAATTGTGTGTGTGTGAGGTATGTCTGTGTGTGCGCACTTTATGGACGCCACTGCTGGGGGGGCCATTACATGCAAGGACGCTACTAATATAGGGGGGGCATTACGTATAAGGACGCTACTACTATAGGGGGGGCATTACGTATAAGGACGCTACTACTATAGGGGGGCATTACGTATAAGGACGCTACTACTATGGGGGGCATTACGTATAAGGACGCTACTACTATGGGGGGGCATTACGTATAAGGACGCTACTACTATAGGGGGACATTACGTATAAGGAGGCTACTAATACTGGGGGGCATTACATATAAGGACGCTACTACTGGGGGGGGCATTATGTATAAGGACTCTATTACTTCTGGGGGCATTATGTATAAGGACGGTGCTACTACTACTGGGAGGGCATTACATGTAAGGATGCTACTACTACTGGGGGGGCATTATGTATAAGGACGGTACTACTACTGGGGGCACATTATGTATAAGGATGCTACTACTACAGGGGTGGCATTACGTATAAGGACGCTACTATTACTGTTGGGGGGCATTACATATAACTGCTACTACTACTGGGGGGCATTACGTATAAGGACACTACTACTATTGGGGGGGCATTACGTATATGGACGCTACTGCTACGGGTGGGGCATTACGTATAAGCACGCTACTACTACAGGTGGGGCATTACGTATAAGATGAATAAGATTGTGCTACATTGTGGCGTAATTTTAAATGGGGGTACTATTGTGTGGCCATGCCCCTTAGTTGTGAGACCACACCACTTTTCCCGATGCACAACAAAGGAATATGGGAGGGCGCAAAATTCATAGTTTGCAGGGGGGCGCCGAACACCCTAGCACCGGCCCTGGCCACCAGTAGCAAAAGTACACCACGGCCACTGACACTATCTGCAGGGAGGGGAACAGCGCTGATATGGAGGGTACTTGCAGGCAGCGAGTCGCCGCCCGCAGCTCCTCTCCCACCTACACACCATACCTGCCGCCTGACACCCACACTCCAGGGAGAGGGCGCTAGCTCAGGCACCGCTAGATCAGCATCTGCAGCATACAGACAAGGGCTGCCATGCTCAGCGGCAAGCGGTGCGGAGCATGTGCAGCGGGACAGCGCCAGGACGGGACACGCACTAATCAACATTGCTGCTGGGCCGGAGCTCCCTCCGTCTGCAGCCTAAGGACACGCGCCGCACCTCTCCAGGGAAACACCATGCCTGCCCGCCCACAGGGCTCCGGACGCTTACCTATGCTCCGCGATCACAGCAGCTGACGCTGCCATGCAGGATGGAGGAATGACGCCCGTCAGACGGGGCGGACAGTGTGCGGCGGAACGGGGCCAGGAAGGAATGCTGACCACGACCCATTGCTGCTGGGTCTGAGCTCCCTCCCTCTGCAGTCACCATCTCACAGCAGCAGCCTGGAGGTTAGTGGCCACCACGACCCGCACATCCTTACCTCACACATACCTCACTTATACCTCACATACCTCACACATGAGAGCAAAGGTACACACACTGTGACATCACACCTGTAGCCCACCCCTATATCTGCTAAGTACTCCCCGTCACTATGCCCTGTCACCCTCATCCTGCTCTCTAACTGCCTGTCTGTGTACTGGCCTTCACCCCTCTCACACCATCACCAACCCTCACTAACTACCACAGAAACTATGTGCACTGATATCTGCCCCTCCACCACCTGCAGCGCCCCTGGACCCCTCCCCATCCCCCGCAAACCCCCGCACCTGCCCCTCCACCACCCGTGGCACCCCCACCCACTGCGCCTTCGGACCCCCTCCCCCATCTGCTGCAGCCCCTCCCCCATCCGCCACACCCCGCATCTGGCTCTCCCCCGCCCGCTGCACCTTTGGATCCCCTACCCCACCCACGCAGCAGGCCCTTCCCAATCCGCATCGCCTACACCATTCGCAACAGCACCGCACCCGCCACTCCCCCCTCCCCCACCCACTGCACACCCCTTCCCCATCTGCAGTGCCTTCGGAACCCCTCCTCCATCCGCAACAGCCCTGCAGCTGCCATCCCCCACCTGCGACACCCCTGCTCCTACCCCACCCACAGCGCCTTCATACCCCCTCCCCCATCCGCGGTCCCCACTCCCCAAACCCCTTCCTGTTGC
The DNA here is from genome assembly GCF_028390025.1 of Pseudophryne corroboree. Lineage (NCBI taxonomy): Eukaryota > Metazoa > Chordata > Amphibia > Anura > Myobatrachidae > Pseudophryne > Pseudophryne corroboree. The sequence goes on along the minus strand of NC_086455.1, from coordinate 167,533,771 downwards.
AAGGGACTACGCCCCCTTCACCATCGGACGCCCTATCATTGTGCAATATTCAAACACTAACAAAACTAGGAATGCAGGTAATACTCCATATATTGAACCCCAGAAAGGCGTGCAGGGGTTAAGGGGGCGTAGCCCCTTCCGACGGTGTGAAGAGCGCCCGTAGGGCGCGATGAAGCACCTAGTTTATTATAATTACCAGTTATTTATATAGCGCACACATATTCCGCAGCGCTTTACAGAGAATATTTTGGCCATTCACATCAGTCCCTGCCCCAGTGGAGCTTACACTCTATGTTCCCTATCACATGTACAGTACACACAGAGTCAGACACATTCACGCTAGAGTTATTTGTTGTTAGGACCCAATTAACCTACCAGTATATTTTTGGATTATGGGAGGAAACCGGAGTGCCCACAGGAAACCCACGCCAGCAGGGAGAGAATATACAAACTCCACACAGTTAGGGCCACAGTGAGTATCGAACCCATGTCCTCAGTGCTGTGAGGTAGTAATGCTAACCACTACACCATCCGTACTGCAGCACTGGTCAGCGAACAAGTGTCTTATGGAGAGAATAGTGATCAATCATTTTATAGAATGTATGTACTTGATAAAATGCTATCTGGAAGCTGATTGGTTATCCACCCTTTAGCAGACTGATACATTTCCCCAAAGAGTGCAGTGAGTAAAGGACAGAACAGAGAGACTGCAGTGAATAAATAAGTGACAAACGGAGAGAGTGCGGTGTTTACAGATTAATACAACGACGTATAACTTATTTGACATGTAAATTACGTTTTTCTATCGATCATTGCCCAGAACCTACAAGATTCGGAAAGAGATAATTTTGTTGTATGACCGTTTAAACCGTTTCCTCGACCCAGACAGGCAAATAGCGGTCTAATATCCAATCTTAAAATCCAGAAGATTTCCCCTCGGAATTCTATCTCCCACAATGAGCTGAAGAGCAATAATTCTCCGCAGCTTGTACAATCTGTATTTACATGTTGCTAACATGATGCATGGCAAGTGTGGACATAAATACACTGTAAATATTCCTTCAAAGACAATCCCCTCTTTTGAGAGCTAATTAAACAATATGTGAGTTATCGCAGCAGCTCGGGGAGAATGGCGAAGAGTTCAGCAGGAATCACTGAAGGGACTATGAATCACGCAGATACTGCACTGGTAATAACTGATCCACATCCGTTCTCTAAGGGGGCCCTGTCTGCGATGTGCATCTCCCATAACGGCGTATGTTTAAAAGGGGGTACAGAGGAGTCACACGGTAGTTCTGTCAGTTGCAGGTGGATGCACAGCCCTGAGGGTGGATTAGCATCAGACTGAGGGGGTTATATGGGTCATTCCGAGTTGATCGCTCGCTGCCGATTTTCGCAGCGCAGCCATCAGGTAAAAAAATGGCAAAACTGCGCATGAATAGGCACCGCAATGCGCAGGCGCGTCGTACTGGTACAAAGAGGAGCAATGCTAGGCGATGGATTTAGCAAAGAATCCATTCGCACAGCCGAATGCAAGGTGAATGACAGAAAGAGGGCGTTTATGGGTGTCAACTGACCGTTTTCTGGGAGTGTTTGGGAAAACGCAGGCATGTCCAGGCGTTTGCAGGGCGGGTGTGTGACGTCAATTCCGGCACCAAAAAGACTGAAGTGATCGCAAGGGCTGAGTAAGTCCAGAGCTACTCAGAAACTGAACAAAATGTTTTTGCTGCGCTCGGCTGCAAAGGCGTTTGCACACTTGCAAAGCGAAAATACACTCCCCGTGGGCGGCGACTATGCGTTTGCACGGCTGCTAAAAGTAGCTAGCGACCGATTAACTCGGAATGACCCCCTATGTCCACTGTATATTATAGTCCCAATAAGCACATCAGCAGAATCTATTTTAGGTAAATGCTTAACCCTGAGCAGAATAAAATGACTATTTCCTCCTATAGGGGGATATTTACTAAGCAGTGATAAGAGCGGAGAAGTGAGCCAGTGGAAAAGTTGCCCCATCAACCAATCAGCAGCTCCGTATCATTCTATAGTATGCAAATTATAGATGTTACTTCAGTGCTGATTGGTTGCCATGGGCAACTTCTCCACTGGCTCACTTCTCCACTCTTATCACTGCTTAGTAAATGACCCCCTTAGTTCCCTGCAGCTTTTGATGGGGTTACAGGTGGTTATTCTTGAATACCAAAGACCAACAGAGACATCTTTTGAAAATGATTTGGGGGTGCACCTACATATGTCTGAAACATGGCATACCTGGGCATGGATAATGGCAGCACAAATATTGGGGCTGCCCAAGCACACCCTGCACCCACACACTGGTGCGCCGGAAGTTTGGCTGGTACGACCGCTGTGCTGTAATCATATGGGAGTTTGTGTAATATATGATGTATATGGAAGGTTTGCAGTATACAGAGTCCATGTGCATCCAGAAATCAAACTGAAGCCACCCATTGTAGATGCTCAACCACTGCCCATCACTCACAAGTGTAGTCTTGTTGGCTACGTTCCAACATGTGAGAATAAGCCTTCGTTAGTGCAACTGCCCATCAATGAAGGAGCCACACAAGCAGAGTCATAGCTAGGCACTTCAGTGCCCTAGGCGAGAGAAAGCACAGGCAGACACCGCCAGCGCCCCTAGAAACATGATGCATGATTCTAGGGGCACCCCCTGCTGCAGGTGGCACAGCAGGCCATTCGGCCCGCGCTGGTTCTTTTATATAGCATCAGCAAGAGTAGGGAATGGGGGTTCATGGGCAGCAATTTGCAAGCAGAAGGTGTGAGTGAGGGGCTACATGCGCAATTGCTGTCTGTCAGGAGGCTACAGCTTTGGGAACAGGGGGCAGTGTTTGAGCTAGCAGAGGTACTATCATAATGTCTATGGAGAGCCACATGTCACTGCGGCTGGGTGCCTCTGCAACTATGCTTAACTGCTGTGACCATGGAGGCTGGGGCAGGTGTACAGGAGGGAAGGCTGCCAATAATTTGTTCCTAGAAGAACCCTGAGCAGTAAATTTACCTCTGGAAGCCTCCACCCCCCGGTCTTGATATTAGTGATACAGGATTTGTAAAGGGGGTGGGTCTACTTAAGTGATTGATTTTGGAACGGGGAATGTCTACTAAAATGCAGATGCAAAGGTTTTGGAGTGTTGGAGCCAACAACTGCGTTTTTGGAGACAGTGTTACTGGTCCTGGTGACTTACCTGCATCGATACATAAGGTTGTCCAATGGTGTGACCAATTTGCCTCCGATGGTACGTCTTTGTACACAAGCTGCACATCTGATCAGCCAGCGGAGGACGTCTCAGTACAATTCCCAGCAGCTGTGGCATTTGCATATCTTCCAAGCTCCACTGCATCGAATGATGCAGCAGTGACGGGCATTGCGTCCACCTCTTCTGAATGAGCCCCAAATTTTATTAAACCTTAGGGAGAATCCCCCACAAATAGGGTAATATTAGTGTACTTGATGGAAAGACTACCTAGGTGGCTCCTAGAAGGTTCCTTTCTCCTCCTTGTAGCCCACAAAACTTCTGTGATTCAAGTGTATACGTGGCTTTCTGGTCACCAACCCCAAGCTAAGTGTGCCCGTGTTGTGTACATTATGTTTCACTGGTTTTGATGGATTGAACTGTTTGCAAATTCTCGTATGAAAAGCTTCAGATTGGAGAAACAGCAAAGTTGGATATTAAAGTCAACATTTTACATCCAGAGCTGATTGCTCAGCGTTTATTTTTTATTCAGCAACTTTGTGGGACTGCTGCCAGAGCTTTGTGTCATTTCATGTTCCACCCCATGCACTGGCAGACATTGGGTGTTTGTTGAACTGGACAGTCTCATATATAATTAAAGTCAACGGTTGCCTAAGAAAGCTCCATATAGCAAATACAGATCAATCTTTGACTGAAACGCCATGCTTGTACTGTATTTGTTGAACCACAAGTTGCCATTGCAGGGGAAACAAACATTTCTGATTGGCAATGTATTGACCCCTCATTGTCAGTGAATTAATTTTACCCTACTTTGCAGGTAAGGGGCGCTTCTGTGTTCTACAAGAATGTCAGGGTGTCTGTTTACTATAACTGAGTGTCAGAGGCCATTTTCTTTTCTAGTTAATGTCAGGGGTGTCTGTGTGTTCTAGTAGGATGTCAGCGGTGTCTGTGTGTTCTAGTAGAATGTCAGGGGTGTCTGTGTGTTGTAGTAGAATCTCAGGGGTGTCTGTGTGTTCTAGTAGAATGTCAGGGGTGTCTGTGTATTCTAGTAGAATGTCAGGGGTGTTTGTGTGTTGTAGTAGAATGTCAGGGGTGTCTGTGTATTCTAGTAGAATATGTCAGGGGTGTCTGTGTATTCTAGTAGAATGTCAGAGGTGTCTGTGTATTCTAGTAGAATGTCAGAGGTGTCTGTGTATTCTAGTAGAATGTCAGGGGTGTTTGTGTGTTGTAGTAGAATGTCAGGGGTGTCTGTGTATTCTAGTAGAATGTCAGGGGTGTCTGTGTATTCTAGTAGAATGTCAGGGGTGTCTGTGTATTCTAGTAGAATGTCAGGGGTGTCTGTGTCTTCTAGTAGAATGTCAGGGGTGTCTGTGTATTCTAGTAGAATGTCAGGGGTGTCATAGTGTTCTAGTAGAATGTCAGGGGTGTATGTGTGCTCTAGTAGAATGGCAGGGGTGTCTGTGTGTTCTAGTAGAATGTCAGAGGTGTATGTGTATTCCAGTAGAATGTCAGGGTTGTCTGTGTATTCTAGTAGAATGGCAGGGGTGTCTGTGTATTCTAGTAGAATGTCAGGGGTGTCTTTGTATTCTAGTAGAATGTCAGGGGTGTCTGTGTGTTCTAGTAGAATATCAGGGGTGTCTGGATGTTCTAGTAGAATCTCAGGGGTGTCATAGTATTCTAGTAGAATGTCAGGGGTGTCTGTGTATTCTAGTAGAATGTCAGGGGTGTCTGTGTCTTCTAGTAGAATGTCAGGGGTGTCTGTGTATTCTAGTAGAATGTCAGGGGTGTCTGTGTATTCTAGTAGAATGTCAGGGGTGTTTGTGTGTTGTAGTAGAATGTCAGGGGTGTCTGTGTATTCTAGTAGAATGTCAGGGGTGTCTGTGTATTCTAGTAGAATGTCAGGGGTGTCATAGTGTTCTAGTAGAATGTCAGGGGTGTATGCGTGCTCTAGTAGAATGGCAGGGGTGTCATAGTGTTCTAGTAGAATGTCAGGGGTGTCATAGTGTTCTAGTAGAATGTCAGGGGTGTCTGTGTGTTCTAGTAGAATGTCAGGGGTGTGTGTGTGTTCTAGTAGAATGTCAGGGGTGTTTGTGTATTCAGGTAGAATGTCATGGGTGTATGTGTATTCTAGTAGAATGTCAGGGGTGTCTGTGTATTCTAGTAGAATGTCAGGGGTGTCTATGTATTCTAGTAGAATGTCAGGGGTGTCTGGGTGGTCTAGCAGAATGTCACGGGTGTTTGTGTATTCTAGTAGAATGTCAGAGGGTGTATGTGTGTTCTAGTAGAATCTCAGGGGTGTCATAGTGTTCTAGTAGAATGTCAGGGGTGTCTGTGTATTCTAGTAGAATGTCAGGGGTGTCTGTGTGTTCTAGTAGAATGTCATGGGTGTATGTGTATTCTAGTAGAATGTCAGGGGTGTCTGTGTGTTCTAGCAGAATATCAGGGGTGTCTGTGTATTCTAGTAGAATGTCAGCGGTGTCTGTGTGCTCTAGTAGAATGTCAGGGGTGTATGTGTGTTCTAGTAGAATGTCAGAGGTGTATTTGTGTTCTAGTAGAATGTCAGGAGTGTTTCTGTGTTCTAGTAGAATGTCAGGGGTGCATGTGTATTCTAGTAGAATGTCAGGGGTGTATGTGTATTCTAGTAGAATGTCAGGGGTGTCTGTGTGCTCTAGTAGAATGTCAGGGGTGTCTGTGTGTTCTAATAGAATGTCAGGGGTGTCTGTGTTCTAGTAGAATGTCAGGGGTGTCTGTGTGTTCTAGTAGAATGTCAGGGGTGTTTGTGTGCTCTAGTAGAATGTCAGGGGTGTATGTGTGTTCTAGTAGAATGTCAGGGGTGTTTGTGTATTCAGGTAGAATGTCATGGGTGTATGTGTATTCTAGTAGAATGTCAGGGGTGTCTGTGTGTTCTAGTAGAATGTCATGGGTGTATGTGTATTCTAGTAGAATGTCAGGGGTGTCTGTGTGTTCTAGCAGAATATCAGGGGTGTCTGTGTATTCTAGTAGAATGTCAGCGGTGTCTGTGTGCTCTAGTAGAATGTCAGGGGTGTAAGTGTGTTCTAGTAGAATGTCAGAGGTGTATTTGTGTTCTAGTAGAATGTCAGGAGTGTTTCTGTGTTCTAGTAGAATGTCAGGGGTGCATGTGTATTCTAGTAGAATGTCAGGGGTGTATGTGTATTCTAGTAGAATGTCAGGGGTGTCTGTGTGTTCTAGTAGAATGTCAGGGGTGTATGTGTATTCTAGTAGAATGTCAGGGGTGTCTGTGTGTTCTAGTAGAATGTCAGGGGTGTCTGTGTGCTCTAGTAGAATGTCATGGGTGTCTGTGTGTTGTAGTAGAATGTCAGGGGTGTTTGTGTGTTGTAGTAGAATGTCAGGGGTGTCTGTGTATTCTAGTAGAATGTCAGGGGTGTATGTGTGCTCTAGTAGAATGTCAGGGGTGTCTGTGTGTTCTAGTAGAATGTCAGGGGTGTCTGTGTATTCTAGTAGAATGTCAGGGGTGTCTGCATTCTAGTAGAATGTCAGGGGTGTCTGTGTGTTTAGTAGAATGTCAGGGGTGTGTGTGTGTGCTAGTAGAATGTCAGGGGTGTCTGTGTGTTCTAGTAGAATGTCAGGGGTGTCTGTGTGTTCTAGTAGAATGTCAGGGGTGTCTGTGTGTTCTAGTAGAATGTCAGGGGTGTCTGTGTGTTCTAGTAGAATGTCAGGGGTGTCTGTGTGTTCTAGTAGAATGTCAGGGGTGTGTGTGTGTTCTAGTAGAATGTCAGGGGGGTGTGTGTGTTCTAGTAGAATGTCAGGGGTGTCTGTGTGTTCTAGTAGAATGTCAGGGGTGTCTGTGTTCTAGTAGAATGTCAGGGTGTCTGTGTGTTCTAGTAGAATGTCAGGGGTGTCTGTGTGCTCTAGTAGAATGTCAGGGGTGTCTGTGTGTTCTAATAGAATGTCAGGGGTGTCTGTGTTCTAGTAGAATGTCAGGGGTGTCTGTGTGTTCTAGTAGAATGTCAGGGGTGTTTGTGTGCTCTAGTAGAATGTCAGGGGTGTATGTGTGTTCTAGTAGAATGTCAGGGGTGTTTGTGTATTCAGGTAGAATGTCATGGGTGTATGTGTATTCTAGTAGAATGTCAGGGGTGTCTGTGTGTTCTAGTAGAATGTCATGGGTGTATGTGTATTCTAGTAGAATGTCAGGGGTGTCTGTGTGTTCTAGCAGAATATCAGGGGTGTCTGTGTATTCTAGTAGAATGTCAGCGGTGTCTGTGTGCTCTAGTAGAATGTCAGGGGTGTATGTGTGTTCTAGTAGAATGTCAGAGGTGTATTTGTGTTCTAGTAGAATGTCAGGAGTGTTTCTGTGTTCTAGTAGAATGTCAGGGGTGCATGTGTATTCTAGTAGAATGTCAGGGGTGTATGTGTATTCTAGTAGAATGTCAGGGGTGTCTGTGTGTTCTAGTAGAATGTCAGGGGTGTATGTGTATTCTAGTAGAATGTCAGGGGTGTCTGTGTGTTCTAGTAGAATGTCAGGGGTGTCTGTGTGCTCTAGTAGAATGTCATGGGTGTCTGTGTGTTGTAGTAGAATGTCAGGGGTGTTTGTGTGTTGTAGTAGAATGTCAGGGGTGTCTGTGTATTCTAGTAGAATGTCAGGGGTGTATGTGTGCTCTAGTAGAATGTCAGGGGTGTCTGTGTGTTCTAGTAGAATGTCAGGGGTGTCTGTGTATTCTAGTAGAATGTCAGGGGTGTCTGCATTCTAGTAGAATGTCAGGGGTGTCTGTGTGTTCTAGTAGAATGTCAGGGGTGTGTGTGTGTGCTAGTAGAATGTCAGGGGTGTCTGTGTGTTCTAGTAGAATGTCAGGGGTGTCTGTGTGTTCTAGTAGAATGTCAGGGGTGTATGTGTGTTCTAGTAGAATGTCAGGGGTGTCTGTGTGTTCTAGTAGAATGTCAGGGGTGTCTGTGTGTTCTAGTAGAATGTCAGGGGTGTGTGTGTGTTCTAGTAGAATGTCAGGGGGGTGTGTGTGTTCTAGTAGAATGTCAGGGGTGTCTGTGTGTTCTAGTAGAATGTCAGGGGTGTCTGTGTTCTAGTAGAATGTCAGGGTGTCTGTGTGTTCTAGTAGAATGTCAGGGGTGTCTGTGTGCTCTAGTAGAATGTCAGGGGTGTCTGTGTGTTCTAATAGAATGTCAGGGGTGTCTGTGTTCTAGTAGAATGTCAGGGGTGTCTGTGTGTTCTAGTAGAATGTCAGGGGTGTTTGTGTGCTCTAGTAGAATGTCAGGGGTGTATGTGTGTTCTAGTAGAATGTCAGGGGTGTTTGTGTATTCAGGTAGAATGTCATGGGTGTATGTGTATTTTAGTAGAATGTCAGGGGTGTCTGTGTATTCTAGTAGAATGTCAGGGGTGTCTATGTATTCTAGTAGAATGTCAGGGGTGTCTGGGTGGTCTAGCAGAATGTCACGGGTGTTTGTGTATTCTAGTAGAATGTCAGAGGGTGTATGTGTGTTCTAGTAGAATCTCAGGGGTGTCATAGTGTTCTAGTAGAATGTCAGGGGTGTCTGTGTATTCTAGTAGAATGTCAGGGGTGTCTGTGTGTTCTAGTAGAATGTCATGGGTGTATGTGTATTCTAGTAGAATGTCAGGGGTGTCTGTGTGTTCTAGCAGAATATCAGGGGTGTCTGTGTATTCTAGTAGAATGTCAGCGGTGTCTGTGTGCTCTAGTAGAATGTCAGGGGTGTATGTGTGTTCTAGTAGAATGTCAGAGGTGTATTTGTGTACTAGTAGAATGTCAGGAGTGTTTCTGTGTTCTAGTAGAATGTCAGGGGTGCATGTGTATTCTAGTAGAATGTCAGGGGTGTATGTGTATTCTAGTAGAATGTCAGGGGTGTCTGTGTGTTCTAGTAGAATGTCAGGGGTGTATGTGTATTCTAGTAGAATGTCAGGGGTGTCTGTGTGTTCTAGTAGAATGTCAGGGGTGTCTGTGTGCTCTAGTAGAATGTCATGGGTGTCTGTGTGTTGTAGTAGAATGTCAGGGGTGTTTGTGTGTTGTAGTAGAATGTCAGGGGTGTCTGTGTATTCTAGTAGAATGTCAGGGGTGTATGTGTGCTCTAGTAGAATGTCAGGGGTGTCTGTGTGTTCTAGTAGAATGTCAGGGGTGTCTGTGTATTCTAGTAGAATGTCAGGGGTGTCTGCATTCTAGTAGAATGTCAGGGGTGTCTGTGTGTTCTAGTAGAATGTCAGGGGTGTGTGTGTGTGTGCTAGTAGAATGTCAGGGGTGTCTGTGTGTTCTAGTAGAATGTCAGGGGTGTCTGTGTGTTCTAGTAGAATGTCAGGGGTGTATGTGTGTTCTAGTAGAATGTCAGGGGTGTCTGTGTGTTCTAGTAGAATGTCAGGGGTGTCTGTGTGTTCTAGTAGAATGTCTGGGGTGTGTGTGTGTTCTAGTAGAATGTCAGGGGGTTGTGTGTGTTCTAGTAGAATGTCAGGGGTGTCTGTGTGTTCTAGTAGAATGTCAGGGGTGTCTGTGTTCTAGTAGAATGTCAGGGGTGTCTGTGTGTTCTAGTAGAATGTCAGGGGTGTCTGTGTGCTCTAGTAGAATGTCAGGGGTGTCTGTGTGTTCTAATAGAATGTCAGGGGTGTCTGTGTTCTAGTAGAATGTCAGGGGTGTCTGTGTGTTCTAGTAGAATGTCAGGGGTGTCTGTGTGCTCTAGTAGAATGTCAGGGGTGTATGTGTGTTCTAGTAGAATGTCAGGGGTGTCTGTGTGTTCTAGTAGAATGTCAGGGGTGTATGTGTGTGCTAGTAGAATGTCAGGGCTGTCTGTGTGTTCTAGTAGAGTGTCAGGGGTGTCTGTGTGTTCTAGTAGAATGTCAGGGGTGTATGTGTGTTCTAGTAGAATGTCAGTGGTGTCTGTGTGCTCTAGTAGAATGTCAGGGGTGTCTGTGTGTTCTAGTAGAATGTCAGGGGTGTCTGTGTGTTCTAGTAGAATGTCAGGGGTGTATGTGTGTTCTAGTAGAATGTCAGGGGTGTCTGTGTGTTCTAGTAGAATGTCAGGGGTGTCTGTGTGCTCTAGTAGAATGTCAGGGGTGTCTGTATGTTCTAAAGGAATATCAGGCTAGTTTATATCTACTACAGGAATGTCGCAGGGATTTGTGAGCTGTGCAGATATTTTTTTTTTCTTGTAGCATAAACTTATTTCTTGTAGATTCCTTTCCTGCAGGACTAGGGTCAGGAAGAATCCACCCCAAGGGTAGTTGGAGGGAAGGAAAATAACAAGGCACGCTCGTGTCTGGGGACCTCGGTATTGTTCTCATCCTCTATAATCACCAGAGCAGCTCTCGGCTGGCTGCTAATTTGCATAATACTATCCTGACACGTTTACGCGAGCTATCCATCACTACAGGGACGGTGTTTTCTGTATTCCAGATTCTCTTTCTTCCTCTCTCTCCCTCTCTCTCTCCCTGTCTCTTTCATTCTCATTGTGTCTTGTGTTTATCAGTCCATGCAAAAAAGACTGATCTTTTCTACGTGCTGTCACTGCCCTCCCTGTTCAACAAATAAATAACTGGCAACTTAGAAATCACTGCAGTGCCAGTGAGTGCCAGTGAATAAGGCACTGTAAATAAATAAATATATATATATATATATATATATAAATATATATATATATATATTTATTATATACATATATATATATAGCAGATTCTGGCACTTTTTGGTTTAAATATTTGCCGGGTGCCCTCCTCAATTGTCTGCTGTACTGACTTGTATAGAGATGTATGGTCAGCGGCACTCCAGACTTCATAAAAGCACTCTCAAGGCAACATGGTTAGATTTAGATGTTTCAGCACTTTAATGCGCTTTTGTCAAGCATCAAAACATATAAAGTGCTGAAACGTTGCACACTAACCACATTGCCATATTGTGTTCTTTTATCAAGTCTAGAGTGCCGCTAACCATTTATCTCTCACATACATATATATATATATATATATATATACTGTATATATATATATATTTATTTATTTAGCATTGAGATATACATGGTTATAATGTCGAAATTGACCACAATGACATTCATCATGCTGACACTCATATAATGTTGACATGATTCAAATGCTGACATAACATCCCTGGTGGTCTAGTGGTGACATAGCTGTATACAGCGTGTCCGGTGACGCCAGAGGTGCCTTTCAGTGAAGTCTTGATGATTTCTTGCAGTTCCTGTGGCACTTCTTGTGGTATGTATCGCTATTCCTAATCCCTCTCTTCCCACAGCCCAACCCTACCCATTCCCTCACGCAGCCTAAACCTAACCTCTCCCTACTGCCTAACCCTAACTGTTCTCTCCCACAGCCCAACCCTAACCATCCCCTCACGCAGCCTAAACCTAACCTTTCCCTACTGCCTAACCCTAACTGTCCTCTCCCACAGCCCAACCCTAACCATCCCCTCACGCAGCCTAAACCTAACCTCTCCCTACTGCCTAACCCTAACTGTCCTCTCCCACAGCCCAACCCTAACCATCCCCTCACGCAGGGCCGTCTCCAGGCCTACTAGTACCCTGAGCGAGAACATGTAAAAGCGCCCCCCCCCCCCCCCCCCCATGCGCGCGACGAAGGCGCGCTCTCCTGTAAAAGTGGGCGTGGCCTCTGGAAAGTGGGTGTGGCCTCATAACTTCATATTATTAGACTATAAATAAATGTATTTTCACACCCCCTCTACGCACACAATTAGCAGCCTTACACATAACAGCCACAGTAGTGTTCCTTACACACAATGTCTCCAGTATAGTGTCAGATACACATAATGTGCAGTGCCAGACAGACATGATATGCCCCCCATCAGTGCCAGCTACACATGACATGCCCCCCAGTAGTGCCAGCTACACACATTATGCCCCCCAGGAGTGCCAGATAGACATGACATGCCCCCCAGCAGTGCCAGCTACACACAATATACCCCCCAGCAGTGCCAGCTACACATGATAGTCTTCACTTTTTAGGGCAGGGTGCTGATCACAAGGAGGGCACATTTTTAAATTAGGAGGGCAAAATGATGTACATACTGTAATGCTTGGTGCTCATTTACCTACATGGTAAAGCATGGACAGTGCGCGCTGAAGGCGCGCTGCAAAAATTTAGGGGCGTTGCTTCGTGGGAAAGGTGCGTGGCCACATAATAGTGGCAATTCGCATTACACCACACAGTAGTGCAGTTAATACACACTGCACCAGGTAGAACTTCCTAGACACTTTGCGCCAGGCAGAGCACGTTAGACACTTTGCGCCAGGCAGAGCACGTTAGACACTTTGCGCCAGGCAGAGCACGTTAGACACTTTGCGCCAGGCCAGGGCCGTAACTACATATGTGCGAAGTGTGCGTTGCACACAGCGCACTTTAGGTGAGAGCGCAATGTGCGCTGTGACCCCGATTGGCCGCCCCGTCTGTGGTACAGCGCTGACTGTTGTAGGCAGCGCTTATCCTCCCCTGCAGTGATAGGTGGCTTCAGGGAGGTGGGGGGGGGGGGGGGGGAGGGGGAGGGAGGGCAGCAGAGAGAGAAGATGTGGACGGATTTACCCTTTACCCTTCGGTGTCCGTTCACACAACCAGCTGGGCCCGCTTTCACACTGCCGGCTGCTGGGGAGCCGGAGCAGCATCAGCTAGGTAGCTAAGCTCCGGCACAAGCTGCAGAGGACTCAGCTGGGGGCGGGGCTACACGGGACTGCTGCTGCTGTGCTGTCAGGGAGCGAATGCTGGAGAGGAGAAACTGTTGCTGATCTAGGGCCCGCCCAGCCAGTGAGAGTGCACTCTGCTTTTTTAAGGTACTGTAAGAGGGAAATGTGTGTTTCTACTGTATGACAGTGTGTGATTTGCATGTGTACTTCTGTGTTTGTGACTTTCATGTGTGGTGTGTGTGTGACTTCCATGTGAGCGTGTGTGTGTGTGTGTGTGTGTGACTTGCATGTGTGTGTGTGAGAGACTTCCATGTGGGCTTCTGTGTGTGTATGTGTGTGTCATCCCCACTACACCGCAAATTAGACTACAGCTCCCGGCAGGGCCGTAACTACATACACAGCGCAGTCACGCTGAGGGAGGACTATCTGCCGTTATGTGTAAAAAGGGGACGCTGTCTGCCGTTATGTGTAAAAAGGGGACGCTGTCTGCCGTAATGTGTAAAAAGGGGACGCTGTCTGCCGTAATGTGTAAAATGGGGACGCTGTCTGCCGTAGTGTGTAAAAAGGGGACGCTGTCTGCCGTAGTGTGTAAAAAGGGGGAATCTGCCTGCCGTAATGTGTAAAAAGGGCACGCTGTCTGCCGTTATGTGTAAAAAGGGGACGCTGTCTGCCGTAATGTGTAAAAAGGGGACGCTGTCTGCCGTAGTGTGTAAAAAGGGGACGTTGTCTGCCGTAATGTGTAAAAAGGGGACGCTGTCTGCCGTAGTGTGTAAAAAGGGGACGCTGTCTGCCGTAATGTGTAAAATGGGGACACGCTGTCTGCCATAATGTGTAAAATGGGGACGCTGTCTGCCGTAGTGTGTAAAAAGGGGACGCTGTCTGCCGTAGTGTGTAAAAAGGGGACGCTGTCTGCCGTAGTGTGTAAAAAGGGGACGCTGTCTGCCGTAATGTGTAAAATGGGGACACGCTGTCTGCCATAATGTGTAAAATGGGGACGCTGTCTGCCGTAGTGTGTAAAAGGGGACGCTGTCTGCCGTAATGTGTAAAAAGGGCTCTACCTGGTGTAGTGGCGCTACCGTGCGGCGTCATTTGAATTATGGAGACTACTGTGCACTGTAATATGAATTGGCATTATTTTGTGGCCACACCCCTTCCCCATGAATCCACGCCCCTATATTTTCCCTGCTCGCCTACGGCGCTTACTGCCCCTATTTTACATAAAGGGGGGGGGGGCGCCGATGCCGTTTCTTGCATACAGCGCTAAAATGTCTAGTGACGGCACTGCGCCAGGCAGAGCACGTTATACACTTTGCGCCAGGCAGAGCACTGAAACTCATTGCCTAGCCACAGACGCCTAGCGGGAACACTACATGATATGCTCCCCAGCCGTGCCAGCTACACATGACATGCCCCCCAGCCGTGCCAGATACAGAAATGTCCCCACAGTGCCATAAATGCCCCCACAGTGCCATAAATGCCCCCACAGTGCCAGATACATAAATGCCCCCACAATGCCAGATATGTTCCCACAGTTCCAGATACATAAATGCCCCCACAGTGCCAGATACAGAAATGCCCCCACAGTGCCAGAAATGCCCCCACAGTGCCAGAAATGCCCCCACAGTGCCAGATACAGAAATGCCCCCACAGTGCCAGATATGCCCCTACAGTGCCAGATATGCCCCCACAGTGCCAGATATGCCCCTACAGTGCCAGATATGCCCCATACAGTGCCAGATATGCCCCCAGTGTGCCAAAAATGCCCCCAGTGTGCCAAAAATGCCCCCAGTGTGCCAGAAATGCCCCCACAGTGCCAGATATGCCCCCACAGTGCCAGATATGCCCCCACAGTGCAGATATGCCCCCACAGTGCCAGATAAATGCCCCCACAGTGCAGATATGCCCCCACAGTGCAGATAAATGCCCCCACAGTGCAGATAAATGCCCCCACAGTGCAGATAAATGCCCCCACAGTGCAGATAGGCCCCCACAGTGCCAGATAAATGCCCCCACAGTGCCAGATAAATGCCCCCACAGTGCAGATGTGACCCCACAGTGCCAGATAAATGCCCCCACAGTGCCATCCATAAATGTGCCCCCCCCCAATACCTGCAGCGCTGGGAGGGGGAGGAGTACTGCTGTCCGAGTGCAGGCGGGTACAGTTCCGGGTCCGGGGGCGGGCGGGTGCAGGTCCGGGTGTGCGGGCGGCCTCCAATGCGCTTGTGTGCGCTATGCGCGCTGCACGGCAGCGGCGTCTGACGTTAGACACCAGCGCCACGCAGCGCGCATAGCGCACACAAGAGGTCACGGCCGGGCCAATGCTGCACAGGGCCGGCTCCAGCTTCGAATATGGCGGCGCCAGCGCGCGGCGCCCATTAAGGGTGTCGCACTGCGCGGCCGCTCTATTCGAACAAGCCTGGAGCCGGCCCTGCGGCCTCACGCAGCCTAAACCTAACCTCTCCCTACTGCCAAACCCTAACTGTCCTCTCCCACAACCCAACCCTAACAGGACCCTCACGCAGCCTAAACCTAACCTCTCCCTACTGCCTAACCCTAACTGTTCTCTCCCACAGCACAGCTCTAACCGTCCTCTCACGCAGCCTAAATCTAACCTCTCCCTACTGCCTAACCCTAACTGTCCTCTTCCACAGCCCAACCCTATCCGTACCCTCACGCAGCCTAAATCTAACCTCTCCCTACTGCCTAACCTTAACTGTCCTCTCCCACAACCCATCCCTAACAGGACCCTCATGCAAGCTAAACCTAACCTCTCCCTACTGCCTAACCCTAACTGTCCTCTCCCACAACCCAACCCTAACAGGACCCTCATGCAAGCTAAACCTAACCTCTCCCTACTGCCTAACCCTAACTGTTCTCTCCCACAGCACAGCTCTAACCGTCCTCTCACGCAGCCTAAATCTAACCTCTCCCTACTGCCTAACCCTAACTGTCCTCTCCCACAGCCCAACCCTATCCGTACCCTCACGCAGCCTAAATCTAACCTCTCACTACTGCCTAACCCTAACTGTCCTCGCCCACAGCCCAACCCTAACGATCCTCTCATGCAGCCTAATCCTAACCTCTCACTACTGCCAAACCCTAACTGTCCTCTTCCACAGCCCAACCCTAACCGTACTTCACGCAGCCTAAAACTAACCTCTACCTACTGCCAAACTGTCCTCTCCCACAGCCCAAACCTAACCGTACTTCACGCAGCCTAAAACTAACCTCTTCCTACTGCCTAACCCTAACTGTCCTCTCCCACAGCCCAACCCTAACAGTACCCTCACACAGCCTAAGCCTAACCTCTCCCTACTGCCTAACCCTTATTGTCCTCTCCCACAGCCCAACCCTAACTGTACCCTCATGCAGCCTAAATCTAACCTCTCACTACTGCCTAACCCTAACTGTTCTCTCCCACAGCCTAAATCTAACCGTCCTCTCACACAGCCTAAATCTAACCTCTCCCTACTGCCTAACCCTAACTGTTCTCTCCCGCAGCCCAACTCTAACTGTACCCTCATGCAGCTTAAATCTAACCTCTCCCTACTGCCTAACCTTAACTGTCCTTTCCCACAGCCCAACCCTAACCATCCCCTCACACAGCTTAAACCTAACCTCTCCCTACTGCCTAACCCTAACTGTTCTCTCCCACAGCATAGCTCTAATCATCCTCTCACGCAGCCTAAATCTAACCTCTCCCTACTGCCTAACCCTAACTGTCCTCTCCCACAGCCTAGTTCTAACCATCCCCTCACACAGCTTAAACCTAACCTCTACCTACTGCCTAGCCCTAACTGTCCTCTCCCAAAGCCCAACCCTAACCATACCCTCACACAGCCTAAATCTAACCTCTCACTACTGCCTAACCCTAACTGTCCTCTCCCACAGCCCAACCCTAACCGTACCCTCACGCAGCCTAAACCTAACCTCTCCTTACTGCCTAACCCTAACTGTCCTCTCCCACAGCCCAACCCTAATCATACATTCACGCAGCCTAAATGTAACCTCTCACTACTGCCTAACCCTAACTATCCTCTCCCACAGCCCAACCCTAACCGTGCCCTCAAGCAGCCTAAACCTAACCTCTCCCTACTGCCTAACCCTAACTGTCCTTTCCCACAGCCCAACCCTAACCATCCCCTCACACAGTTTAAACCTAACCTCTCCCAACTGCCTAACTCTAACTGTCCTCTCCCACAGCCCAACCCTAACCATCCCCTCACACAGCTTAAACCTAACCTCTCCCTACTGCCTAACCCTAACTGTTCTCTCCCACAGCATAGCTCTAACCGTCCTCTCACGCAGCCTAAATCTAACCTCTCCCTACTGCCTAACCCTAACTGTCCTCTCCCACAGCCCAACCCTAACTGTCCTCTCCCACAGCCTAATTCTAACCATCCTCTCACACAGCCTAAACCTAACCTCTCACTACTGCCTAATCCTAACTGTTCTCTCCCACAGCCCAACTGTAACCATCCTCTCATGCAGCCTGAACCTAACCTCTCCCTACTGCCTAACCCTAACTGTTCTCTCCCACAGCATAGCTCTAATCATCCTCTCACGCAGCCTAAATCTAACCTCTCCCTACTGCCTAACCCTAACTGTCCTCTCCCACAGCCCAACCCTAACTGTACCCTCATGCAGCCTAAATCTAACCTCTCCCTACTGCCTAACTCTAACTGTCCTCTCCCACAGCCTAGTTCTAACCATCCCCTCACACAGCTTAAACCTAACTGTTACGATTCCTGTACTCCAGACTGGAGAAGATCTTATGGCAGAGATCTGAGTACAGGAATGAAATACAGGTTGTGGGAGCTGGAGAGCCTAGTAACCCCTGGCGCCCTAACTCCGTTGTCTCGCCCGTGTTATCAGAAATCCCCTGCGAGACTATGGTTGCTTGAGCCCATGGCAGCCGCGTTCGAAGGGCGGATTATGTCTGCCCAACCCCGATGCCCCCGCAGGTCTTAATGGGAGACAAGGGGAAGTCCGAGACAGGGAGATAACAAGGGGCCCTCTGACTAATCAACCAAGCCAGGGGTCACAAGCTAACTTAACTAAATCAAAAGGTATGTGCGGACTAGCCGCCAGGGAAAAGGACAACCAAGGATCCACGGATCCGACACTCCTATCCGGCACCGCTGGACACCAGAGTGGATCTTGTGGAAGCGGAATCCTCCGCAAAGCACCAGAACTCAAAATAAACACAATAATAAATAGTAGCGGACAAGCCGCAACACACGGCTGCGCCGCGACTCACGAACACCACCAGATGTTAAAGGTGCTCGGTCAGACTCCAGGAACAGATGGTAACTTCCGAGTACTGGATCACTGAGAACAGGAACAAACGAACAGACCGGGACTGGGAACTATCTCTGCAGCAGAATCAGGCAAACAGGAAGCTATCACCGGCGTCTGTGAGGAGTCCTGAGAGTGCTTTTAACAGAGAGTCTTCCAATCAGCTGTTTGGAGGCTGATTGGATTAAATGCCATGCAGCTGACAAGCTGCATGGCCAGGGAAACAGATGAGTGATAATTACAACATGCCGTGCAGCTGCATGCTACACAGCCAGGAAACCAGTGATGATATAAACTTAGACCCAGCAACGGGGAACACGATCCGACAGTGGCGTCCCCGTTGCTAGGCGCCGGCCGCACTGACGAGCGGACCCTCGGCGCCTAACAGTACCCCCCCCTTGAGGAGGGGTCAAGGAACCCCTAAATCCGGGTTTCTGAGGAAATTCTTGAAAAAATGCCCTTTTGAGCCTTGGGGCATGAAGGTCCTCATCTAGGACCCACGACCTTTCCTCAGGACCATAACCTCTCCAATGCACCAAAAAATAAAGCCGACCTCGGGACAGCTTGGAATCGAGAACCTTCTCAACCACGAACTCCTGCTGACCCTGTACATTAACTGGTGATCTCCCCTGAGGTTTTTTACGAGGAAATTTGCTAGATGAAACATATGGTTTGAGCAAAGAGCAATGGAAGGTATTTCCGATTCGTAACGTTTTTGGTAGCTGTAACCGGAAAGCAACTGGATTGACTTTTTTGATAATGAGAAATGGTCCAATAAATCTAGGACCCAATCTGGCTGAGGTTTGTCGAAGTTTGATATTGCGAGTCGACAGCCACACCCTGTCTCCTACTCTAAAAGTGCACGGCCGCCGGAACCTGTCCGAAAAATCTTTTTCCTTGAAAGCTGCTTTTCTGAGAGCTATGTGCACTTTTTTCCAAATAAGTTTAAGATGAGAGGTCAGGGCCAGAGAGGAGACAGAGGAATGTTGGAAAAATGAATTAGCTCTGGGGTGGAAACCAAAAACTGCAAAAAATGGAGACACATTGGTAGAGGAATGACAGGCATTATTATAAGCAAACTCTGCCAATGGAAGAAACTCAGACCAGTCATTTTGGAGTTTGGCCGAGTACAAACGCAAATATTGTTTTAAGGATTGGTTCACTCGCTCAGTCTGTCCATTTGATTGTGGATGATAACCGGAGGTTAATGATAATTTCATTTTTAACGAAGCACAAAAAGACTTCCAAAACTGTGCAATGAATTGTGGACCCCTGTCAGAAACAATATCAGTGGGTAACCCATGGAGTCTGAAAACATGACGGAGGAACAAGACTGCCAATCCCTGGGCAGATGGCAATCGGGGAAGACCAATAAAATGAGCCATCTTACTAAAACGGTCCACTACCACCCATATGACTGTGCATCCAGCTGACAGAGGGAGATCCACCACAAAATCCATGGAGATATGCGACCATGGTCTAAGAGGAACATTCAATGGCATAAGTTGACCAATAGGCAAAGAACGGGGAACTTTATGCTGTGCACAGACCTGACACGAAAAAACAAACTCTTTAATGTCTTTAGAAAGACCAGGCCACCACACTGCGCGGGATACCAATTCAAAAGTTTTAGCGACTCCCAGATGCCCTGCAACTTTGCTATCATGAAATTCCTCCAAAACAGTTGCTCTCAAAAACTCAGGAACAAAAAGACGACCAGCAGGAGTATTTCCCGGAGCTTGATGTTGAAGCAGCTTCAATTGAGAAAAAACATCCTGTGTGAGACCTGCCTGAATGACTGAAGGCGGAAGTATGAGAGTAACAGGACTGTTGTCTTGAGCGGGAAGAAAACTGCGTGAGAGGGCATCTGCCTTGGTATTCTTGGAACCAGGTCTGAAGGTGATAATGAATTTGAAACGAGTGAAAAATAAAGCCCAACGAGCCTGTCGGGCATTCAGTCGCTTAGCTGATTCAATGTATTGAAGATTTTTGTGATCTGTCAAAACAGAAATGGTATGGGTCGCTCCTTCAAGCCAATGTCTCCACTCCTCAAAAGCCCATTTAATAGCCAGCAACTCCCGATTACCAACATCGTAATTGGATTCAGCAGATGAGAATTTCCTGGACATAAAGGCACAAGGATGTAACTCAAGGGAATCTGGATCCTTCTGAGAAAGGATAGCCCCTACACCAACCTCCGAGGCATCTACCTCAACGATGAAAGGCAATTCTGGGTTGGGATGTCTAAGGACAGGGGCTGAGACAAAGGCTTGTTTCAAGGCCTGAAAAGATACTTTAGCTTCACATGACCAATTGGTAGGATCTGCTCCCTTCTTAGTGAGTGCCACAATGGGAGCAACTATGTCAGAGAAAGAGTGAATAAACCTTCTGTAGTAGTTCGCAAACCCTAAAAAGCGCTGAATTGCTTTTAAGTTGGTGGGTTGCGCCCAACTCAGGATGGCTTGGAGCTTCTTAGGTTCCATTCGGAATCCCCGAGGGGAAATAATGTACCCTAAAAAGGATACCTCCGTGACGTGAAATTCACACTTCTCCGGTTTGGCATACAAGTGATTTTCACGTAATTTCTTAAGTACCTGACGCACCTGGGTAACATGTTGTTCTATAGAGTCAGAATAAATCAAAATGTCGTCTAAATAGACCACAACGAATCTTCCCAGAAACTCACGGAGCACATCATTAATGAGATCCTGAAAGACTGCCGGAGCGTTAGATAGGCCGAAAGGCATGACCAGATACTCATAGTGACCTGATTGAGTACTGAATGCCGTTTTCCACTCATCCCCCGATCTGATTCTAATGAGATTATATGCTCCTCTCAGGTCAATCTTGGAAAAAATAACAGCCGAACGTAGCTGATCAAAGAGGACAGAGATCAGAGGCAGAGGGTAAGTATTCTTTACTGAGATTTTATTCAGGGCTCGAAAGTCAATGCAGGGTCTGAGGGAACCATCCTTCTTCTCTACGAAGAAAAAACCTGCACTTAAAGGGGATTTAGATGGCCTGATAAACCCTTTCTCAAGACTTTCTTTCACATACTCATTCATGGCCACAGTTTCAGGACCAGACAATGCATATAACCTTCCTTTAGGCAACGTGGCACCAGGAATTAACTCAATGGTACAATCATAAGGCCTATGGGGAGGCAAAATATCCGCATTGCCCTTGGAAAACACATCCAAAAAATCTTGGTACTCTCCAGGAATATGTGCGGGCCTGGCAGCAGCTACTCGGATAGGAAGTGTAATACATTCTTTATCACAGATGGTACTCCATTGTAGAATCTCCCCAGACTGCCAATCTATGATGGGATTATGAAAGGCCAGCCAAGGGTGACCCAGAACCACAGGAACTGCTGGACAATGGGTAAGAAAAAACTCAATCTTTTCAGAATGTAGAGCTCCCACCGAGAGCAAAACAGGAGGTGTACATAGAGAAATAACCCCATTGGATAAGGGACTCCCATCTAAACCATGCATGGTGATACACCTACTTAAGGTTAACTGAGGAATACCTAAGGCCTTGGCCCATGTTAAGTCCATAAAGTTTCCTGCAGCTCCACTGTCCACAAAAGCAGAGACCGAGGAACAGAGGCTGTCATAAGAAACTTTAGCAGGAACCAATAGTGAATTATTTGAGGAGATGAGCTGTAGACCAAAGTGAACCCCCTCACTATTCACTTGGTCAGGAAGTTTCCCGACTTGTTTGGGCAACTACGGGCAAAATGTCCCTTACCTCCGCAGTACAAACACAGACCAGAATTTTGCCTCCTGGTTCTTTCTTCCGGAGACAATTTGGAGAGACCAATCTGCATAGGCTCCTCCATGTCTATCGGAACGGAAGAAACACAGGGAAAAGAAACTACAGATGCCCCTTTCTCAGTCCTCCGCTCTCTGAGCCGACGATCTATTTTAATAGAGAGCTCCATGAGTTTATCAAGGTTCTCAGGAGCGGGATACTGAAGGAGGCTGTCTTTTATAGATTCAGATAAGCCGAGGCGAAACTGACTGCGCAGGGCAGGATCATTCCAGCCACAGTCGTTCGACCAACGGCGAAACTCCGTACAATAATTCTCTGCAGGATTCCTACCCTGTCTTAGAGCACGCAACTGACTTTCTGCGGATGCCTCTCTATCAGGGTCGTTATACAATAGCCCTAAAGATTTCAAAAAAGCGTCTACAGACGATAAGGCCGGATCGTCTGTCTTTAAACCAAAAGCCCAGGTCTGAGGATCCCCCTGAAGCAGAGAAATTATAATTCCAACCCGCTGAGCCTCCGTACCTGAGGAAACTGGTCTTAAACGAAAATACAGTTTACAAGACTCTTTAAAATTAAAAAACTGTTTTCTATCCCCAGAAAAACGGTCAGGCAGATGCATTTTTGGTTCACGGATGACCCTCGGGGAAGTCCGTAACAGATCTTCCTGTGAGCTCACCCGGAGGGACAGATCCTGAACCATCTGGGTGAGTTCCTGAATCTGACTAACCAAAAACTGGCCAGGATTTGGCCCAACACCAGTGGGATTCATGAGGCCGACAAAATTCTCCCTACTGGATAAGTGAAAAAATTAACTCCTGTTGAAATTTTTTCTTTTGTCTGGCCGGTGATAATGTTACGATTCCTGTACTCCAGACTGGAGAAGATCTTATGGCAGAGATCTGAGTACAGGAATGAAATACAGGTTGTGGGAGCTGGAGAGCCTAGTAACCCCTGGCGCCCTAACTCCGTTGTCTCGCCCGTGTTATCAGAAATCCCCTGCGAGACTATGGTTGCTTGAGCCCATGGCAGCCGCGTTCGAAGGGCGGATTATGTCTGCCCAACCCCGATGCCCCCGCAGGTCTTAATGGGAGACAAGGGGAAGTCCGAGACAGGGAGATAACAAGGGGCCCTCTGACTAATCAACCAAGCCAGGGGTCACAAGCTAACTTAACTAAATCAAAAGGTATGTGCGGACTAGCCGCCAGGGAAAAGGACAACCAAGGATCCACGGATCCGACACTCCTATCCGGCACCGCTGGACACCAGAGTGGATCTTGTGGAAGCGGAATCCTCCGCAAAGCACCAGAACTCAAAATAAACACAATAATAAATAGTAGCGGACAAGCCGCAACACACGGCTGCGCCGCGACTCACGAACACCACCAGATGTTAAAGGTGCTCGGTCAGACTCCAGGAACAGATGGTAACTTCCGAGTACTGGATCACTGAGAACAGGAACAAACGAATAGACCGGGACTGGGAACTCTCTCTGCAGCAGAATCAGGCAAACAGGAAGCTATCACCGGCGTCTGTGAGGAGTCCTGAGAGTGCTTTTAACAGAGAGTCTTCCAATCAGCTGTTTGGAGGCTGATTGGATTAAATGCCATGCAGCTGACAAGCTGCATGGCCAGGGAAACAGATGAGTGATAATTACAACATGCCGTGCAGCTGCATGCTACACAGCCAGGAAACCAGTGATGATATAAACTTAGACCCAGCAACGGGGAACACGATCCGACAGTGGCGTCCCCGTTGCTAGGCGCCGGCCGCACTGACGAGCGGACCCTCGGCGCCTAACACTAACCTCTCCCTACTGCCTAGCCCTAACTGTCCTCTCCAACAGCCCAACCCTAACCATACCCTCACACAGCCTAAATCTAACCTCTCACTACTGCCTAACCCTAACTGTCCTCTCCCACAGCCCAACCCTAACCGTACCCTCACGCAGCCTAAACCTAACCTCTCCTTACTGCCTAACCCTGACTGTCCTCTCCCACAGCCCAACCCTAATCATACATTCACGCAGCCTAAATGTAACCTCTCACTACTGCCTAATCCTAACTATCCTCTCCCACAGCCCAACCCTAACCGTGCCTTCAAGCAGCCTAAACCTAACAATGTGTGGCACGCAGGTGATGATCTGCGCACTGCCGATGCTTGCTGCGCAGGTGATGGTCCGCGCGCTGCTGCCGATGCCTGCTGCGCAGGTGATGGTCCGCGCGCTGGCGATGTCCTGCGTGTAGGTGATGTCCTCTGGGCAGGCGTGTTTGTGGAAAAAAAACAAACACATTAGCAAATACAAAAAAAAAAAGTTTTAGTACAGCTCATCTGAATGTATTCTTACCATCAGGCCTCCTTTTGGACTGCTTATCTCCCGCCGTCTTCCGTCCTCTGGGCGGTTCTTCCTCCTCTGGAAAGCCAGCAGGACGGCTGGAGTCCACACCTCCGCGAACTCCTTCGACCATGACAGGGTTCATGCGCCTTTTAATAGCGTTCTCCCAGGGTAGCCACTTAAGATTGAGAGCCGGACCACCTCCCGTAGCTGTCTCATGTCGGCGCTGAATCCCCATCTTCTTTTTGGTCTGTCTGCGGCAATCACTGTACCGCTTCATGCAGTTTCTGGTGCTCCGGCGGTTTCCAGATACTGCAGTGACTTGTCTCGCGATGGCATCCCAGATGTTTCGCTTGGTCTTAGCTGCTGTGGTCTGTGCCCTTGGTCCATACAGAACGTCGTAGGCCCTGTCGACGCCATCCACTAGGGCACAGTTTTCCGCCTCAGTGTATCTGGGTCCACGCGGCTTTTTCTGTCCTGCGTCTTCACCAGAGGCTTCCTCCTCCGACTGATCCTCTGGCTGGCTTCTTGCCTTTAGGGATAAAAAAAACATGCAATTAATATGATCGGTATGTACCTGCGAGTGTGTCAGTATCCCTGGCAGTGCGCAAAGATACCTGTAGGTGTGCATGGCAGTGCGCAAACTAGGGTGTGTCAAGTTGGATGCTATTGTGTCTGCAGGTGTTGTCAGTATTTACCTTTCTAGGCCTTTTCTTTTTCTTTCTCTTTTCCGTTTGGTCCCTTGACGACCGCAGCTGTTCACTGCATGCCTGGTCGGTCGTATCCTCCTCCTGGGTCGACTCCCACTCCTCATTGCTTTGCAGGGCAAATTCTTCTGAGGGGTGGTGGAAGGGGGGGATCGGGCCCGCTTGTCCTTGGACATCTCTGTTGTAAAAAAAAAAAAATAATAATACATTTTACAAATTTAACACACATTACATAATTACATGCAACCACACGTCATGCTGCTGGGACCCCAGTTCTCTTGCAGGACCAAACACACATAAAAAAAAAATGAATAGAAAAAAAAAAACAGCCAAACAAGCCAAAACCCCCGTACAAGCATCCCTGCACATGCTGGAGGTCAACCAGTGATAACACAAAATGGCTGACAAACACAAAATGGCTGACACACACAAAATGGCTGACACACACAAAATGGCTGACACACACACGCTCAAAGTCACCCCAAACAAGACAAAAAGCACCTCTGCACGTGCTGGAGGTCAACCAGTGCTAAAATAGGAGCAAAAATACATGTTTGGCAAACAAACGACACGACATGTCGACCACATGGCTGACAAACACCCTCAAAATCACCCCAAACAAGTCAAAAAGCATCCCTGCACATGCTGAAGGTCAACCAGTGCTAAAATAGGAGCAAAAAAACATGTTTGGCAAACAAACGACACGACATGTCGACCACATAGCTGACACAAACACGCTCAAAGTCACCCCAAACAAGTCAAAAATCATTCCTGCACATGCTGGAGGTACACCAATGCAAAAGCATGACCCAAAAATCATTTTATGAAAAAAAAAAAAAAAAAAAAAAAAACGTGAAAAACTACACCCAAACACAAAACTCCAAAAAAAAAACATGCAGCAATACAAGCAGGAGCTATATACACATACCTGCACACATATACATACCCCAAACACCCCAAAGCAATGCCACATGTACACCTCATGGCACCCCCCCCACTACACAAACACATACATGCAACGCCAGACCACATGTGGTACTTACCTACAAATGTAGAAATCTCTCCAAAAATGACTCTCCTCCGGGGTAACAGGTATCCTCCTGTCCGTCCTGGATTAAAGCCTGCTGGGTGTCCAAACGATACCACAGCAAACAACCAAATTGCTAGCTCTGCAGCACCTCCACTCCACACTGCAGGATCACAAAATGGCTGCTGAGCATGCAGTAAACAAGCCCTACTAAAGGCCTCAAAACGGCGGGAAGTCGAATTCAGGACGCCCACTACTCGACGATTGGTCCGTTATTCGACAAGGGGAGTGTCGAATGAGTTTGGTATTGAATATGTCGAATTCATGGTCCCGGGTGAAGGGTTCCGGCTGTCGAGTACAGTCGAATCTTAAAACGGACGAAAAAAAAGGCGCAATTCGTCCGGAATTGCATATACCCCATAAGCCAGGCTTTTTCAACCAGTGTGCCGTGGCACACTAGTGTGCCGCGACCGGTTGCAAGGTGTGCCGCGGAGCCAGAGCAGCTTCATGCACCTTCACAGTGAACTGTTGGCCCAGGCTCTTCTTAGATGATCAGTCGTGCTCCGGCTGTGACCTGTGCCTTGAAGACGCGGTGGTGTGATATCATAGGTCACGGCCGCCGCGTCTCACCACCCAGCCAGCCCACCTGCCTGCATACACATCTTCCAGTTCCCGCCTGCATACACAGCTTGCCTTGCCCACCCACATCCACACCTGCCCGACTGCCCACTGCTCAGTATTTGCAGCACTCCACTATGAACAATCCCCGCCACTGAGGGACAGGGAGGAGGACAGCTGACCGGTAGGGCCTAATATTTGTTATTTTTTTTCTCCTGTGGGGAACAATAGGATTTATGTGGGGAGAATAAGAATGTATGGATTTATGGGGGGAACAATGTGAATAATTCATGTGGGGAGCAATAGGATTTATGTGGGGAGCAATGTGATTGTTTTTTTCTGTGTAGGCCAATGTATGTGTGGATTTTTTTTTACTATGAGTGCCAGTGTGTGGTTTTTTTGGGTTTTTTTTCTGTGGGGAACTGATGGTGTGCCTTGGCAATTTTAAAATATTGTTCGGTGTGCCGCGAGTAAAAAAAGGTTGAAAATCACTGCCATAAGCAGTAGAAGGGGTTACAACAAGTTGCAAGTCCTGGAAAAAAAACCTCCAGGGACACTAAATATTGAAGCTAAAGCACAAATTTCAATAAACAATTGAAGAAATTAAATTTCTGAATTTGATATGAAAGAGAAAAACGATGCAGTCCTGCACCGCATCCACACACGTCGTTCATTCTGTTACTTGAAATACTTAATTAAATTGAATTAAATTCAGTTGAAATAAGTCGTGGAGATGAAGCGGATTTGTGCAGAAAGTTATGTTGCTTTGTGCTAAACAATGGCCGTATCTGCCTGGCTAGAATAATTCTTATTTACACTATAATTGAATCTTAAAATTTGTCAGATAACGTTATCAGATACAGTGGTTAACAAAGCAAACAGTTTTTATGCATCCATAATCAAGGCATGGCTATAAAACGTTACAGAGAACCCTTTCAGTACGCGGGATGTCTAAGAGAAATGCCACCCTGAGTTGCTGTAACTGGTAGGAGAGTTACTTGCTCCTAATTTCATTTATTGCATGAAGGTACAAGAGGGGTTATTCAGGTTTGTTAGCAAACTAAAAAAGCAAGCAATTGGGCAAAACCATGCTACACTGCAAGTGGGGCAGATGTAACATGTGCAGAGAGAGTTAGATTTGGGTGGGTTATATTGTTTCTGTGCAGGATAAATACTGGCCACCCAAATCTAACTCTCTCTGCACATGTTACATCTGCCCCCACCTGCAGGGCAGCATGGTTTTGCCCAATTGCTTGCTTTTTTGGTTTTCTAACAAACCTGAATAAGGCCCAGTATCATACAGTACCTCTCAACTATCCAGATTCCAGCGGGACAGTCACGCTATTCAGACACTGTCCGACTGTCCCACACGGAGCTTGGGTAGAAGGTTTTGCTGTATAGTCTAAGGAACTTGGGTAGAAGGTTTTGCTGTATAGTCTAAGGAACTTGAGTAGAAGGTTTTGCTGTATAGTTTAAGCAATTTGGGTGGAAGGTTTTGCTGTATAGTCTAAGGAACTTGTGTAGAAGGTTTTGCTGTATAGTCTAAGGAACTTGGGTAGAAGGTTTTGCTGTATAGTTTAAGCAATTGGGGTGGAATTTTTGCTGTATAGTCTAATGAACTGGGTGGAAGGTTTTGCTGTATAGTCTAAGGAACTTGGGTAGAAGGTTTTGCTGTATAGTCTAAGGAACTTGAGTAGAAGGTTTTACTGTATAGTCTAAGGAACTGGGGTGGAAGGTTTTTCTGTATAGTTTAAGGAACTTGGGTAGAAGGTTTTGCTGTATAGTCTAAGGAACTTGGGTAGAAGGTTTTGCTGTATAGTCTAAGGAACTTGAGTAGAAGGTTTTGCTGTATAGTTTAAGTAATTTGGGTGGAAGGTTTTGCTGTATAGTCTAAGGAACTTGGGTAGAAGGTTTTGCTGTATAGTCTAAGGAACTTGGGTAGAAGGTTTTGCTGTATAGTCTAAGGAACTTGGGTAGAAGGTTTTGCTGTATCGTCTAAGGAATTGGGGTGGAAGG
The DNA here is from genome assembly GCF_028390025.1 of Pseudophryne corroboree. NCBI lineage: Eukaryota > Metazoa > Chordata > Amphibia > Anura > Myobatrachidae > Pseudophryne > Pseudophryne corroboree. The sequence continues at coordinate 167,505,136 of NC_086455.1, read as the reverse complement.
TTTTTCTATATAGTTTAATGAACTAGGGTGGAAGGTTTTGCTGTATAGTTTAAGGAACTTGGGTAGAAGGTTTTGCTGTATAGTTTAAGGAACTTGGGTAGAAGGATTTGCTGTATAGTCTAAGGAACTTGGGTAGAAAGTTTTGCTGTATAGTCTAAGGAACTTGAGTAGAAGGTTTTGCTGTATAGTTTAAGCAATTGGGGTGGAAAGTTTTCCTGTATAGTCTAAGGAACTTGGGCCCTCATTCCGAGTTGATCGCTCGCAAGGCGATTTTAGCAGAGTTACACACGCTAAGCCGCCGCCTACTGGGAGTGAATCTTAGCTTCTTAAAATTGCGACCGATGTATTCGCAATATTGCGATTACAAACTACTTAGCAGTTTCAGAGTAGCTTCAGACTTACTCGGCATCTGCGATCAGTTCAGTGCTTGTCGTTCCTGGTTTGACGTCATAAACACACCCAGCGTTCGCCCAGACACTCCTCCGTTTCTCCGGCCACTCCTGCGTTTTTTCCGGAAACGGTAGCGTTTTTAACCACACGCCCCTGAAACGCCGTGTTTCCGCCCAGTAACACCCATTTCCTGTCAATCACATTACGATCGCCGGAGCGAAGAAAAAGCCGTGAGTAAAAATACTATCTTCATTGTTAAATTACTTGGCGCAGTCGCAGTGCGAATATTGCGCATGCGTACTAAGCAGAATTTCACTGCGATGCGATGAAATATACCGAGCGAACGACTCGGAATGAGGGCCCTGGGTAGAAGGTTTTGCTGTATAGTCTAAGGAACTTGAGTAGAAGGTTTTGCTGTATAGTCTAAGGAACTGGGGTGGAAGCTTTTTCTGTATAGTCTAAGGAACTTGGGTAGAAGATTTTGCTGTATAGTCTAAGGAACTTGGGTAGAAAGTTTTGCTGTATAGTCTAATGAACTGGGATAGAAGGTTTTGCTGTATAGTCTAAGGAACTTGGGTAGAAGGTTTTGCTGTATAGTCTAAGGAACTTGGGTAGAAGGTTTGGCTGTATAGTCTAAGGAACTTGGGTAGAAGGTTTTGCTGTATAGTCTAAGGAACTTGGGTAGAAGGTTTTGCTGTATAGTCTAAGGAACTTGGGTAGAAGATTTTGCTGTATAGTCTAATGAACATGGAGTGAAGGTATTTCTGTATAGTCTAAGGAACTTTACATGAAGGTTTTTGTTGTATAGTCTAAGGAACTTGGGGTGAAAACTTTGCTGTAAAGTTTAGGGACTTGAGGTCATGGCTTTACTGTGTAGCCTAGTGAACTTGAGGTTTTGCTGTATAGTGATTTTAGCTGCTTTTATGATTTGTTTTAAAAATACAGATCCAAAACCAAAACCCAGGGGTCAGCGCACATCTCTAGTTACTGCCACTACAAGCTACATGCACACCCTATTAGCACAGTCGTTTTTTTATTGATTAAACTGCATAAAACTATAATACCTAGTTATACCTCCTGCAAGAAGAGCAGCCAGCAGCAGAGGGTGGGCATCCTTGGGCAGCACCGTAACAGGGCTCACTAGCTCCCTGGGCCGTCCACACCGTTGAGACACATTACATCATGTGGAAGTAGCAGAGCCGCCAGTGCCGGTGAGCACAGAACTGCACAGAGCATCCTCAGGCTGTTTCCAGCTGCTGTCTGCATTGTCCAAAGAAAGCTCTGGCGGTTCTGCAGCAGCAACTCTGTAGGGTGCCATTCCATCCACCCTGCCAGCCAGATGCAGGTACCAACTAGCAGTGACGGTGCTGCCCACAGAACCCTGTGCTCTGCGCAGCGGCAGTGCTTGAACACCCCTAGTTATGGCCCTGTCCTTGGAGATCACCCATTACTGAGAGCTGGGAGATGGGAAAGGTAGTAGGAACAGACTCTGGGAGGTCCTGTTAGGACCTCAGTCTCTGTGTGACCAGGGGAGAGAAGGTAAGCTGCAGCTTCCCTGAGCCTCATCAGCTCGGGCTGCAGGGAGACTCTCTTCCTGCAGCTGCGGTTGGGTGATCCTTATAAGTTCACTCTTCTTTACCTGGCTGGAAAGTGGAACCTGCAGGTGTGTTTCCGCAGCAATGGAGAGGCTGACTGGGTGTACAGAACCCGGCGGCTGGGGGATGATCCTCTTCCAGCAGCAGCCGCTGGGCGTTTCTGACTCTGTCGCCTCAGAAAGCAACAAGGAAATCACAGCTTGGCAGATGTGAAGATACCAGTCAAATGGTTACAGCCATGACAGCAGAACACTACAGAACGTGCTCAGATACATGACAGCAGAACACTACAGAACGTGCTCAGATACATGACAGTTGTTGAAAGAATAAACCAATAATATTGTTAAAGTATAACTCTTTCTAAAAATGAACATTTGTGACTGTTACATGAAACCCTATTATTACTAAAGAACTTTATGTGTCGCAGATAGCATTACCTGCATTCCTCTATTATAGCCCTATGCAGCATTATCTGCCCTCTTTTACATCTTCTCATGTCACGAAAGCCCTCATTCCGAGTTGATCGCTCGCTAGCTCCTTTTTGCAGCCGTGCAAAGTGCAAACGTATAGTCGCCGCCCACGGGAGAGTGTATTTTCGCTTTGCAAGTGTGCGATTGCATGTGCAGCCGAGCGGGACAAAAACTTTTTTTGCAGTTTCTAAGTTGCCCAGGACTTACTCAGCCGCTGCGATCACTTCAGCCTGTCCGGTCCCGGAATTGACGTCAGACACCCGCCCTGCAAACGCCTGGAAACGCCTGCGTTTTCCCTACCACTCCCAGAAAACGATCAGTTGACACCAATAAACGCCTTCTTCCTGTCAATCTCCTTGCGAACGGCTGTGCGAATGGAATCGTCGCTAGAAGCATTGCACAGCAACAATGCTGTTTGTACCTGTACCACGCGCGTGCATGCGCAGTAGTAAGCTGATCGCTGCGCTGCGAAAATCGGCAGCGTGCGATCAACTCGGAATGACCCCCAAATTCTGTAACATTAAGTAAAGAATGTAAAGCCAGCGCTGTGACTGTGTAACAATGCGAGGTCTTCCCCCCTAACACAATGGCACCATTGCTACTTTCATATAAGACCACTGACAAGAAAGTATCTCTCTCTCAGGGAGACATTTACTAAGCAGAGGGAGATGTCACCATTCTGGCTACCTCAGTGTCTGATTGGGCTATGGTTATGTGACTGAGGGGAACATTTACTAAGCAGTGAGAGCGGAGAAGTGAGCCAGTGGAGAAGTTGCCCATGGCAACCAATCAGCACTGGAGTAACATCTATAGTTTGCATACTATAAAATGATACAGAGCTGCTGATTGGTTGATGGGGCCACTTCTCCACTGGCTCACTTCTCCGCTCTTATCACTGCTTAGTAAATCTCCCCCTTAGTCACATAACCATGGCCCAATCAGACACTGAGGAAGCCAGAATGGTGACATCTTCCTTCAGAGATCAAGACGGGCGTTTACAGCTGATGGCACAGAGCACTGAGGTTGGCCTGGTGAGTAAGATAGCCCCGACCCTATTCAGACAATTTAGGTCAATGGTCACTTGGGTTTGCCGAGTAAATGCACAGTATGAGGATTGTCATGTGACCATTGTGTATGCAAATATCCTGCCGTGTAATTGCGTTCTTAGTTGTTCTGGCATACTTTTATAATGAACCAGGATAAAACCTTTACTATTCAGCCAGCGCTCCCTTCGCGGAGCAGGACGCTCATTTACAGAGTGTGGAGGGCTTGACTCGCGACACGCCCTATGGGTAGTGTCTGTAGATTTTGTTTTAAGGTTCAAAATTCAAATCATCATTTTAAGTTGTACATTTGCCAATCCCATTTATTAAACATGAAATAAATATGAGTCTCCTTGCTTCTTATGATTCTGATTGCGAGATAATTTAGGGGCACACCTGGCTTATACAGCCCGTCTGACATATATTATACAATGCGGTACCCAGTCACATGGCACCGCTGGCGCAGAATTCAACGATCCATTCTACAGCCACCTGCCTGGCTTGTTGGTCATGAATGTGACAAATTTGATTTTGGCGCTACGTTCCGGACAATTTTTTTTTCTCTCTTTAATGGATAACAAATCCAATACCTGAATTTTGCTGTGTTAGGCAAATCAATATGATTATTATTTCATTTATTATTATGATTATGTTTTTAGTTATTTCTGTCTGGGTGGAGTTATTGGGGTTTTTTTGTTTTGTTTTTTAACTGAGGCATAGGGGTTAACGTTACCTTTGCAATAGCAAAGCAAGGTGATCGCTGAATAAGGAATAGGCACTGCACCTGTCACCTCAGTAATATACTCAGTCTCTCCTGCCTGGTGATTGCAATCAGAATTCACTGTCTCCCTCTACATAATTTCATATTTCACATGAAGATGTTAGCCCGGTATTTAAAAGGAATGCAAATTCTGTATCTACATGTCCAGCTACATCTACAAAAATGATTTAATAAGATATAGGTATAGTGCACAGATATACAGTATATATATATATATATATAAATATATATATATATATATATACAGTATTTCGTCCTGAGCCTGAGACCGTATACATTCTGCAATAATATTGGATAAGTCACATTAATAATCAATATAACAATATAATTCCCGTCAATTCTGCACACCTATAATTGTCACATATTGCATACAGTGGGGGAGATATTAATGAGGTTTTCCTGGTAGGGGATGGAACGTTCTCACTTATCATTAGATTACACTAGGCACCAATATCCGGTAAAGATTATATGTTAGAGATCACACCGTCTCATAAAGATGATTATATATTAGCAAGTTTGTGTGCTGGTAGTGGAACAGACATGTGAGATTGCCGCACAGCATATCAATGATGTCCAAATCAAGGAAAAAGCTCTAATCTCCGGTCCCTGCATAGGAATTACAATCTGATTATAGTTACTGAGAATCCTTTTTTCCCCTCATACATCTGAGAAACAGACAGAAGCTTCCATCCCCGTTACCTTGTAGTCTGAGCTTCCATCGCAGAACAAGGGGGTGAGGATGGTCTGGACAGAGATGAGACTCCCATCTTCAGGAATAGAGGGGAGAATACAGAGGGGCCACACGCTACCTGCTACCTGGTGGGTGAATTCTTTTTATTAAGGTAGTGGGGGTTCAAAGGTGGCGAACCCATTTAAACAATGTATTTTGTTTACATACATACATCATTTTCTAGTTTTGTGACACTGGCTGTCTCTGTCTGATTCGTATCCCCCAAATTCTCTGCATGGGTGGTAGAACAGGAACTCCTCTCCCCTCCCAGTACCCTTAGTGTAATACTTACAGGTACTTATACCTAATTCAGACCTGATCGCAGCAGCAAATTTGTTCTCTAATGGGCAGAACCATGCTGCACTGCAGGTGGGGCAGATGTAACATGTGCAGAGAGAGTTAGATTTGGGTGGGGTGTGTTCAAACTGAAATCTAAATTGCAGTGTAAAAATAAAGCAGCCAGTATTTACCCAGCACAGAAACAATATAACCCACCCAAATTTAACTCTCTCTGCATATCTTACAGTATATCTGCCCCACCTGCAGTACACATGGGGGGTCATTCAGATCTGATCGCTGGGCAGCGATTTTTGCTGTCCTGTGTTCAGATAGTCGCCGCCTACAGGGGGAGTGTATTTTCACTGTGCAGGTGTGAGAACGCATGTGTAGCAGAGCTGCACAAACTGATCTTGTGCAATCTCTGCGCAGCCCAGAACTTACTCAGCCGCTGCGATCACATCAGGCTGATCAGGACCGGATTAGACGTCAGACACCCGCCCTGAAACCGCTTAAGCCCATCTGCGTTTTTTCGGACACTCCCTGAAAACGTTCAGTTGTAACCCACAAAGCCTTCTTCCTGTCAATCTCTTTGCGAACGCCCGTGCGTATGGATCGTTCGCACATTCCCATCGCTGAGTGGCGTTCCCTCTTGCAGCCGTCTGTCGCGCCTGCGCATCGCGGTGCATACGCATGCGCAGTTCGGATATGATCGCTCACTGTGCGGAAACACACAGTAGTGATCAGTTCTCATTGAATGACCCCCACGGTTTTGCCCATTAGTGAACAAATTTGCTGCTGCGATCAGGTCTGAATTAGGCCCATGGTACATTTGAGGTAAGCAGTGACCATGTCATTCATTAAAAATCACCACTCAGTTACCCCGTATTGATAGGTCTGGCTAAAACATTTGCTGATCTGAGAATTGTGTCTCCATCTCTGTTATTACTCATCTCATCCAAGCACTACTGGAGAAGCGGAACCAAAAATATATGCAACATTAGCCAGGGCCAGCCTGAGCCTAATCTTTTTTGGTAGTGTCCGTTATTCACATTACACCGCACAGTAGTGTCCGTTATTCACATTACACCGCACAGTAGTGTCCGTTATTCACATTACACCGCACAGTAGTGTCCGTGATTCACATTACATCGCACAGTAGTGTCCGTTATTCACATTACACTCCACAGTAGTGTCCGTTATTCACATTACACCGCACAGTAGTGTCCGTTATTCACATTACACCGCACAGTAGTGTCCGTTATTCACATTACACTCCACAGTAGTGTCCGTTATTCACATTACACCGCACAGTAGTGTCCGTTATTCACATTACACTGCACAGTAGTGTCCGTTATTCACATTACACTGCACAGTAGTGTCCGTTATTCACATTACACCACACTGTAGTGTCCGTTATTCACATTACACAGCACAGTAGTTTCTGTTATTCACATCACACCGCACAGTAATGTCCGTTATTCACATTACACCGCACAGTAGTGTCCATTATTCACATTACACCACACAGTAGTGTCTGTTATTCACATTTCACCGCACAGTAGTGTCCGTCACTCACATTACACCGCACAGTAGTGTCCATTATTCACATTACACCACACAGTAGTGTCTGTTATTCACATTACCATGTACAGTAGTGTCCGTTATACACATTACACCGCACAGTAGTTTCCGTTATTCACATTAAAATGCACAGTAGTGTCCGTTATTCACATTACACCGCACAGTAGTGTCCGTTATTCACATTACACCGCACAGTAGTGTCTGTTATTCACATTACACTGCACAGTAGTGTCCGTTATTCACATTACACCACACAGTAGTGTCCGTTATTCACAGTGTAATGTGACTAACGGACTATTCACATTACACAGTAGTGTCCGTTATTCACATTACACCGCACAGTAGTGTCCGTTATTCACATTACACCACACTGTAGTGTCCGTTATTCATATTACACGGCACAGTAGTGTCCGTTATTCACATTACACCGCACAGTAGTGTTCGTTATTCACATTCCACCGCACAGTAGTGTCCGTTATTCACATTACACTGCACAGTAGTGTCCGTTATTCACATTACACCACATAGTAGTGTCCTTTAGTCACATTACACCTCACAGTGTAATGTGACTAACGAACTATTCACATTACACCACACAGTAGTGTCCGTTATTCACATTACACCGCACAGTAGTGTCCGTTATTCACATTACACCACACTGTAGTGTCCGTTATTCACATTACACAGCACAGTAGTGTCCGTTATTCACATTCCACCGCACAGTAGTATCCGTTATTCACATTACACCATACAGCTAAGGCTAATAAAATAATTAGGATTGTAGCCATCCTTGTCACCCAATCTTTTCTCTCTTGCCCTCTGGGAAGCATTATATGTGTCTTGGTTGCCATACTAGCAGGATGAGAAACAGTTTTTTCCCTTCTAGAATTGTTGGTTTAAATTCTCATTTGTCTATGGAAGCATGAGTGTATTGTATTGCAATTTCACTTCTGCATTTTCTGATGTTTTAGTGATAATAAACTATTATCTATCTACAGTAGTGCCTCTTGTACACGTTACTCCACAGTAATTCCGCATATACATGTTACGCCACAGTAAAGCCCCTTATACTCATTATGCCACGGTAGAAGCAGTGATGTAAACTAATGTGCCAATAGTTTAGTCTTAAAATAACTTTTTTCTTCAAATTTGTTCTACTGCAGTTTAGAAAATGAAGTAATTTTCTGCTATGGGTATCACAATATGCCACACTGTAATGCCCACACATTTTACCACACTATAATACCCACACATTATACCACACTGTAATACCCACACATTATACCACACTGTAGTGTCCACACATTATACCACACTGTAATACCCGCACATTATACCACACTGCAGTGCCCACACATTATACCACACTGTAGTGTCCACACATTATACCACACTGCAGTGCCCCCTCACATTGTGCCACACTGTAATGCCCAAACATTATGCCCCACTGCAGTGGCCACACGTTATACCACACTGTAATACCCACACATTATGCCACACTGTAATGCCCACACATTATACCACACTGTAGTGTCCACACATTATACCACACTGCAGTGCCCACACATTATGCCACACTGCAGTGCCCGCACATTGTGCCACACTGTAATGCCCACACATTATACCACACTGTAATGCCCACACATTATGCCCCACTGCAGTGGCCACACATTATACCACACTGTAAAGCCCACACTTTATACCGCACTGAAGTGCCCACATATTATACCACACTGCAGTGCCCACACATTATACCACACTGCAGTGCCCACACATTATACCACACTGCAGTGCCCACACATCATACCACACTGTAATGCCCACACATTATACCACACTGCAGTGCCCACACATTATACCACACTGTAGTTTCCACACATTATACCACACTGTAGTGTCCACACATTATACTACACTGTAAAGCCCACACTTTATACCACACTGCGGTTCCCTATTATTAGCAGAATTGCTAACGAAAGCAATTTCCTTGCAGTTTCTGAGTAGCTCCAGACCTACTCCTAGATTGCGATCACCTCAGTCCGTTTAGCTCCTGGTTTGACGTCACAAACACGCCCTGCGTCCGGCCAGCCACTCCTCCGTTTCTCCAGCCACTCCTGCGTTTTTACCTGGCACACCTGCGTTTTTTAGCACACTCCCTGAAAACAGCCAGTTTCCGCCCAGAAACACCCACTTCCTGTCAATCACACTACGATCAGCAGAGCGATTGAAAATTCTTTGTTCGCCCGTGAGAAAAATAGAATAGTTTTGTGTAAAATTGCTTAGCACGTGCACCCTGCTGTGCATACGCATGCGCAGAACTGCCGGATTTTAGCCTATTAGCAATTCTGCTAAAATTAGCAGCGAGCGAACAACTCGGAATGAGGGCCATAGTCCCGACACATTATGCTATACTGCAACACCCCTCATGCCACACACATTATGCCACACTGCAGAAACCTCACATCAAGTATACATTCTAGTGCCCCCACATAATGCCATAATGTACTCACTGCAGGAAGTGACAGCATAAGTCACTCCAGGCAGCAGGCGGCAGGGTAGATGCTAGAACCAACTGAGCTAAAGGACCTATGACATCAGGGGGAGGAGCTAGGCCGGCAGGATAGTGCTTTCACTATCCACGTCAACAACTACACCCTTTAGTAACCTGGTGGCGAGCGAAGCAGTTGTGGGTGAGCCACAGTGCCCGAAGCGTGGCAAGTGAAACAAGCCCACAAAGGTATATTTTGGGTACCATGTTTAGACTATGCTCCTCCCCCTGGCGACATCAGAGGTCCTTTATCCAACTTGGTTTTAGCCATAACCGTGGTGCATTGCCCCAGCCGGACCGCATTACATTCCTGTAGTTGCAGCCGTCGCTGCCGGGAACCTTCTCTCACCACAGCCATTTCTACTGGAGGACTGTGACATGCAACCACAGAATTAATGCCACTGGCAGCGCCTTCTTCAGTTTGTCTCTCTACGCAGCTGCGTACCCGGCGTATGCGTCGGGAATCGGGACGGCAATGACACTTGCACTATCTTAAAGATCATTGCTAATTGGTATTGTTAGTACTAATTAGGCGCTGCAGAACCTTTGTGGAGCCATTTAGATAAACAATAATAATGGCTGCAGCAGGGAAGAGGTACAACTCTGCAATGCCCACAGTTGAGCATGTTCAGCATGATTTAACGTAAGATTTGCCCCCCCGGCAAACTGGCGTAGGTTCACCCTTGCTTCAGCCCCATTGCTGCATGAACCAAGAAGAAGACAGTAGAGGACATTCCCTCCCTGTCGCAGGGATTGGCCCATGCACTTTAGATGTCCTTGGTGTTGCGAGTTCCTGGTTGCATGCATAAGGCTCTGTTATCTTTATTAAATAGGTTAATATCGTCTCCCGTATATTACCCGGCTCCCCTCTCCTGCACAATCTGATCTCCCGGCTGTCGGATTCACCAATTTGAATCTACATGAGTTTGCTTCCTTTAAGTTGTCACAGTGCATCTCACTTTGAGACTCCGCTTTCCATGCTCGGCGTAAACAGCGATTGTATATTCCTAAGTGTAATATCAGAGAGTTACTTTATTAAGGCAGAGTCTATGGTATAAATTGAATTATGCCTGGAATTCATGCAGTTCATTTTGTCTCTCTCAGGAGCTCTTCTCTAACTTTCTCCTGTGATAAAGAAAACCATTAGCTGCTGTCAGAACCAGAAGGAGGGAGATCATTTTTATTGAAATAAGAAGGAAACGATAGTGTCAGCCACTGAGTCCAAGAGATAAAAAATTACATCTAATAAACATGGTACGTATGGGATTAGACAAGGGTGCTCTGAATAACTGAACAGCCGCTGTAGTTAAAAAAACATTAGTATTGTATTGGGAAAACAATGCATTAGCGCTTACAATAAAGCCATTTGCACAGCCAAAGATGGGAGTAGTGAAATAAAAAAAAAAAGGGAAAATAAGATCTATCAGGAAGATAGCGAGTTGGCGTCTGCAGACAAAGGGTTAATGATTAAAATGCAACTTTTATTTTTACAGATTTTATACAGTCTAAAGACCTGAATGCAGAACGAGGGGATTTTAGGCTTTCAGGAACACTGGGCTCATTTTCTCTGAAGACGCAGAGTAGACGAAGAAAGAAAAAATAGGAAAATGAGGTTGCATGACCTTACACCCAATAAACAGGTCATACTGTATATACTATTTATGTACTGACCCCGATATTACTGGGTGATATGTACTTTATACTGCAGAACAATGGCTGGGGAAGGAGAGAGAGCAGAGGGGAGCTGTGTTTAGGAAAGGTGAAAAATAATGACCTGTAGAAACTTGAAAATATATTTGTAATTATTTAGAGGTATATATATATATATATATATTATATAGATAGATAGATCTTGTATGTATATATATATATATATTATTATTCTTATTATTATTATTTTTTTTTACATATACTGTTTATGTTGTAGTATTCCAAGATTGGTGTCTGCGCCTTTAGTTACTGTGCAATGATTACCTGTTCGGAACAGAAACAGGCATTTCGCAAACTGGCAGCATCCGTTAAATCTTGCATTTAAAAAAAAATATATCATTTATATAAATGATATATAAATGATAATAAAAACATATATTTTTTAAGACAAATTTGTTGAAAGGCTGCAATCATAAGAGACAAGAACCCTGTACTGGACTTCAGACAAGTGGCCGCACATTACCATAATCTCAGTAATAAGATAAAACAATACATTTAATACAAAGAAAATAACACATCAGTAGGCATCTTAAACAACTGTTGCAAGTGGAATACATACTTCTTACCGGCGGCCGGGATCCCGGCTGTCATGATCCCGACAGCGGGGTCCCGGCCACCAGTATGCCGGCAGCGGGGCGAGCACTAGAAAGCCCCTTGCAGGTTTGCTACGCTCGCTGCACTCGCCACAACGCCAGCATTCTGGTGGTGGCATTTCAGAGCCTGTTGGGGTTCCGGCGTCGTCATCATGACCACCGGGTCCTGTGTTTGCCTCCCGTTGCAAGCTATAACAAACTTATCTGTCCATAAAGCAGGAAAGCGTTCGGGGCCACAGGTGAAGGCTCTGAGGGCATATGCTGGGTCACCTCAGTCTGTCTCCGCCCCCCCCCAAGCTCCACCCTCCACTCTGTGCACCTGAAGGCTCTGAGGGCATATGCTGGGTCACCTCAGTCTGTCTCCGCCCCCCCAAGCTCCACCCTCCACCCTGTGCACCTGAAGGCTCTGAGGGCATATGCTGGGTCACCTCAGTCTGTCTCCGCCCCCCCCAAGCTCCACCCTCTACTCTGTGCTCCTTAGAACCATCCACCCCTCCCCTCACCCCCATACCATGGCTCGCTCCCATACTTACTTACCCAGTTCGGTCCCTCACCGTCTCTCCACATGCTGCCATTCACTGTCTGGCTGCAGTCTGGAAGCAGGTAGAGAATGCTGCATTCTGATTGCTGGATAGCTCCATTCATCCACCAATCAGCAAGCAGACAGCTATTCAGTGTCTTGCTGCATTCTGGGAGACAGGTAGAGATTGCTGCCTGTTTGATAGGGTATAATTCACAAGCAGCTGGCCAGCATTCTCTACCTGCCTCCAAATAAGAAGCTCCAGAGCCCCAGCCCTATAGGCAGATGCCCTCTGACCCAGACCACTCTCCTCAAAGGCCCCTAGAATTGTGAGGCCCTGGGCATCTGCCCAGTGTGCCTATATGTTAAAATAGCCCTGTTCTGGGGCATTTGGAGTCATCGGAGAGGCAGCACGGATGCTAAAGATTGGACAGACCTTACACAATTATTACATTTATGATACACTTCTATTTTGTTTTCTTCACTGATAAATGTTATTTACAACCTGTGATTATCTCCTTCATTACCTCATTTAGGTTCTTTGGTCTCATCTGACTTTGGCGCTACCCTGATTGCCCAAAGTGTTTCATCATGCAGTAACAGGACGACGGAACCTGAAATGCAATTAGCCGTGTGCAAGAGAATTACTAGTGACATTCAACATTATATCTGCATAGAGTATGTCTCAGGGACTTGTCAGTACTAACGCTGTTTAAGATAAGGTTAAGATTGATGGTGAAGCATTTTCTCGGTATATTTGACTTTCTGTAGGTGAGGCCATTGAAGAGCACAGCAGGCAACCACTCACAGGCTCTTGTGGAGGAAGATTACAGGGAAGAATACAGTGTCTTGTGCTCAGGTAATGTACAGAAGGAGTAATTATACGTATTGCAGCGATTATGTCTGCCTACAGGGCGGCATTCCCAGGGGTCCGGAGTGCACAGCGGGCCAGAGTCTCTAGCTATTGCCTGTAGGTTGGATAGCAGGGACCATCAGGAGTCCACAAATCAGAAGAGGTGCAGGGTAAGATTTACTGTAACTTCTAGGAACTTGGGCACCCAGGGGTCTACACACTAAAGAGCTAGTAACCCTATCTCTGGCAAAAATGGGAATGTTGCCAGCAATAGCTTCTCCAAGCAAACCCTATTTAAAATGGATCACTGTGATACAAGGCTGAGCGGGTTCGGTTTCTCTGAATCCGAACCCGCCAGAACTTCATGTTTTTTTTCACGGGTCCGAGCGACTCGGATCTTCCCGCCTTGCTCGGTTAACCCGAGCGCGCCCGAACGTCATCATGACGCTGTCGGATTCTCGCGAGGCTCGGATTCTATCGCGAGACTCGGATTCTATATAAGGAGCCGCGCGTCGCCGCCATTTTCACACGTGCATTGAGATTGATAGGGAGAGGACGTGGCTGGCGTCCTCTCCATTTAGATTATAAGAGACTGAGAGAGATTTACTGGAGCTGACTAGGAGGAGTACTGTTACTGTAGAAGTGTAGAGACTGAGTGGAGAGAGTTTACTAGTGAGGACAGTGCAGTTTACTTTATAATCCGTTCTCTGCCTGAAAAAAGCGATACACAGCACACAGTGACTCAGTCACATACCATATCTGTGTGCACTGCTCAGGCTCAGGCCAGTGTGCTGCATCATCTATTATCTATATATAATATTATATATATCTGTCTGACTGCTCAGCTCACACAGCTTATAATTGTGGGGGAGACTGGGGAGCACTACTGCAGTGCCAGTTATAGGTTATAGCAGGAGCCAGGAGTACATAATATATTATATAGTGAGTGACCACCAGACACACAGTGCAGTTTATTTAATATATCCGTTCTCTGCCTGAAAAAAGCGATACACACAGTGACTCAGTCAGTCACATACCATATCTGTGTGCACTGCTCAGGCTCAGGCCAGTGTGCTGCATCATCTATTATCTATATATAATATTATATATATCTGTCTGACTGCTCAGCTCACACAGCTTATAATTGTGGGGGAGACTGGGGAGCACTACTGCAGTGCCAGTTATAGGTTATAGCAGGAGCCAGGAGTACATAATATATTATATAGTGAGTGACCACCAGACACACAGTGCAGTTTATTTAATATATCCGTTCTCTGCCTGAAAAAAGCGATACACACAGTGACTCAGTCAGTCACATACCATATCTGTGTGCACTGCTCAGGCTCAGGCCAGTGTGCTGCATCATCTATTATCTATATATAATATTATATATATCTGTCTGACTGCTCAGCTCACACAGCTTATAATTGTGGGGGAGACTGGGGAGCACTACTGCAGTGCCAGTTATAGGTTATAGCAGGAGCCAGGAGTACATAATATATTATATAGTGAGTGACCACCAGACACACAGTGCAGTTAATATATCCGTTCTCTGCCTGAAAAAAGCGATACACACAGTGACTCAGTCAGTCACATACCATATCTGTGTGCACTGCTCAGGCTCAGGCCAGTGTGCTGCATCATCTATTATCTATATATAATATTATATATATCTGTCTGACTGCTCAGCTCACACAGCTTATAATTGTGGGGGAGACTGGGGAGCACTACTGCAGTGCCAGTTATAGGTTATAGCAGGAGCCAGGAGTACATAATATATTATATAGTGAGTGACCACCAGACACACAGTGCAGTTTATTTAATATATCCGTTCTCTGCCTGAAAAAAGCGATACACACAGTGACTCAGTCAGTCACATACCATATCTGTGTGCACTGCTCAGGCTCAGGCCAGTGTGCTGCATCATCTATATATATTATATATCTGTCTGACTGCTCAGCTCACACAGCTTATAATTGTGGGGGAGACTGGGGAGCACTGCAGTGCCAGTTATAGGTTATAGCAGGAGCCAGGAGTACATATTATATTAAAATTAAACAGTGCACACTTTTGCTGCAGGAGTGCCACTGCCAGTGTGACTGACCAGTGACCTGACCACACTGACCACCAGTATAGTTAGTAGTATACTTATATTGTGATTGCCTGAAAAAGTTAAACACTCGTCGTGTGACTTCACTTGTGTGTTTTTTTTTTTTTATTCTATAAAAATAAAACTCATTCTGCTGACAGACAGTGTCCAGCAGGTCCGTCATTATATAATATATAATATATACCTGTCCGGCTGCAGTAGTGATATATATATATTTTTTATATCATTTATCATCCAGTCGCAGCAGACACAGTACGGTAGTTCACGGCTGTGGCTACCTCTGTGTCTCTGCACTCGGCAGGCAGTCCGTCCATAATTGTAATACCACCTAACCGTGGATTTTTTTCATTCTTCTTTATACATACATAGTTACATAGACATCTTCTCTTTATCAACCAGTCTATATTAGCTGCAGACACAGTACAGTACGGTAGTTCACGGCTGTGGCTACCTCTGTGTCTGCACTCGGCAGGCAGTCCGTCCATAATTGTATACCACCTAACCGTGGTTTTTTTTCATTCTTCTTTATACATACATAGTTACATAGACATCTTCTCTTTATCAACCAGTCTATATTAGCTGCAGACACAGTACAGTACGGTAGTTCACGGCTGTGGCTACCTCTGTGTCTGCAGTCGGCAGGCAGTCCATAATTGTATACTAGTATCCATCTCCATTGTTTACCTGAGGTGCCTTTTAGTTGTGCCTATTAAAATATGGAGAACAAAAATGTTGAGGTTCCAAAATTAGGGAAAGATCAAGATCCACTTCCACCTCGTGCTGAAGCTGCTGCCACTAGTCATGGCCGAGACGATGAAATGCCAGCAACGTCGTCTGCCAAGGCCGATGCCCAATGTCATAGTACAGAGCATGTCAAATCCAAAACACCAAATATCAGAAAAAAAAGGACTCCAAAACCTAAAATAAAATTGTCGGAGGAGAAGCGTAAACTTGCCAATATGCCATTTACCACACGGAGTGGCAAGGAACGGCTGAGGCCCTGGCCTATGTTCATGGCTAGTGGTTCAGCTTCACATGAGGATGGAAGCACTCAGCCTCTCGCTAGAAAAATGAAAAGACTCAAGCTGGCAAAAGCAGCACAGCAAAGAACTGTGCATTCTTCGAAATCCCAAATCCACAAGGAGAGTCCAATTGTGTCGGTTGCGATGCCTGACCTTCCCAACACTGGACGTGAAGAGCATGCGCCTTCCACCATTTGCACGCCCCCTGCAAGTGCTGGAAGGAGCACCCGCAGTCCAGTTCCTGATAGTCAGATTGAAGATGTCAGTGTTGAAGTACACCAGGATGAGGAGGATATGGGTGTTGCTGGCGCTGGGGAGGAAATTGACCAGGAGGATTCTGATGGTGAGGTGGTTTGTTTAAGTCAGGCACCCGGGGAGACACCTGTTGTCCGTGGGAGGAATATGGCCGTTGACATGCCAGGTGAAAATACCAAAAAAATCAGCTCTTCGGTGTGGAGGTATTTCACCAGAAATGCGGACAACAGGTGTCAAGCCGTGTGTTCCCTTTGTCAAGCTGTAATAAGTAGGGGTAAGGACGTTAACCACCTCGGAACATCCTCCCTTATACGTCACCTGCAGCGCATTCATAATAAGTCAGTGACAAGTTCAAAAACTTTGGGTGACAGCGGAAGCAGTCCACTGACCAGTAAATCCCTTCCTCTTGTAACCAAGCTCACGCAAACCACCCCACCAACTCCCTCAGTGTCAATTTCCTCCTTCCCCAGGAATGCCAATAGTCCTGCAGGCCATGTCACTGGCAATTCTGACGAGTCCTCTCCTGCCTGGGATTCCTCCGATGCATCCTTGCGTGTAACGCCTACTGCTGCTGGCGCTGCTGTTGTTGCCGCTGGGAGTCGATGGTCATCCCAGAGGGGAAGTCGTAAGCCCACTTGTACTACTTCCAGTAAGCAATTGACTGTTCAGCAGTCCTTTGCGAGGAAGATGAAATATCACAGCAGTCATCCTACTGCAAAGCGGATAACTGAGGCCTTGGCATCCTGGGTGGTGAGAAACGTGGTTCCGGTATCCATCATTACTGCAGAGCCAACTAGAGACTTGTTGGAGGTACTGTGTCCCCGGTACCAAATACCATCTAGGTTCCATTTCTCTAGGCAGGCGATACCGAAAATGTACACAGACCTCAGAAAAAGAGTCACCAGTGTCCTAAAAAATGCAGCTGTACCCAATGTCCACTTAACCACGGACATGTGGACAAGTGGAGCAGGGCAGGGTCAGGACTATATGACTGTGACAGCCCACTGGGTAGATGTATGGACTCCCGCCGCAAGAACAGCAGCGGCGGCACCAGTAGCAGCATCTCGCAAACGCCAACTCTTTCCTAGGCAGGCTACGCTTTGTATCACCGGTTTCCAGAATACGCACACAGCTGAAAACCTCTTACGGCAACTGAGGAAGATCATCGCGGAATGGCTTACCCCAATTGGACTCTCCTGTGGATTTGTGGCATCGGACAACGCCAGCAATATTGTGTGTGCATTAAATATGGGCAAATTCCAGCACGTCCCATGTTTTGCACATACCTTGAATTTGGTGGTGCAGAATTTTTTAAAAAACGACAGGGGCGTGCAAGAGATGCTGTCGGTGGCCAGAAAAATTGCGGGACACTTTCGGCGTACAGGCACCACGTACAGAAGACTGGAGCACCACCAAAAACTACTGAACCTGCCCTGCCATCATCTGAAGCAAGAAGTGGTAACGAGGTGGAATTCAACCCTCTATATGCTTCAGAGGTTGGAGGAGCAGCAAAAGGCCATTCAAGCCTATACAATTGAGCACGATATAGGAGGTGGAATGCACCTGTCTCAAGTGCAGTGGAGAATGATTTCAACGTTGTGCAAGGTTCTGATGCCCTTTGAACTTGCCACACGTGAAGTCAGTTCAGACACTGCCAGCCTGAGTCAGGTCATTCCCCTCATCAGGCTTTTGCAGAAGAAGCTGGAGGCATTGAAGAAGGAGCTAAAAGGGAGCGATTCCGCTAGGCATGTGGGACTTGTGGATGCAGCCCTTAATTCGCTTAACAAGGATTCACGGGTGGTCAATCTGTTGAAATCAGAGCACTACATTTTGGCCACCGTGCTCGATCCTAGATTTAAAGCCTACCTTGGATCTCTCTTTCCGGCAGACACAAGTCTGCTGGGGTTGAAAGACCTGCTGGTGACAAAATTGTCAAGTCAAGCGGAACGCGACCTGTCAACATCTCCTCCTTCACATTCTCCCGCAACTGGGGGTGCGAGGAAAAGGCTCAGAATTCCGAGCCCACCCGCTGGCGGTGATGCAGGGCAGTCTGGAGCGACTGCTGATGCTGACATCTGGTCCGGACTGAAGGACCTGACAACGATTACGGACATGTCGTCTACTGTCACTGCATATGATTCTCTCAACATTGATAGAATGGTGGAGGATTATATGAGTGACCGCATCCAAGTAGGCACGTCACACAGTCCGTACTTATACTGGCAGGAAAAAGAGGCAATTTGGAGGCCCTTGCACAAACTGGCTTTATTCTACCTAAGTTGCCCTCCCACAAGTGTGTACTCCGAAAGAGTGTTTAGTGCCGCCGCTCACCTTGTCAGCAATCGGCGTACGAGGTTACATCCAGAAAATGTGGAGAAGATGATGTTCATTAAAATGAATTATAATCAATTCCTCCGCGGAGACATTGACCAGCAGCAATTGCCTCCACAAAGTACACAGGGAGCTGAGATGGTGGATTCCAGTGGGGACGAATTGATAATCTGTGAGGAGGGGGATGTACACGGTGATATATCGGAGGGTGAAGATGAGGTGGACATCTTGCCTCTGTAGAGCCAGTTTGTGCAAGGAGAGATTAATTGCTTCTTTTTTGGGGGGGGTCCAAACCAACCCGTCATATCAGTCACAGTCGTGTGGCAGACCCTGTC
Source organism: Pseudophryne corroboree (assembly GCF_028390025.1). Lineage (NCBI taxonomy): Eukaryota > Metazoa > Chordata > Amphibia > Anura > Myobatrachidae > Pseudophryne > Pseudophryne corroboree. The sequence goes on along the minus strand of NC_086455.1, from coordinate 167,485,990 downwards.
ACTGAAATGATGGGTTGGTTAAAGTGTGCATGTCCTGTTTTGTTTATACAACATAAGGGTGGGTGGGAGGGCCCAAGGACAATTCCATCTTGCACCTCTTTTTTCTTTTTCTTTGCATCATGTGCTGATTGGGAAGGGTTTTTTGGAAGGGACATCCTGCGTGACACTGCAGTGCCACTCCTAGATGGGCCCGGTGTTTGTGTCGGCCACTAGGGTCGCTAATCTTACTCACACAGTCAGCTACCTCATTGCGCCTCTTTTTTTCTTTGCGTCATGTGCTGTTTGGGGAGGGTTTTTTGGAAGGGACATCCTGCGTGACACTGCAGTGCCACTCCTAGATGGGCCCGGTGTTTGTGTCGGCCACTAGGGTCGCTAATCTTACTCACACAGCTACCTCATTGCGCCTCTTTTTTTCTTTGCGTCATGTGCTGTTTGGGGAGGGTTTTTTGGAAGGGCCATCCTGCGTGACACTGCAGTGCCACTCCTAGATGGGCCCGGTGTTTGTGTCGGCCACTAGGGTCGCTAATCTTACTCACACAGCTACCTCATTGCGCCTCTTTTTTTCTTTGCGTCATGTGCTGTTTGGGGAGGGTTTTTTGGAAGGGACATCCTGCGTGACACTGCAGTGCCACTCCTAGATGGGCCCGGTGTTTGTGTCGGCCACTAGGGTCGCTTATCTTACTCACACAGCGACCTCGGTGCAAATTTTAGGACTAAAAATAATATTGTGAGGTGTGAGGTATTCAGAATAGACTGAAAATGAGTGTAAATTATGGTTTTTGAGGTTAATAATACTTTGGGATCAAAATGACCCCCAAATTCTATGATTTAAGCTGTTTTTTAGTGTTTTTTGAAAAAAACACCCGAATCCAAAACACACCCGAATCCGACAAAAAAAATTCGGTGAGGTTTTGCCAAAACGCGTTCGAACCCAAAACACGGCCGCGGAACCGAACCCAAAACCAAAACACAAAACCCGAAAAATTTCAGGCGCTCATCTCTAGTTAAAAGACGATAAATGGAAAAAAATTCTTTATTATTTGCAAAATACAAAACAGTTTTTCATTCCGCAAACATTTCTATAGAGTTCCCCATAATATTTTTTTATGTATTTGCAGCTATTTTTTTCCTGTTCTCTAAGTAATCTAAAAAGCCCCAAAATCCACTGTTTATATCTGAGACTGCTTCTGCGAGGCTGGAAGTTACAGTAAGTCTTACCGCAGCGAGGTGGTATCACACAGATGCCTCAGCAATTTTTTTAATGGATCGGTTGCAATGCTAGGTGATTTTTCAAGCGCCAATAGAAAATCTGCATTGTTGCGTAAATTAAACTGCTATAACCCCCTCTTTAATATATAAACTACTAGTGAGCAGATATAATCCCACATTCACACATTTTAGTGATTTTAATTTTAGATGTATTTGTCCCCTAATCAAAAACCCTAATTGCTGAATCTCCCAGATTGTTTGGAATACTCTTGGATTCCGGGGAGACCGACTGAACCCCAGAGAGCACAGAAAATTATGGCAGAAAGTGATTACCCGCCTGCGAGGTGGGCAAGTAGTGACGCAATAGAGAAACACTGTTGTTTAGCTACACCCTCCAGTCCAGATGGGCAGAAACGTAGTAACGCAACCAGCAAGGTCATAAGCTATGCTCCGTCTTAAAGGGAGGAGCTTCGTGGCAATGAAAACTCTGCATATATTTTGTTCTGTTCAAGCGATTTAAAATCGTATTTAATAACAGTTTACCTTAAAACATCTCCTGATATCTCTTCCGTGGGAAGATGCATCTCTGGCTGGCGTGATTTGTAACCGTACGGAGATATCTATTATTGTAGTGAAATGAAATAGGCACCCAGAGCAGAATGGAGAGAGATATTTATAAAACTCTGACATGTGTAAGGAAGGGATAAGGTTAGAAAGAGGAAAATGAAGCGGTCTAATCATGGCAGAGGTGGCATCTTTACGAGGGTTATAAAAGTCTCATAACTTTCTTCTTCCCAACCACAAATAAGACAAACAAGAAAGAACATGTCACTCTGGCTCCGCACAATACATTTATTTTATCTTTTTTCTCAGGGTTATACACTAGCCAGAAATTGCTATGTTATAATTCTTTTTTCTTTTTTTTCCCCCAGTCCAGGGACAAACCGGTTGTGAATGTAGCTTGGAATTAAATGGGACCACTGCTGCCACCAGGAAAGGATGGGATCTTCCCCGGCACTTAAGGCTGTGCGGGGCACCTATCGACCTCTCTACGTTCTAAGGAAAAACCCACCAGGACGCTTAATCTGCTCGAAGCCTCGCACACCTTTTTTTTTTTTTTCTTAAGATTTATTTTTACTTTTGACATACAGCAATTGGGCAGGAGATTGAGAAAGAAATCCAGGATGACATTGAAATCATACTTTTCATTTCCGTGCGCTAAGGCGGGAATTCAGTTAATTGCAATGTGCCGCCGTAATGTTCTGGGCTGTGCACATAACTGCTTAGTATGGCGGGCAGGCATTATCCTGCGCACTGCTAAGGAATATTATGATTACTGGGAACCTTTTTACTGTATATGGTTCTTTATATCACCACTGCATAGACATAGCTGTAATGGGTACAGGGTGTGCAGTGCACTAATATAATTATACTTACCTCTCCGGAGTCTAACGTTAGCTGGCATTGCAGAACAGCAGAAATCACCAGGAAAACTGAGTGGTATGCATGGGCATTCACAGTATAGTATTCACCAGGAACATAGCATGGGCACCCAGAGACCTGCACTTGCGCTGACGACTCTACTATGCTGCCAGAGAGGAGGGAGCCTGTACGGAGCAGGTACTTAGGCCCTCTTCTCTCTTAAACCGCCCCTGCCTCACTGTATTTTGGCATTTCCATGAAAATGGCCACATAGTACTTAGAGGCAGAAAAAGATCCTCTTGGACCTAAGATATATCCCCACCTACTTTTCTCTGGTAAATCCCCATGTAAAACAGGTTAGCCTCAAATGTTCACAACAGGTCATGTTTTCAGGATTTCTGTCTGTGGAAGCAGGTGGGATAATTGCTGCCTCAGCTAACCTGTGCATGATTACAGAAACCCATGAAGCATGACTTGGTGGTACGTAGGGACTGAAGCTGAGTATTAGTGAGTGGCACTGGCAGCTGTGGCCCAAAGCCGGATTAAGGGGGGGGGGGGTCACAGGGGGTAAGTTACCCTGGGCCCTCCTCTCTCAGGGGCCCCCTTGCCTGCTGTTCTGAACTCCAGCTTTTTTGTTAGTATGCACTGCAGTTCCTACTCAGGACCGGAGATACCCTATAATACTCAGGGGAGCTGCGCACACCAGTCCGGCCTTTCTCCCAGCTGCAGAGGCGTGGCTGGCTTAGGTTATTAACCCCACTCCCCAGGTCTGCCTCCGGCTCTGTCTCTCTGGGGCTGTCTTTTTTGGGCCTGAGCTGCCTCTTTGCTGTCACACAAGGATTAAGAGCCACTTTACAGCCCGCCTCCAGCTCTACTGCACTCGGTAGAGTTGCGCCTCCTGATAGGGAAAGCTGCCTCCTATCTATCTATCTATCTATCTATCTATCTATCTATCTATCTAATCTATAATTTTTTAGTCCGTAGGGGCTCCCTTGTCTTAAGTGCCCCGGGCCCATCGAAGCCTTAATCCGGTTCTGCTTTGGCCTATAGCTGAGGAGAAGTGCCTGCCGAGGAAGAGTGCAAAGGCTCATGGGAGTTTCCCAGCCCCCTCAGCAAACTAGGAGCTCCCGCGTCTGCACAGATCACAGTGACAGCACTTTCATGTTGACAGCGCGGCGCCCTCCAACACTTTCGGCACCTGGAGCTCGCGCTCCACTGGAACCGCCCTCCCTACGCCCCTGCTTGGAGACAAGCACAAATGCCCGAACCTATGAGTTTTAATCTCCGTTTATTTTTCCGTTGTGTTGGATGGAGCCACCATCCCCGCCGCTAATTTGCTGAACGGTGAGACAGACGATAGTTCCCCTCAAAACTTTGCGGTGTGTGGGAAGGATTGGGTTAAACCCGGTCATCATTAGAGGGAGGAATGTTTTTCGCTCCTCTCCTGTGGTAACATCCCAGCTACATATAGATCTATCACTTAAAGCTCTTAGCTCTGTATTTGTGCCTGTCGTTTTACTGTGAGATTCTGAGAACCAGTAGGATACCTGCTGCTTCTGAGCACAGATAACAAGGTAATATAAGGGAAGATTTCAAAGGAGGCATGCAGACACGATGCTTCGTACCTCAGCTTCAGCTCATTATTTAAACTCAGGGAAGAGAGTGATGTACCAAAAGCAGGGCTGCTCGCAGATCCCCGGGGGACAGGACGACATCAGCAACTGAATATTTCACAAGTTTATCACCGTCCTATACCATTGCCAGGCGCTAACCTGAAGTTCAAAGGTAAACACAACAGCAGAGGCGATTTATTACCATGCACCATGCACAGGAGTCTCGTCCTCTTCATATTTAGTAGAGGTTTGATTTATTCAGCCGCATAATTCAAGGGAAAATGTCTCTCGGTGGTTCTCCTACCGTGACATTCAATTGTCTGCAACGAGCAGGGATGAGGCCTGTATGGGAGGCAGAGCCAGAGCAAAAGTTGAATGAGTTGGAAAAATGGTGGTGGTGGTGGTGGTAGGGGGGGGGCGGGAGCGGCAGGGGTCTCTTACGTTTCTGCATTGAAGAATGGAGCATTGTGGGAGATATTTGGGAAAGATTTACTGAACTTGGAGAGAGACAGGAAATGGAAAGCGATAAAGTACCAACCAATCAGCTTCTAGCTGTCGTTTTTCAAACACAGCCTGTAACATTGCAGTTAGGAGCTGGTTGGCTGGAGCTTTGGGGTCTATTTACCAAGCTTTAGATGGAGATAGAGTGGACAGAGATAGAGTACCAGGCAATCAGTTACTAACGGGTTGAAAAATGACAGTTAGGAGCTGATTGACTGGTACTTTATCTCCGTCCACTCTATCTCCATCCAAGGCTTAGTAAGTAAACCCATTTATCTCTCTCCACGTTATCACTCTTAAAAGCTTAGTACATCTGGTATCACAGCTCTGTTAAACTTTCTGTCGGCCGATGCCGGACTGCGTGACATCATTACACGACCAACTAAATATGAACTAACTTAACTTATCTAGAAATAACGACACAGACCACTGAAATGCCGTTAAAATCGGTCAACCGTTATTTATTTATAATACTAAATCTAAGGGGGCAATTCAGACCTGATTGCTAGGATGCATTTTCTCACAGTCTGCGACCAGGTCTGAACTGCGCATGCGTATGCACCGCAATGCGCAGGTGCGATGGACCACAGCAACGGGGATTGGTGCATAGCGACGGGATGGTGCAAAAAAAGCGATGGCACAGGCGATCGCAAGGTGACTGACAGGAAGAGAGCGTTTGTGGGTGGCAACTGACTGTTTTCAGGGAGTTTCTGGAAAAATGCAGGCGTGTCCAAGCGTTGGAGGGAGGGTGTCTGACGTCAATTCCGGTCCCGGACAGGCTGAAGTGATTGCAGAGTTCTGGGCTGAGTAGAGACTGCACAAAATCAATTTCTTAAAAACGGGTGTGGAAAAAAGGTGACTCGGGGAGGGAGGGTGTGAAAATCCGGAGAGAAAGAGGTGGATGAAACTCCTGCCTCACAAAATGTCCGCTAGCTCCTCCCTAACACTCCTATTATTCTAATTAAAATCCTGCCCCCCAAACCTATTAACTGTTTAATAACCTAACCAAACTGTGCAAGGCTCATACAATCCTACAGCCTTGAAGTTTACAATCGCTTTACTTCCGCTTTTGCATCTGTTGCCGAGGTCGCAGATGTGTAAATAAGGAAATGCTGGTATCAGCCCTTCCCTGGCGTAGCATCCTGTGTCTAGATGTACAAGGACTGAGATGTCCACTTTTAGCATCTCTGCACACTGTAATACCACCACTGATTCCTAAGATGTCACCATTGATGTACCATTGCGCATACACTCTGTTTCACGCCATAGCGTTTTTCTGAAATGTGCTTGGATTGCCTGCGACTCAGGCCCCAGGACTCATCGTTTAAGCAAATATTATTTACTAATATTTAGTGCATTTAAGTCACAATATAACCAAGTGCTTTTTAGTTATTTATGAGGGTATACTTGGTCAACGTAAAATAAATGGTCCAGCAAAAAGAAGTGATCCCAACATCAGGGGTGTATCTGAGGGTCCGAGCGCTGCTGGAAAAGTAAGGGACCGCCCCTCCCACACACACACACACACACACACACACACACACACACACACACACACACACACACACACACACAAACATATTTGAAATAAGGTAGGCATGAGTGTCAAAAAAGGGTCGTGTTCTTGTAGTACCTCCAGTTCAATTATGCCACACAGTAGTGTCCCTTATTCACATTATACCACACATTAGTGTCCCTTATTCACATTACACCGCACAGTAGTGTCACTTATTCACATTACACCGCACAGTAGTGTCCGTTATTCACATTACACCACACAGTAGTGTCTCTTATTCACATTACACCGCACAGTAGTGTCCCTTGTTCACATTACACCGCACAGTAGTGACCCTTATTCACATTACACCGCACAGTAGTATCCCTTATTCATATTACACCGCACAGTAGTGTCCCTTATTCACATTACACCGCACAGTAGTGTCTCTTATTCACATTACACCGCACAGTAGTGTCTCTTATTCACATTACACCGCACAGTAGTGTCTCTTATTCACATTACACCGCACAGTAGTGTCTCTTATTCACATTACACCGCACAGTAGTGTCCCTTATTCACATTACACCACACAGTAGTGTCCCTTATTCACATTACACCGCACAGTAGTGTCCATTATTAACATTACACCGCACAGTAGTGTCCCTTATTCACATTACACTGCACAGTAGTGTCCCTTTTTCACATTACACCGTACAGTAGTGTCTCTTATTCACGCTATGCCATGCAGTAGTACCCCTATAGGAAACATTGTCTATAGAAGACATATAGGTGATTGTGAATAGAAAATAGAAATGTGGATTAGTGCTAATATATAGAATTCTATTTTAATATGGAGCATGCGGTCAAATCGCAGTTTGCCATAAGTATACCCGATACTATCTATAGGGACACTTACATACATACAGACACACACAAAACACATACATATGATATACAGTCACACATACAGTATATACAAATACATAGTTACACACATTTGCATATGTATTCAGTCACACACATACATACATACATACATACATACATAGTTACACACATACTGACACACTTATTCACATACAGATACATCTGCAGCGAATGGGCACTCTCGGCTAGGCGTGTGCGCCGATCTGCATATCTTGCCACCCCATTCATTGCGAATGAGGCGCGTCCGAGTCTTAAAGTGCATACACACAGGAAAGTTAGCGCAAATCGCACCGTGTGTACATAGCGTGCGATACCGATGTGCGCTTCCGTGGGGTCGGTATCGCAAGAAAAGATAGACTGCGCAGGCAAGTCAATCTTGACTATATTGTGTGCAATCTAGTACATAGTATAGTCAAAATCTCAAGTAAAAATAGTCAGTATCTGTGGTTCGGGGCTCTGGAGAGTTCAAGGGAAATCCTAAAGCCAAAATCTAGTCAATATCTCACCATGTGTATGCACCTTAAGGCACGCAGCAGGGCTATGACAAACAAGGCGCGACTTTGCCGAGATGTAGCCACTATGAGAGTGGCATTCCGACGCCTCCAGTGAAGGACATTACTGTGGGAAACCGCTTGTACCTTTCAAGACTGTAATTATTTATTTCTTTTTGGCTTTTTGGTGTTTTTTAGCCTCTTGGACAGTGCCCCAGATGTGATGCTGTGTTTGGCATTCTGCAGAATGAATTGAGCCGCAGTATTGACTGACATCACTATCCACTGGTTGCTGGAGCGGAACCCGCTGGAGCATCTTGGTAAAATTCTATAGGCGAAACGTTCAGAAGTTTGTGGTGATATGTGGGATATAGCAAATAGTTAGCAGAACAGTTTGTAAAATGTTTCCCCATTTCTGGCTGCAGGACTCTAGGACCTGAGCGAAATGCTATTGCATTTGTCACCCATCTTCCCGGGGAAGCTTGAGAACTGATTGAAAGCAGCGAAATGTCCAGTCTGGGATGATTTATTGCTTTTTCCCTTGTGCGGTGACAGGCCAACGCGAGCCGGTCACTTGGAGCATCTCAAGGTAACCAGCCAATCAGAACGCGACATTGTTATTCATTGTAAACCAAATCAAGGGTGAATTATTAAAACCAAAGGGAGCAATTGATGGTTCAGTGACAGGCATGAAACTACATAGGGACTGAGACCAAGAGCGGCTCATTTCCATTGCAGGATTAAGAGTCTTTTTGTATTATGTATATCACCAATTCGCCATGGAGAGAGCTGCTACTTTACATATCACATGCTCTGCTAACGTACCTATCTAGAGAACTATTTTATTATTGCCCAATATTTTGTCATTTTAGAAAAAGTCAAACTGTGTATCCGTCTCTCTGTATGATGGGTTTGGGATATCTTAAATACAGTCCGTATCGCACAGTTAAATTCTATTTTGTAGAAGCTTTCGTCTTATAATAATACACTATTGGTTATAATTTACTGTATAAGTGAGATCTGGTGCAATTGCCTATAATTAGTGAATCTTGATGTAAATCCGCCAATGTTTATTTGGGTAAGAAATAACATAATAAAGCACCAACAAAGTAACCCTACAGTATTTACAGATATTAGAAGCACAGGTTGAGTTTCCCATATCCAAAGTACTTGGGACCGGAAGGATTTTGGGTATTGGATGTTTCCGTGATTTGGAATATTTGCATACCATAATCAGAGCTCTTGGGGATGTGACCCAAGTCTAAGCACAGAATACATTTATGTTTCATGTATACCTTATACACCCATAGCCTGTAGCTCCTTTTATACAATATTTGTAATAATTGTGTGTATTAAAAAAACGTTGTATACATTGAGAGAGAAATCAAAGGTTTCACTATCTCAGTTACGCTAAAAAAAATTCAATATTTTGGAAGATTCTGTACTTTGGAATTTTGGATAAGAGAGGCCCAACCATCACCCTACCCTCATGCGTTTATATGGACACAACAATGCACAGATGCTGACACTTACCTCCCCTTGTGGAGGGGGGGGGGGGGGGGAAGGGTCCTGGGAGGGAGGTCAAGAGGGCAAATGCATAGGTCAAGACAAGGTGATTTCTGGAATCATGAATCCAACCCCTGCTGCATAGTGGTTTGGAGTGCAGAGAGTACCAGCATTAAGCCACGCCCCATGCGCACTTCACTAGGGAAAGGGGCAGGATGTGGGAGGTTGGCCTGCTCCGCCAGATAATAATTTGCACTAGGTAATATACCATCTCAAAAAGAAGAGTTCCGTATCGTTCGTTACATTAAATTTTCTGCATTTTGGAGTCATACACCCTGAAATATATATATATATATATATATATGTATATGTAAAACAGTAGCAAAAAGATGGGCCACCTTGTCATTTATTGTGGGCCGCCTAGGGGTGATCCTTCTCTGTACTACTTTCTGATAAGTAATTATTAAAAGTAAGAGTAAAAGTTACTAAAAGTAACAATTAATGCTTAGTGTCGGTAGTTTGTGCAAACTTACAGTTTCCGAATATCTTAAATAATAAAGAATAATATACTTAATTTGTAGTAATCACAAATTTAATTTAAAAAAAAGTATAGCAACAATTATATTAGTTAAAAAGTGATTAACATAACTAATCTGGGTCTTGGATAGAAACAAAAAAAAGTTTTATAACCTCAATTTAAAAATCTATTTCCTTTCTAATGTCATAAGGAGGGAGAAGATGTAGAGAGTCTTTGTACTATGATCTGCCTGGAGAGTTATGACTGCAGCTGATCTGTGGTTTCCAGGCCTGGACTCCACCTGTTCTTATCTGAGTGCGGAGTTCAAAGCAATATTTATGCTAAAATTAATTCATTGCTAATAGGAAGATACATTTCCCAGCAACAGATTGTGTTGTAGATAAACACAACAACATAGGGGCTTAGACAACACATGGCCAGGCCAAGGGCAACCGAATCATGGTGGACAGTCACCAACTCCAACCCTTCGGATGAATATACCTATCTACTTTTTTTTAAAAAAAGATAGTGTTAAAGTAGTAAAGTGTTAAAACCAATAAAAAGTCAAATAGAATGGCAAAACATATTCTCACTTTAGTTGCTGCCACGCATTTTGCAGAATAACATTTAATCTGTCACCTGATGTCCGTTCACAGTTGTTGGCTGCTTCTCCGATAGGTGGGTCATTAAACATTGTTTCAGGCTCCCCATGACCACTGGCACCCAAGGCAAACACACTCGCTCACTTCGTGGTAGTGCTGCCTTTAGTTGGAACCTGTAGTTGCAAACGACTGAAGCAGGTCATCGCGTTTTACAAATCCCAGCGCGTTTTACATTATACATCTTCCCAGCGCACATACAATGGTATTAATAGATACATTACTCCAATTCAAATGTACCTTAACGGTATATACTGTAATAATACAAATATCCACATCCCCTCAGTCTTGTGATTTATTTAAATATATAGTAGCCCCCTATTACAGCATTATAAATCAAATCTCTTTGTCCCAAATTCCAATAAAAGTAAAAAGTTTTTGAAAGTGCGAAAACGCCTCCAGTGCAGTGTGATGCAACACTTGCACCTGTATTTGCACAAGTGTGGTTTTTGCACAGTTAGATGTTAAGATGGTATTCTCTGCAGACGTGAATAATGCATTACGTTACAATGAGAGGAGCTTCTAGAGCAGGCCTGCAAACAACCAGAGTACCTTTCTACGGCAGACGTTCCAAGAACCAAAGTGCAGGCATGTTTCATATTGTACGCAAAGCAGACAGATGCATCTACACAATATATATATGCTGGGCACCCACATTTATAAATGACCTCCACTGACTGCCACATTCGTGGATCAGTATATAGATATACAGAAGAATTAGACAAGCACAAACTTTGTTTCACCACTTTAGCAAAGCTGCAATTTTATCACTATGCAAATGCAATACTATTGTCATCAACTGAATATCTTTGAATATCTTTATCACAGCTATGGGTGTCAGGACAATGGACAATGGGGTCATTCCGAGCTGTTGGCACACAACGGTTCTTCATTGCGGTGCAAACGGATCTGGAATGCGTTGCGATGCTTACAGAGAAGAAAGCGGTCGCAGCGGCGACTGCAAAGAAGATGGACAGCAAGAGGGCAATCCAGGGCATCAACCTACCGTTTGCTGCCGTTTTCGTGGAGTGTTAAGCAAAACTCAGACGTGTCCAGGCAAACGGAGGGCGGAGGAGTGACGTCAAAGCCGTGACCATCATCGCTGGCTCCGTCACACAGGGTAAGTAGGTCTAGGGCCACTCTTGTTTTGAGTGAAACTTTTTTAGCATAGCAGGGCTGCACAAGCGATCGCAGCCCTGCTATGCTAACATACACTCCCCCATAGGCGGAGATTAGTTGATCGCACCAGCAGCAAAACGTTGCTTGGTGCAATCAACTCGGAATGAGGGCCAATATATTAAACAGGTAAATCAGTTAATGTTACAGTTATTTGCAAAATTGCATTTTACAATAGGAAAAGAGGGTGTGTACAATCACTTAAAGGAACGTCAGCATGGCCTGCGCTATTCTTACCCTACGTAGGGCTTGCCGCTGGCTGATGTTCTCCTGTGTCAGTGATAGGCTGGGAGTGTGGCATAGGGCTGTGATGTCACTCTAAGCACTTGAGAGGGGCTCCCTGAGAAAGAGGGAAACCCAATCCCCTTCCACCGGCCTCAACATTGGTCCAATGAAACAACGCGTGTGGTCGGCGTTAATGCAGCCCCACAGTATGCAGTTGTCATTAGATTAAACATTTAATTTTATCATATCCAAATTACTCTGCTCAGCAGGATCGTTGCCATAGATCTGTTACACAGACGACATCAAAGTAATCAACGTAAAAGGAGATAGAAGTGATAATGAGGATTCTACCCATGAAAGTTGAAAAAAGACAGAGGTACATTGCAGTTTTTTCACTTTGTTTCTTAGAACTAAGCTACGCACACAGGGGCTTGTGAAGCTTCTGACGGTGTGACGACACTTGGCGCAGCAACGCTTTCCGTCCTCAGTGTCGGCGAAGCTACGTATCTGAAAGGAATGAGTGAAGTGGCAGTTTCACTGGGCCGTCTCATAGCTGATTGCTATTGCTGTGAATTCTGACGCACATGATTATGGCTTCGTGAGAAATTTCAGGCCCTAGAATTGTTAGTGAGGTCTGGGACGTGCGTTATTGTTGAAGCATTAAGGGAGAAGCAAACAATATCATAAAAAAATATTGGGGCCTATTCATTATCCCGTATGGGCCCTTTATGCGTGCTGAAACGCTAGTTTCCGCATGTTTGCAGTAATGTGCCCATTCTAATAATTAGGGCCCTTTGGGGACTGCCTAATATTCAGCAAACTCTGTAAACTGGTTCTCGGAGCCCCTCTCCTTGATCTGGGTTGCAGTGAAGAATACAAAGGTATGGGGCCACTTGATGAATATGCCGCTATTTTTTGTATATGATTTTAAAGACACAAAGGCATAACAATCAATATGAGTTGCGGCGTATTACCGGAGCAAGACAAGATTGCTCCGGTGCGGGGACAGCGGCTCTGAAAATTACCTGTCACCATGAACCCTAACTCTGCTGATTCCTCTGCTAATTACAGGTTGAATATCCTATAAATATTCCGAAATAAGGAATTTTTTGAGTGAGAGAGTGAAACCTTTGTTTTCTGATGGCTCAATGTACACAAACTTTTTTTAATACACAAAGTTATTAAAAATATTGTCTAAAATTACCTTCAGGCTGTGTGTATAAGGTGTATATGAAACATAAATGCATTCTGTGCTAAGACTTGGGTCCCATCGCCATGATATCTCATTATGGTATGCAATTATTCCAAAATACAGAAAAATCCGATATCCAAAATACTTCTGGTCCCAAGCATTTTGGATAAGGGAGACTCAACCTGTACTGGCAGCAGAACTTGACATGACAGTCTTCGATACTGCCAGAGGGCACACAGTGCAGAGGGATCTGATCGGATCCCTCTTCACAACCGGGCGTTCCTTCCTACAAGCAAACGTCGAAAACTTTCAGTTTTTGGATTTTTCTGAATATTAGGTGGTCCCATTACTAAAAACTATTGTAACAGGCCTATAATGGGTAATTAATTGACCCCAGCTTCAAAAATTTTTATGTTAATATCACGAATGCAGAATAATTTCCGGCAGATATTTCACGACAAATACTTAGACCACCAATAAGGCCACTTTAGTGAATTGGTTCTCCATGCAGCGAAACTGCCTCCGGTTGAAAACATTGTACTTTTCAGTTCTAGGAATCGCAAGAAGTCTTATTTTGGGTTAACCCTGTTTGCTAGGAAAGGGTTAAGCACTTAAACAGGGTGCGTGTCAGCAGATAGACACAGCGCTGTATAAATTCAAGTTTAAAAAGAAGAAGAATAAATCTTTAAAATGTACTTTTTAAAAGAATTTTTTTTAAAAAGTCAGAAAAGTAGGCAAATGGTTTATCAAGTCCCAGGGGACATAACATCCATTTGTACAACACAGAACACTAGTGTGTTAGCGAACGTCTGTGGGATGGCGGCTCACCGGCCTCTCACCAGCTGACATAAAATGTAATCTTTGGAGCGAAAGGTCGACGCATAAACCTTTTTTCGATTGGGCGGAAGATGTTCAGGTGTTCCCATTGATTTATTTTTACAGGAGAGGATCATTGCTTCTTTTTTTATAATAAACTCTACTTTTTATTTTTTAACTAAATTTATACCAGTGCAGGTTCACAAGGTCCCCGGGGGAATACTCTGAACGGATTGATTTTTTTACTCTGCGACTCGGTCTAGCTGATCGTCCAGCTGTCATGCCGGAATCAGATCAATGAGAGACCTTTTAAACGCTCCGCGTCAAAAACACTAGGGCATCGCCTAATGGCTTTACTACACAGGGAGGAAAATCGTCTTCCCCTTAGAAGTCACCATAAGAAAAACTTTTCAGTTCATTAATTCACAGGTTACTTTTCTTATGTTATGTTTTTCCCCCAGCATATTAGATGCTGTAAATATCTTCAATTTTTGTTCTTTTCTCCTTTTAAACAAATACTATTACACATCAGACGCTTTTATCACACAGAGAAGTTTAAAGAAGCCTTGAGATTAGACGCAAGCCCACCGGAGAGAATCCTAGTTATTTATCTCTAGAGATGTCTGAAGATTTTTTTTAACCATTTCCAAATTCAATCAAATTTCAGATGTTTGTGGCACAATGGGGGTCATTCAGACCTCATCGCTCGCTAGCAGTTTTTTGCACTGCTGCGATCAGATAGTCGCCGCCCATAGGGGAGTGTATTTCCGCTTTTTCAAGTGTGCGATCGCATGTACAGCCGGCCGGTACAAAAAAGTTTTGTGCAGTTTCTAAGTTGCCCAGAACTTACTCAGCCGCTGCGATCACTTCAGCCTGTCCAGGGCCGGAATTGACGTCAGACACCCGCCCTGCAAACGCTTGGACACGCCTGCGTTTTTCCAACCACTCCCAGGAAACAGTCAGTTGACACCCACAAACGCCTTCTTCCTGTCAATCTCCTTGCGATCAGCTGTGCGAATGGAATCTTCATACAATCCATCGCTGGGCAACGATCCGCTTTGTACTTGTATGACGCGCCTGCACATTGCGGTGCATCATCGTGCATCACAATGATAGCATTATATTGATTGGACAATGGGGGTCATTCCAAGTTGATCGCTCGCTGCCGTTTTTCAAAGCGCAGCGAACAGGTTACTACTGCGCAAGCGTATGCACCGCAATGTGCACATGCGTCATACGGGTACAGCAAATCGTTGCTGGGTGATGGAATTAACGAAGAATCCATTCGCACAGCCGATTGCAAGGAGATTGGCAGGAAGAAGGCGTTTGTGGGTGTCAACTGACCGTTTTCTGGGAGTGGTTGGAAAAACGCAGGCGTGTCCAGGGCGGGTGTCTGACGTCAATTCCGGGACCGGACAGGCTGAAGTGATCGCAGCGGCTGAGTAAGTCGAGAGCTACTTAGAAACTGCAACAAACTTTTTCATCCCGCTCGGCTGCACAGGTATGCGCACACTTGCAAAACGAAAACTCCCCTGTGGGCGGCGACTATGCGTTTGCACGGCTGCAAAAAGTAGTTAGCGAGCGATCAACTTGGAATGAGGGCCAATGCCAACATGGTTGTAATGTTATTTAAAGCATTTGAACCATATTGGTACTCTTTAAACATAGTAAAGCATCATGTTTAAAATTATGATGCCTGTCCTGTCGATATAATGCTGACGACATGTTAATTGTTGACAGTACTAACAATCAACAAACCAACTACTTCCCCATCCCAGACAGCAGTATAACAATATATATATATATACACAACAGGAACATCAAAGCATTGAACCCTGTATAATAGTAGTAAAACGGGAATACTGGTCCATGGAGAAAGTGCTAATTTACAAATTAGCGACATTTTTAGAACTGCTGCAATATTTGCGCCAAAGATTGTATCCCTGGAAATGTGCATCTTTGTGAAACAACCTTTCCTGCCGCTAAAAATGATTTTTTTCTTATCATTTTGCTACACCTTTGCACTTCTTTAGTGAATCCCTTGCGTTCAGGCAAATTGTGCCGAATTTGCCCTTTTCTTTACGCCAGGGCTATATTCTTTTCCAGACCCGTAATGAAAATGAATACATCGCAGCCTTGAAATGCATTTTTGTTTTCTGCTTTTGGATTTAGCATTTATTATCACCACATAAATTTCCGTGGCTGTTGCTGCTGTCACTATACGGAGACACTCATTAGAGATATAATGTGGAGTTTTTTGTAGAACAGAAGAGATGTCACTAGCGCTAACACAAGGTACTACCCTCGCCTCGCTATTTCCCCACTAACAGTATATGAAGGGAACGCTTGCGCGCCTTGGAGTAGCTCCAATCAATGTTGCTATTATTATGTGGCTTTTGTACCGCTTCTTATGGGCTAATTAAGGTATATTGTGTTTTCTGCTGGAATACAAGAGGATGCTGTTAGCGTGTTTTTAATAGTTGCACTACAAACCTGTGAAAACCAGGGGCAGTACCTTGTCATCACACTATGTTTTTCTCTGGCACTAGACTACAATTAGGATTAATTCTTACCTGATGTTACACTTATTAGCGTGAGATGTTTAAAAAACGAGTATTTGCGACTGCTTGCAAAACAACTACAAAGAAGAAGAAGGAAAAAAAAAAAACCTTACTGTGCCTGGAATTGACTCTTTCGCTGCCACGGTGAAGCTGGAACGCTGCGATTACTTTAAACAGAAATCAAATGATAAAATATAAAGTGGAACATAGCACCCAGATAATTTAATCAATTTTAGAGAAGTATGAAGTGCCTGAAAATCATTCTGAAGTTGCCCATTTCATGCTACCATATTTGTGTATATTCCAGTGCACATAAGTACAGTAGTCGTTGGCATGGACCAATAATTAAACAGCTCTATGAGTTGCAACATACGGTGCACTAGGTGCCTATGGGGTGTATTTACTAAGCCTTGGATGGAGATAAAGTGGACGGAAATAAATTACCAGCCAATCAGCTCCTACAGTAACTGCCATTTTTCAAACCCAGCTTGTGACGTGACAGTTATGAGCTGATTGGCTGGTTATTTATCTCCATCCACTTTATCTGCAGCCAAGGCTTAGTAAATAGACCCCTAAGTTTTGAAAATAGTGGAAGCAGAGGGATTTTTTTGTGGGTCCGTGTTGTGTCCAACTTTTTCACTTTAAACTAAAGCACGTTGGATGCAGTATCGGGTCATATCTGACACCATCAGCTTTCGGCACCCATAGGGATGCACAAGCCGCCCATCATAGAGGTCAGGAAATCTCTGTGTTCTCTGGCCTCTTCCCTCCCCCTAAACAGTGGCGACACACCTCCATTTTCACAGAGACCGTCGATGCCTCCTTTCCGCCCACAAACGCCATCAGACTGCCAATCATTGACAGTCGGATGCCGTCTCCGCGTCCTGTATTGCAGGACCCGTTTGTGTACGCGCAGAACGGTGTCCTGCACATGTGCAAAGAACTGAACATCGGTACCTTGGGTGCAAGAACAATTGGAAATGAGTGAGGTCCAGCGTCAGTTACCAGAAAACCCTCTCCTCCGAAAATGCCTCTGTAGGATTAAAGCCATTAACGCCATCTGAAGATGGCATTACTGAATAGGGGCAAACTCCAAAAAGCTATGATTTTTGGAGTTTGGTACATAGTGAGCAAGACCGTAGACAAATGGGGACTGCAGTCTGCAGCGCCAAGTCGCCTTTTACAGGATATATCAGAAATCTAGGGCATTAGGCTACTGTTACATAGCCGAGATACATAAACACTATAGTTTCTGCCTAATTGTATGACAAAGTAGGATCCTTAGACTACTTTATTAATATTTTTTTAAATGGTGTTAGCCCACCTTTTGCATTAAAAAATAGTAGCTGATTTTTATTGTAATCAGTGAAAAATTAACTGCTCTCGTGTCTAAAATAGTCGCTCTTTAGCTATATCCGCACTTTGGCGCACACGTGATGGCTGAATACGCGCATTTCATTTGTACAAGTGGGATTTGCTGGAGATTGGGGTCCTAGACGACTGTTGCTCTTGGAAACGGGCAAAAAACAAAAGCTCCCTTGGGTGGCTAAAATATCTGACTTTACTTAATCAAAATTTTGGAGATTCTTTGTTCCAAAGCACATAAAGATATATAAAATACGTAGGAATCAGAGTTTAATTCTCTATATACTTATATCGGACAGCAGCTATCATTACTGAAAGGCACATGTTTTAGTCCTTTGGTGCAATCCATACACCTTTGGAACAGATTTTAGAACTGAGGTCTGTATGGGAAACAGCTCGCTGTAATAAGATAGTACAGAGCATTCCAATTTTAAATAACCAGCGCGCAGCGACTGTTGATTTCTTGTTGCAATTAGAGACTGAATCAAATTGTTCTGATGGTAAACATATTGTACCGGTTATTAAACCGAGCATAAAAATGAGCAGATTCCGAAAGCAAAAGACAAACTGTCACTTGGAAAGATATATTGCATGTAATAATAGCGTCCCCCTCCCAGATAAATAAAACCCTTTATACAGTCTTCAAAAGACGGACGTGTAATGAAAATCTAATGACTGTGGCTTTACACATTTATATTATCGGAACGTATAAATCACATGAATTATGTGGAAAGGGGAGTCGTGGATTGCTCTATTCTTCTTCTTGATCATTCCCGTTTAAGACACCGATGCATAATGCGAGGATTCTTTAAATGTGTCGTGGCCGCATGATTCTCATTAAGTTTTTACCCAACTTGTGCTCCATCCAACTGCTCTCTGGTGGTGGCCCGAATTCATCTGTGCAAGGCGCCAGATCTGCGAGGCCTTTGCTGTGGCTTGAAGGATTCCAGTGATGAGCTCAACACAAATTATATTCATTTGCTGGAGCTATTCTGGATATTTAAATCACCCTCTTTGTGTGTGTCAGCAGAGCACAATCCAGTAATCATGTTCCTCTCAGTGAAGAGTGATTAAAGGCATCAGCGAGCAGAAGTTATGATTCCCGTCTTTATGTCTCTGCCTTCCATACAAAATGCAGAATCCGAGCTTCAGGTGTTTGTAGGGCTTGATAAACAAGGTTGTTGATGGAGCTGCAGGTCTAGGCCCTTCTCATTCCATAGGCCTAGAGTAAGGTGCAAAGTGATGAGAATTATAGAGGTAAAAGGCAAGAGAAGACTCAGCCAACAGACACTGAGTCGTTGCGAAATGAGTTTGTTGTTCAGATATGTGTATCAGGTACGGATATGCATACATTGTTTAGAAAATAGCATTGGTTTATGTAAAATCTCATCTACATCCCTATCATAGTATAGCACTTGTACACAGGCGTTTTACTAGGGGGGGGGGCATAGTGATAAGATGTGGTCTGAGGCTTAGGGTGTAGTTAAAAATATAATGTCTGCATCTTTAATAACACAATGCATGCTCAAACCTAAGAGCCCGTGGAGCTGGTACCGAGTTGGATTCACTGGGGGGGTTTGGTCTGAAAATGTGAGCATGAGGCGGGTCGCGATCCACGTGTGGGCACACATCAACAAGCGAGCTACTGAGGACTGCGTCGGCTGCAGCCACTGGAAGCCGGGTTGGGCTGTCATAATAGCAGGGGAGTGTCTTCACATTGGAAACACTTTCTGTTATTGCAGGCCAGACTGGCAGTCCTTAGTACTGCCTGTGTAGCAGAAAGTGTTTGGAATGGAAACCACTGCCACTTCCTGGCAGGCACTGGGGCAAAATCTGTCACTGATTGTAAGCATGACCTGGACTAAAGTATGAATGAAACTAACTATCAAAGCTTATTGCAATGGTACTGATATATATATATATATATATATATATAGAGAGAGAGAGAGAGAGAACGAGAATATATATATATATATATATATATATATATATATATATATATATATATATGGGATGTAATAATGCATCCCGACCACTGGAAATCCCGACAGTCGACATGCCAGCTAACACGGACTATTCACTCTCATGGGAATAGAACCTGTGGCGGGCTCAATACCCACCCCCCTCCCCCACTAGGGATCTGGTGGCCGGGAGTGCCTTGCTAAAGTTTTCACCCCCCTTTGCATTTTTCATGTTTAGTTGCCTCACAACCTGGTATTACAATGGATTGTTAGAAGTTTTGCATCATTTCATTTACAGAACACGGCTACAACTTTGAAGATGTTTTTTTTTTAAATTGTGAAGCAAACAACAAATAGGACAAAATAACAGAAAACTTCAGCGTGCATAACTATTCACACCCCTAAAGTCAGTACTTTGTAGAGATACCTTTTGCGGCAATTACATTTGCAAGTCACTTTGGATAAGTCTTTATGAGCTTCCCATATCTTACTATTGGGATTTTTGCCCATTCCGCAAGGCAAAAATGCTCCAGCTCCTTCATGTTGGATGGTTACCGCTTGTGAACAGCAATCTTCAAGTCTGATCACAGATTCTCAATTGGATTGAGATCTGGGCTTTGACTAGACCATTCCAACACATTTCCCCTTAAACCACTCGAGTGTTGCTTTAGCAGTATGCTTCGGGTCATTGTCCTGCTGGAAGGCGAACCTCCGTCCCAGTCTCAAATCCCAGGCAGACTGAAACAGATTTTGATCAAGAATATCCCTGTATTTAGCACCATCTATCTTTCCCTTGACTCAAAACAGTTTCCCAGTCCCTGCTGCTGAAAAACATCCCCACAGCATGATGCTGCCACCACCATGTTTCACTGTGGGGGTGGTGTTCTTGGGGTGATGGGATGTGTTGGGTTTGCGCCAGACATAGCGTTTTCCTTGATGGCTGAAAAGTTAAATTTTAGTCTCATCTGACCAGAGCACCTTTCTCCATACATTTGGGGAGTCGTCCACATGACTTTTGGCAAACTCAAAATGTGCCTTCTTATTTTTAGCACTAAGTAATGTTTTTTTTCTGGTTACTCTTTCATAAAGCCCAGCTCTATGGAGTGTACGGCTTATTGTGGTCACATGCGCACAATCTACACCAGTCTCTGCTGTGGAACTCTGCAGCTCCTTCAGAGTTACCTTTGGTCTCAGTGCTGCCTCTCTGATTAATGCCCTCCTTTGCCGGTCTGTGAGTTTTGGTGGCAAGCCCTCTCTTTGCAGGTTAGTTGTGGTACCATGTTCTTTCCATTTGAAGATGATGGATTTGATGGTGCTCCGGGGGATCACCAAAGATTTGAAAAACAAATTATAACCCAACCCTGACTTGAACTTCTCAACAACTTTGTCCCTGACTTGTTTGGAGAGCTCCTTGGTCTTCATGGTGTGATGTCTCTTGCTTAGTGGTGTTGCAGCCTCTGGGGCCTTTGAGAAAAGGTGTGTTTATACTGACAGATCATGTGACACTTAGATTGCACACAGGTGGACTTCATTTCACTAATTATGTGACTTCTGAAGGTAATTGGTTGCACCAGAACTTTTGAGGGGCTTCATAGCAAAGGAGGTGAATACATATGCACATGGCAATATTCAAATTTTATTTAGAAAAAAATATTTTTTAGATACATTTTTCTCTTTTCTCCTCACCAACTTAGACTATTTTGTGCAGATCCATCACATAAAATTCAGATAAAAAAATAATAATAATTAAATTACAGGTTATAATGTATCAAAATAGGTAAAAAGCCAAGGGGAGTGAATACTTTAGCAAGGCGCTGTCTATGTATATATATATATATACTAGGTGCTTCATCGCGCCCTACGGGCGCTCTTCACACCGTCGGAAGGGGCTACGCCCCCTTAACCCCTGCACGCCTTTCTGGGGTTCAATATATGGAGTATTACCTGCATTCCTAGTTTTGTTAGTGTTTGAATATTGCACAATGATAGGGCGTCCGATGGTGAAGGGGGCGTAGTCCCTTGCAACAGGAAGGGGTTTGGGGAGTGGGGACCGCGGATGGGGGAGGGGGTATGAAGGCGCTGTGGGTGGGGTAGGAGCAGGGGTGTCGCAGGTGGGGGATGGCAGCTGCAGGGCTGTTGCGGATGGAGGAGGGGTTCCGAAGGCACTGCAGATGGGGAAGGGGTGTGCAGTGGGTGGGGGAGGGGGGAGTGGCGGGTGCGGTGCTGTTGCGAATGGTGTAGGCGATGCGGATTGGGAAGGGCCTGCTGCGTGGGTGGGGTAGGGGATCCAAAGGTGCAGCGGGCGGGGGAGAGCCAGATGCGGGGTGTGGCGGATGGGGGAGGGGCTGCAGCAGATGGGGGAGGGGGTCCGAAGGCGCAGTGGGTGGGGGTGCCACGGGTGGTGGAGGGGCAGGTGCGGGGGTTTGCGGGGGATGGGGAGGGGTCCAGGGGCGCTGCAGGTGGTGGAGGGGCAGATATCAGTGCACATAGTTTCTGTGGTAGTTAGTGAGGGTTGGTGATGGTGTGAGAGGGGTGAAGGCCAGTACACAGACAGGCAGTTAGAGAGCAGGATGAGGGTGACAGGGCATAGTGACGGGGAGTACTTAGCAGATATAGGGGTGGGCTACAGGTGTGATGTCACAGTGTGTGTACCTTTGCTCTCATGTGTGAGGTATGTGAGGTATAAGTGAGGTATGTGTGAGGTAAGGATGTGCGGGTCGTGGTGGCCACTAACCTCCAGGCTGCTGCTGTGAGATGGTGACTGCAGAGGGAGGGAGCTCAGACCCAGCAGCAATGGGTCGTGGTCAGCATTCCTTCCTGGCCCCGTTCCGCCGCACACTGTCCGCCCCGTCTGACGGGCGTCATTCCTCCATCCTGCATGGCAGCGTCAGCTGCTGTGATCGCGGAGCATAGGTAAGCGTCCGGAGCCCTGTGGGCGGGCAGGCATGGTGTTTCCCTGGAGAGGTGCGGCGCGTGTCCTTAGGCTGCAGACGGAGGGAGCTCCGGCCCAGCAGCAATGTTGATTAGTGCGTGTCCCGTCCTGGCGCTGTCCCGCTGCACATGCTCCGCACCGCTTGCCGCTGAGCATGGCAGCCCTTGTCTGTATGCTGCAGATGCTGATCTAGCGGTGCCTGAGCTAGCGCCCTCTCCCTGGAGTGTGGGTGTCAGGCGGCAGGTATGGTGTGTAGGTGGGAGAGGAGCTGCGGGCGGCGACTCGCTGCCTGCAAGTACCCTCCATATCAGCGCTGTTCCCCTCCCTGCAGATAGTGTCAGTGGCCGTGGTGTACTTTTGCTACTGGTGGCCAGGGCCGGTGCTAGGGTGTTCGGCGCCCCCCTGCAAACTATGAATTTTGCGCCCTCCCATATTCCTTTGTTGTGCATCGGGAAAAGTGGTGTGGTCTCACAACTAAGGGGCATGGCCACACAATAGTACCCCCATTTAAAATTACGCCACAATGTAGCACAATCTTATTCATCTTATACGTAATGCCCCACCTGTAGTAGTAGCGTGCTTATACGTAATGCCCCACCCGTAGCAGTAGCGTCCATATACGTAATGCCCCCCCAATAGTAGTAGTGTCCTTATACGTAATGCCCCCCAGTAGTAGTAGCAGTTATATGTAATGCCCCCCAACAGTAATAGTAGCGTCCTTATACGTAATGCCACCCCTGTAGTAGTAGCATCCTTATACATAATGTGCCCCCAGTAGTAGTACCGTCCTTATACATAATGCCCCCCCAGTAGTAGTAGCATCCTTACATGTAATGCCCTCCCAGTAGTAGTAGCACCGTCCTTATACATAATGCCCCCAGAAGTAATAGAGTCCTTATACATAATGCCCCCCCCAGTAGTAGCGTCCTTATATGTAATGCCCCCCAGTATTAGTAGCCTCCTTATACGTAATGTCCCCCTATAGTAGTAGCGTCCTTATACGTAATGCCCCCCCATAGTAGTAGCGTCCTTATACGTAATGCCCCCCATAGTAGTAGCGTCCTTATACGTAATGCCCCCCTATAGTAGTAGCGTCCTTATACGTAATGCCCCCCCTATAGTAGTAGCGTCCTTATACGTAATGCCCCCCCTATATTAGTAGCGTCCTTGCATGTAATGGCCCCCCCAGCAGTGGCGTCCATAAAGTGCGCACACACAGACATACCTCACACACACACAATTCACACGTATATACAAACACACACACCCCACCATATATACACACACACACACACCCACACACACACCCCCCCACTATATACACACACACACTCTCTCACCCTCCACTTACCAAGTCTGGCTGGCCGTCACTGCAATGCTGATTCCACCATTGTTCAGCTGTCTGGTCCCGTGTAGCTCCGCCCCTCTATTCCGTGTAGCTCCTCCCCTTCGTGACGCCGTAGCTCCGCCCCCTTTCCGGGCCCCGCACTACACAGCCCGCTGTCACAGGTGATTGGGGGGGGGACAGGCACAGCAGCCGGCAGCTAGTGGCCATCCTCACCTCCTATACTGTAAGGTAGGGTCTTGCACCTGACTGCTGCTGGCGCTGGGTATGGGGTAGCTCCCTGCAGCAGATGCAGTTGACTCCGCCCAGCTCTGTGACTCCGCCCAGCGTTACGAGCACAGAGTCACAGATTAAGGCAAATATATAGGAGATATATATATATATATATATATATATATAATGATCTAGGCCTATCACTCTCTTGGATAGACATTATTATCTAAGACGCACCCCTGATGAAGTCTAGTCCCTAGACGAAACACGTTGGGTTACTGTATTTCTTGTTGATGTTATCTCCGAATATTTAATGAAGAAGAATAAGGATACAACAGAAAGGTTGCCTTCTTTCCTCCATATCCCACTGATGGATCTCTGTTGGAGAAACTACATCATAATGTACATGTAATAATGATGGATATACTTCATGTTTCTGTATAATTGTTTTAATAAATTTTTATGAAAAGAACAGTCCGTTATATGTTTTAAAAACCTGTATAAATATTGATTGCAAATCCTGTTAAGCAATAGTCTTTGTATAAGGGTATTTGTAAACCCCTTGGCGCCATTTTTCCTCTATTTCTATACTCTATTTTCTTTGCTCAGTTCCTCCTAACAAGGAACTCAGAGGAACCAGACAGCCCATCCTAGAGATAGCTAATTGCCTATTTTGAAACCAATTAGCGCAGGAGGAGAGTATTTGTGGAGGATATATATATATATATATATATATATATATTTGCGCATCACATTGCTTTTCATTTATTTAAAGGAGGCCGTAGAGCTTAGTGTTGTTGATACTCGGGGGCCTGGAGACCTCACATCCTGAGTTAGGGGTCTGATAGATAATTTGGCCGTTTGTGTCAGTTAACTGGTGGAAGTTTCATAAACTTTTTATTATTTATGTTTAAACCTACTCAGTGTCACCTAGTCAAGGGCTGGTCAGGAAAGGTGTCACCAAGACACACAATTTTCAGTGTGTGGAGAAAGTAGTGACGTTATTGTTTTAGCCACAAGGTACTGTAGCCTATTTAGGTGTCTTGAATGTACAAAAAGGAAGTTCATATGGAGGGGTGTAAACATCTATTCAGGTTTTTTAAAACAGTGAAAGGACAATGTCAAGCAGCAGAGCCGGCCATAGGCATAGGCAAACTAGGCAATTGCCTAGGGCATTTGATATGCCTAGGGGCATCAGCAGCTTCTCCTGATTAAAATGATATGCGGCATGCCTATATTCTGTGTGTAGAATTTCATATACAGATACAGCCACAGTCTCACACAGTATATAGGGATGCTGCATATCAGTTTAATCAGCAGAAGCTGCTTGTGCATCCTAGCCACATAGCAATGCAAATAAGATGCAGTTTCATAAAAAAAAGGTGCTTGACGTTAGCATTGAGGAAAGATTTTTGAGGACACATCTGTATCCAACCTGAGGCAGAGGTCACAGTGTTAGTGGCAGTGTGAGTGCTCTGTGCATGTGAGTGGGTTGGTTGTGCAGTAGTGTTCAGAATATGTGTAAGGAGCATTATGTGTGTCATGTAAAAATGCATTAATAATGTGCAACATATGTGTAAAGGGGCACTATGTGTGTCATTATGTGTATAAGGGCATTAATAATTTGCGGCATATGTGTAGGGGGCACTATGTGTGTCATTATGTGTATAAGGGCATTAATAATGTGTGGCATATGTGTAAGGGACATTATGTGTAAAAGGGCATTAATAAAGGTTGTCATAATGTGTAAGGCGCATTATGTTTATAAGGACATTAATAATGTGTCTCATATGTGTACGGGGCATTACTGTGTGGAATTGTGTATAAATGCATTACTAATGTGTGGCATTATGTGTATAAGGTGCTCTACTATGTGGCGTCGCGTATAGAAAGGGCACTACTGTGTCGTCTAGTGTGAATAAAGAGCAGTAGGGTGTGGTATAATGTGAATAAAGAGCAATTCAGTGTGATGTAATGTGAATAAGGGGCTCTACTGTGAGGAGTAACGTTTATAAGGTAAAGTGATACTACTGTGGGATGTAATATGAATTATGGACACTATCGCATGATCATATGTGAATAAAGTTGCAGTACTGTGTGGCGTAATTGGAATTGGGGTTTCTATTGTGTGGCCATGCCCCTTGCCAGCAAAAACACACCCCTTTTTGGGCTGTGCGCCAAATGTGCGAACTGTTCCTATTTAAAATATAGGGGGTACAAACACCAAAATAAGGACTGCTATGGGGGAGGGGTGATGGTGCTAGGAAAGAGGTGCAAGGTCAGAGGCGGAACCAGCGGTGGTGCTAGGGGGCACCAGCCAAAATCTTGCCTAGGGCATCATATTGGTTAGGGCCGGCTCTGTCAAGCAGGGTAGAACCATTGAAAGCATCAAGGATGTTAATGGATCTAGATGGACCTCTCTGGACTCAGTGGCACTTACAGTTTTGGGTGGAGTTATCCTTTTAGTGCCTAGACAATCAGAGCCAGCCCTAGGCAGAGGCAAACTAGGCAAATGCCTAGGGTACAAGCAACTTCTGCTGATTAAATTGATATGCTGCATGCCTATATTCCGTGTGTGACTGAGGCTGTTTCTGCATACAAAATGTTATGTTACAGATTGTTCCTGGAAATCACTTTAACATAGCACTTCGTATGCAGATACAGCCACAGTGTATGTTTATAATTAAGGACATTAATAATGTGTGTCATATGTGTAAGGGGCATTACTGTGTGGGATTATGTGTATAAATGCATTACTAATATGTTGCATTATGTGTATAAGGTGCTCTACTGTGTGGCGTAACGTGTAGAAAGGGCACTACTGTGTGGTCTAATGTGAATAAAGAGCAATATGGTGTGGTGTAATGTGAATAAGGAGCAATACTGTGTGATGTAATGTGAACAAGGGGTACTACTGTGAGGAGTAACGTATATAAGGTAAAGTTGTACTACTGTGTGATGTAATGTGAATAAGGTACACTATTAGCAAATATAGTGGTGGATGCTCAATTAGCTTAGTGATATCATTCAGGTGCTTGAAGGAGAGGGGTATTTCTAAGCAAGAAAAAAACACATTTTGTTTCCCCCAGCACCCTGAATGATAGCAGTAAAAAAGAAAAGAAAAAAAGGTACACTATTGCTTGATAGAATATGAGTAAAGTTGCACTATTGTGTGGCATAATGTGAATTGGGGTACTATTGTGTAGCCATGCCCCTTCCCAGCAAGAACACGCCCCATTTCTCTAACGTCCTAAGTGGATGCTGGGGACTCCGTAAGGACCATGGGGAAATAGCGGCTCCGCAGGAGACTGGGCACAAAAGTAAAGCTTTAGAACTACCTGGTGTGCACTGGCTCCTCCCCCTATGACCCTCCTCCAAGCCTCAGTTAGATTTTTGTGCCCGAACGAGAAGGGTGCACACTAGGTGGCTCTCCTGAGCTGCTTAGTGAAAAGTTTAGTTTTAGGTTTTTTATTTTCAGTGAGACCTGCTGGCAACAGGCTCACTGCATCGAGGGACTAAGGGGAGAAGAAGCAAACTCACCTGCGTGCAGAGTGGATTGGGCTTCTTAGGCTACTGGACATTAGCTCCAGAGGGACGATCACAGGCCCAGCCATGGATGGGTCCCAGAGCCGCGCCGCCGGCCCCCTTACAGAGCCAGAAGACAGTAGAGGTCCGGAAAATCGGCGGCAGAAGACGTCCTGTCTTCAACAAGGTAGCGCACAGCACTGCAGCTGTGCGCCATTGCTCTCAGCACACTTCACACTCCGGTCACTGAGGGTGCAGGGCGCTGGGGGGGGGGGCGCCCTGAGACGCAATAAAAACACCTTGGATGGCAAAAAATGCATCACATATAGCTCCTGGGCTATATGGATGAATTTAACACCTGCCAGAATACATAGAAAAACGGGAGATAAGGCCGCCGATAAGGGGGCGGAGCCTATCTCCTCAGCACACTGGCGCCATTTTCCCTCACAGCTCCGTTGGAGGGAAGCTCCCTGGCTCTCCCCTGCAGTCACTACACTACAGAAAGGGTTAAAAAAGAGAAGGGGGGCACTAATTACGCGCAGTATTAAAGATACAGCAGCTATAAAGGGAAAAACACTTATATAAGGTTATCCCTATATATATATAGCGCTCTGGTGTGTGCTGGCAAACTCTCCCTCTGTCTCCCCAAAGGGCTAGTGGGGTCCTGTCCTCTATCAGAGCATTCCCTGTGTGTGTGCTGTATGTCGGTACGTTTGTGTCGACATGTATGAGGAGAAAAATGATGTGGAGACGGAGCAGATTGCCTGTAATAGTGATGTCACCCCCTAGGGGGTCGACACCTGAGTGGATGAACTGTTGGAAGGAATTACGTAACAGTGTCAGCTCTGTATAAAAGACAGTGGTTGACATGAGACAGCCGGCTACTCAGCTTGTGCCTGTCCAGACGTCTCATAGGCCGTCAGGGGCTCTAAAGCGCCCGTTACCTCAGATGGCAGATATAGACGCCGACACGGATACTGACTCCAGTGTCGACGGTGAAGAGACAAATGTGACTTCCAGTAGGGCCACACGTTACATGATTGAGGCAATGAAAAATGTTTTACACATTTCTGATAATACGAGTACCACCAAAAAGGGGTATTATGTTCGGTGAGGAAAAACTACCTGTAGTTTTCCTGAATCTGAGAAATTAAATGAGGTGTGTGATGATGCGTGGTTTTCCCCCGATAACAACTGATAATTTCTAAAATGTTATTGGCATTATATCCTTTCCCGCCAGAGGTTAGGGTGCGTTGGGAAACACCCCCTAGGGTGGATAAAGCGCTCACACGCTTGTAAGAACAAGGGCTCTACCCTCTCCTGAGATGGCCGCCCTTAAGGATCCTGCTGATAGAAAGCAGGAGGGCATCCTAAAAGGTATTTACACACATACTGGTGTTATACTGCGACCAGCAATCGCCTCAGCCTGGATGTGCAGTGCTGGGTTGGCGTGGTCGGATTCCCTGACTGAAAATATTGATACCCTAGATAGGGACAGTATATTATTGCCTATAGAGCATTTAAAAGATGCATTTCTATATATGCGTGATGCACAGCGGAATATTTGCCGACTGGCATCAAGTCTAAGTGCTAGAATTTGTATCAATTGCTTGATACACGTTCTGGCGCTAGGATTGTGCTGGTTCTCTAAGCAGCTGTTAGAGTGAGAGGTAGTCAGTCTCTCATATACTGCAAAAACAACATAAAAAAACATAAAAACAGCGCTAATGAAGAAATTGAAAAACAGGTGTTTCCTTAAAAAGAATTATATACGTTTTAATATTTCATATAAATAAAAGAGAAACTCTCATGGATATACACCATAGATTAATGGAGCCTCTAAAGCCAGTCTCTGACCCTCGACAGGTAAATATGCACACCTCTTAAAATAAACAATGTCCCTGTGACCGGTCACAATATCAATAGGATCCTCAATTTGGATATGCAGACGAGTCCAATCTTGTAATATATTTACCAGGAATATAGTGGATGGCCGGGTATCCCACCTAGCGAAGATGCAGAGGCTAACTCAGATCCAACGCCGATGTTTATGGTGGTTTTCCCTCTATTAATTTTCCACATCCATGGATTAGAGATGTCCAAGATGGCGGTGACTGCAATGGTGTCCTGGAGGTGACTGAGGTGTCTGGGTCAGGGCTGGTATCCTTACGCGTTTCGCTGGCGAAACGCGTAAGGATACCAGCCCTGACCCAGACACCTCAGTCACCTCCAGGACACCATTGCAGTCACCGCCATCTTGGACATCTCTAATCCATGGATGTGGAAAATTAATAGAGGGAAAACCACCATAAACATCGGCGTTGGATCTGAGTTAGCCTCTGCATCTTCGCTAGGTGGGATACCCGGCCATCCACTATATTCCTGGTAAATATATTACAAGATTGGACTCGTCTGCATATCCAAATTGAGGATCCTATTGATATTGTGACCGGTCACAGGGACATTGTTTATTTTAAGAGGTGTGCATATTTACCTGTCGAGGGTCAGAGACTGGCTTTAGAGGCTCCATTAATCTATGGTGTATATCCATGAGAGTTTCTCTTTTATTTATATGAAATATTAAAACGTATATAATTCTTTTTAAGGAAACACCTGTTTTTCAATTTCTTCATTAGCGCTGTTTTTATGTTTTTTTATCAAGTCTAAGTGCGTTGTCCATTTCTACCAGTAGAGGGTTATGGACACGACAGTGGTCAGGTGATGCGGATTCCAAACGGCATTTGGAAGTATTGCCTTATTAAGGGGAGGAGTTATTTGGGGTCGGTCTTTCAGACCTGGTGGCCACGGCAACAGCTGGGAAATCCACGTTTGTACCCCAGGTCGCCTCTCAACATGAGAAGACGCCGTATTATCAGGCGCAGTCTTTTCGTGGGCAAGCGGGCAAAAGATTCCTCATTTCTGCCCCGTGACAGAGGGAGAGGAAAAAGGCTGCAGAAATCAGCCAGTTCCCAGGAACAGAAACCCTCTCCCGCCTCTGCCAAGCCCTCAGTATGACGCTGGGGCTTTACAAGCAGAATCAGGCACGGTGGGGGCCCATCTCAATGAATTTCAGCGCGCAGTGGGCTCACTCGCAAGTAGACCCCTGGATCCTTCAGGTGATATCTCAGGGGTACAAATTGGAATTCGAGACGTCTCCCCCTCGCCGTTTCCTAAAGTCGGCTTTACCGATGTCTCCTTCTGACAGGGAGACAGTTTTGGAAGCCATTCACAAGCTGTATTCCCAGCAGGTGATAATCAAGGTACCCCTCCTGCAACAGGGAACGGGGTATTATTCCACACTGTTGTGGTACCGAAGCCGGACGGCTCGGTGAGACCGATACAAAATCTAAAATCTTTGAACACTTACATACAGAGGTTCAAATTCAAGATTGAGTCACTCAGAGCAGTGATTGCGAACCTGGAAGAAGAGGACTACATGATGTCTCGGTAC
Organism: Pseudophryne corroboree; assembly: GCF_028390025.1. NCBI lineage: Eukaryota > Metazoa > Chordata > Amphibia > Anura > Myobatrachidae > Pseudophryne > Pseudophryne corroboree. Next base: position 167,454,885 of record NC_086455.1, on the reverse strand, counting down.
ATCAAGGATGCTTACCTTCATGTCCCAATTTACCCTTCTCACCAAGGGTACCTCAGGTTTATGGTACAGAACTGTCACTATCAGTTTCAGACGCTGCCGTATGGATGGTCCACGGCACCCCGGGTCTTTACCAAGGTAATGGCCGAAATGATGATACTCCTTCGAAGGAAGGGAATTTTAGTTATTCCTTACTTGGACGATTCCCTGATAAGGGTAAGATCCAGGGAACAGTTGGAGGTCGGTGTAGCACTATCTCAGGTAGTGTTGCGGCAGCACGATTGGATTCTCAATATTCCAAAATCGCAGCTGATTCCGACGACTCGTCTTCTGTTCTTAGGGATGATCCTGGACACAGTTCAGAAAAAGGTGTTTCTCCCGGAGGAGAAAGTCAGGGAGTTATCCGAGCTAGTCGGGAACCTCCTATAACCGAGCCAAGTCTCAGTACATCAATGAGATGGTTCTGAAAAAAAATGGTGGCTTCCTATGAAGCAATCCCATGCGGCAGATTCCACGCAAGAACTTTCCAGTGGGACCTGCCGGACAAATGGTCTGGGTCGCATCTTCAGATGCATCAGCGGATAACCCTGTCACCAAGCACAAGGGTGTCTCTCCTGTGGTGGTTGCAGAGTGCTCATCTTCTAGAGGGCCGCACATTCAGGACTGGGTCCTGGTGACCACGGATGCCAGCCTGCGAGGCTGGGGAGCAGTCACACAGGGAAGGAATTTCCAGAGCTTATGGTCAAGCCTGGAGACATCACTTCACATAAATATCCTGAAGCTAAGGGCCATTTACAATGCTCTAAGCTCAGCAAGACCTCTGCTTCAAGGTCACCCGGAGTTGATCCATTCGGACAACATCACGGCAGTCACCCACGGAAACAGACAGGGTGACACAAGAAGCAGAAGGGCAATGGCAGAAGCTGCAAGGATTCTTCGCTGTGCGGAAAATCATGTGATAGCACTGTCAGCAGTATTCATTCCGGGAGTGGACAACTGGGAAGCAGACTTCCTCAGCAGACACGACCTCCACCCGGGAGAGTGGGGACTTCACCCAGAAGTCTTCCACATGTTTATAAAACTCGACAAGTATTGCGCCAGGTCAAGGGACCCTCAGGCAATAGCTGTAGACGCTCTGGTAACACAGTGGGTGTACCAGTCAGTGTATGTGTTCCCTCCTCTGCCTCTCATAACCAAGGTACTGAGAATTATAAGATGGAGAGGAGTAAGCACTATATTCGTGGCTCCGGATTGGCCAAGAAGGACTTGGTAACCGGAACTTCAAGAGATGCTCACGGAGGATCCGTGGCCTCTACCTCTAAGAAGGGACCTGCTCCAGCAAGGACCCTGTCTGTTCCAAGACTTACCGCGGCTGCGTTTAACGGCAGGGCGGTTGAACGCCGGATCCTGAAGGAAAAAGGCATTCCGGATGAAGTCATCCCTATTCTGATCAAAGCCAGGAAAGATATAACCGCAAAACATTATCACCGCATTTGGCGAAAATATGTTGCGTGGTGCGAGGCCAGTAAGGCCCCGACGGAGGAATTTTCAACTAGGTCGATTCCTACATTTCCTGCAAACAGGAGTGTCTATGGGCCTGAAATGGGGGTCCATTAAGGTTCAAATTTCGGCCCTGTCAATTTTCTTCCAAAAAGAACTAGCTTCAGTCCCTGAAGTTCAGACGTTTGTGAAAGGGGTACTGTATATACAGCCTCCTTTTGTGCCTCCAGTGGCACCTTGGGATCAAAATGTAGTTTTTGGGTTCCAAAAGTCACATTGGTTTGAACCACTTAAATATGTGGAGTTAAAATATCTCACATGGAAAGTGGTCATGCTGTTGGCCCTGGCCAGGGCCAGGTGCGTGTCAGAATTGGCGGCTTTATCCTGTAAAAGCCCTCATCTGATTTTCCATTCGGACAGGGCGGAATTGAGGACTTGTCCTCAGTTTCTCCCTAAGGTGGTTTTCAGCGTTTCACCTGAATCAACCTATTGTGGTGCCTGCGGCTACTAGGGACTTGGAGGACTCCAAGTTGCTAGACGTTGTCAGAGCCCTGGAAATATAGGTTTCCAGGACGGCTGGAGTCAGAAAATCTGACTCGTTGTTTATTCTGTATGCACCCAACAAGCTGGGTGCTCCTGCTTCTAAGCAGACTATTGCTCGTTGGATTTGTAGTACAATTCAGCTTGCACATTCTGTGGCAGACCTGCCACAGCCAAAATCTGTAAAAGCCCATTCCACAATGAAGGTGGGCTCATCTTGGGCGGCTGCCCGAGGGGTCTCGGCTTTACAACTTTGCCGAGCAGCTACTTGGTCAGGAGCAAATACGTTTGTAAAATTCTACAAATTTGATACCCTGGCTGAGGAGGACCGGGAGTTCTCTCATTTGGTGCTGCAGAGTCACCCGCACTCTCCCGCCCGTTTGGGAGCTTTGGTATAATCCCCATGGTCCTTACGGAGTCCCCAGCATCCACTTAGGACATTAGAGAAAATAAGAATTTACTTACCGATAATTCTATTTCTCGTAGTCCGTAGTGGATGCTGGGCGCCCATCCCAAGTGCGGATTGTCTGCAATACTGGTACATAGTTATTGTTACCAAAAAATCGGGTTATTGCTGTAGTGAGCCATCTTTTCTAGAGGCTCCTCTGTTATCATGCTGTTAACTGGGTTTAGATCACAAGTTATATGGTGTGATTGGTGTGGCTGGTATGAGTCTTACCCGGGATTCAAAATCCTTCCTTATTGTGTTCGCTCGTCCGGGCACAGTATCCTAACTGAGGCTTGGAGGAGGGTCATAGGGGGAGGAGCCAGTGCACACCAGGTAGTTCTAAAGCTTTACTTTTGTGCCCAGTCTCCTGCGGAGCCGCTATTTCCCCATGGTCCTTACGGAGTCCCCAGCATCCACTACGGACTACGAGAAATAGAATTATCGGTAAGTAAATTCTTATTTTTGGGCTGTGCACCGAATGTGTGCACTGTTCCTATTTAAAGTATGGGGGGTAGGTAACACCAAAATAAGGACTGCTATGGGTGAAGGGTGATGGTGCTGGGAAAGGGGAGCAGGGTCAGAGGCGGAAGTAGCGTCAGTGCTAAGGGGCACCAGCCAAAATCTTGCCAAGGGCATCATATTGGTTAAGGCCGGCTCTGTAGACAATGACAATAACACAGATACGCTCTTAGCTAAAGGAGCCAATCACACGACTGTTTACATGCTTGCTTGAATCTGATTGGCTGCTATAGGTTATAGCACATTTGTGCAAATTGCACTATTTGATTAAATGCAGCAACTGTGTGGTCAAAAGTAATTTGGCAAATGAGGGTGATTGAGTATATAGAGGCCTTTACATGTGTGTTAGAATCATTTTCACTCGCAGTGAATATTGTTTCGTTATAAATATTGTTTAATGAATCGAAAACAGCACGGGATTCGTTCTTTGTGAGTTAGGCACACGAGCCATCAGTCTGGGAGTTTTTAGCTGTTGTCAGAATGTGATCAAAGTTCTAATAGAACAAAAAAAAAAAAGAATTGAAAAAGCAAATTACAATTTTTATTTAAAATGCCTATCTCTATTGTGTTCTGTTTCATTACTTTACGAGACGGTATAACAAATTGTGAGACTCGCCGTGGCAGACTTTAACTATCATTTGTCTTCAACTGATAAAATATGAATTTATTTGTATAGGTGCCGTCCAAGTATTGAATTCCCCAGTCTACAATTAGTCAAACGTACTTTTATAAATGCCGGTAATCTAATCTCCTGTGCGGCTTGAAAAAAAAGAAAACTCAAAACACTCCTTCTGTGTTTTTTTTTGTTAGGAAAAAAATAAAATAAATTAAAAAGATACAAACAGAAAGCGATAAGTCAGGATATAACGTTTTTTTTCCAGTATGAAGTATGAAGTTGACATAAAACTGGAAAAATACCGGTCGTGGATTTTCATTTTATTTTATTTTTTACAAGCTACACACAGAAAAAAATCACAGGGTAATGAAATATATGATGCATTGTTTGAGATAATCAGATAAAACAATTTCATTATAATAAAACATTCTAGCGGTGATTTGTATACCTTTTCATCAGTACGGTATGTAATTATGAAGGATATCTGTTTTCTTTCTTGTTTGAGAAATGTTTTTATGCTATCAGCACGTTTCCAACAGCAACGCAAATATATATTTTTGGAAGTATCTCTATTAATTCACGATTTACCATATTAAACATTCCGTCCAGAAATGGAAGGGGGGGGGGGGGGAGAGAGCAGACCTCTCTCGGTGAAGGTTTATTATTATATTCGATAGACAGACAGAAAGATAGATAGATAGATAGATAGATAGATAGATAGATAGATAGATAGATGATAGATGTTAGATAGATAGATAGATAGATGATAGATGTTAGATAGATAGATATATGATAGATGTTAGATAGATGGATAGATAGATAGATAGATAGATAGATAGATAGATGATAGATGTTAGATAGATAGATAGATAGATAGATAGATAGATAGATAGATAGATAGATGGATGATAGATGTTAGATAGATAGATATATGATAGATGTTAGATAGATAGATAGATAGATAGATGATAGATGTTAGATAGATAGATAGATAGATAGATAGATAGATAGATAGATAGATAGATGTTAGATAGATTGATTGGTGAGGAAAAATGCTGAAATGTCCTCAGGAAGGACACTGGGATTTAATTCCAACTTCCCCAGAAATACTCACATATAACAGCTGCCTTATATTAGTACGGATGGTGTAATGATTAGCGTTACTGCCTTACAGCACTGAGGTCATGGGTTCGATGCCCACAATGGCCCTACCTGTGTGGAGTTTGCATGTTCTCCCCGTACTTGCGTGGGTTTCCTCCGGGTACTTCGGTCTCCTCCCACAATCCAAAAATATACTGGTGGGTCAATTGGCTCCCAACACAAAAAAAAAATTAACCCTAGTATGAATGTGTGTGTGTGTACATGTGTTAGGGAATATAGATTGTAAGCTCCACTGGGGCAGGGACTGATGTGAATGGGTAAATATTCTCTGTAAAGCGCTGCGGTATATGTGTGCGCTATATAAATAACTGGTAATAAATAAATAATAAATTATATCCAGATATTTCTCCCATTACGAATCCCTTTCCACTGGCGACTGCTCCTTATCATGTCACCTCCCCTCTGCTCAGATCTACCCTCTTGTCCCATATCTCATTATCCTTGTCACCCCTCTGTGTTGTCACCACTCATTTCACCCTTATTTCATCTGCCCCTTATCATGTGTGACGCCGCTTATCCTGCCCTCTCCCGTGCCTCATTTATTCCCTCATTGTCTCCACTACTGTATGTATTATTATCGGCCCTCATGCCTCACTGTCTCATGTCTCTCCTGTTTCGCTACACTGTCCCCCTGGTGACCTTTACACCATGCCTTAGTTCAGTGGTGACCCATGACTCTCCAATCTTTTGCTTCTTCTTCTTTCATGACTCGCTATCCCATCTGCCTCCGTTTCACATAGAGCGACACCATCCCGTGAGTCCTACACATAATCAACAACACCGACTTGGCCAATTTGGACTGCACTGCGACCACTGTACTTTTGGGATCGGTATGGTTCATTAGGTCGACCACTATTGGTCAACCTGCAGTAGATCGACATGGAAAAAAGGTCGACATGAGTTTTTTTTACTGGTTTTGGTGTCATTTTCTTCGTAAAGTGATGGGGAACCCCAATTAGTGCACCGTGTCCCCTCGCAAGGCTCACTCCGCTACCGCTGCACTTGGCACAGGTTACCGTTCCAAAATGTAGTCCGCATGGGTCGTAAAGTATGAAAAAGTAAAAAAAGGGAAGAAAATGGGAAAAACTCATGTCGACCTTTTTACATGTCGACTTAGTACATGTCGACATATTGGTCATTTCGACCTGTCGGCCGCGTCGATCTAATGCATGTAGACCAATAGTGGTCGACATAATGACCGTAACCCTTTGGGATGTACAGAGAAGCATCCGCGTTTCTTTTCAAATGCAAATTCAGTACCGATTCGGTATTCATTGTCAGAAAACGGAGCTAAAGATTTCGGGCTGAGGATGAGGAAATGTCAAGTCAACAGGAAGCCCTCCCCACAGGTACTATCCTGAACCTGCAGCAGAAATACAGTTTTTTATACTAATGTGTCCAGTGCTTTATGAATTTATCTATTTCTATAGGGAAGCAGTTGGCCTATTAATGATGAGATCATAGGTGGTCATTCCGAGTTGATCGCAGCCAGCAACTTTTTGCTGCTGATGCGATCAACTAGTCCACGCCTACGGGGGAGGGTAGTTTAGCTTAGCAAGGCTGCGATCGCTTGTGCAGCCTTGCTAAGCTAAAAAAAATTTGTGTAAAAGAAGACTAGCCCTAGACATACTTACCCTGTGTGACGGCTCCAGCGATGTAGGTCCCGGCTTTGACGTCAGACATCCGCCCTCCGTTCTTCTGACCACGCCTGCGTTTTCTCCACCACTCCCTGAAAACGGACGCCAATGGTCTGGTGACGCCCAGGAATGCCTTCTTTCTGTCAATCTTCTTGCGGCCGCCGCTGCGACCGCTTTCTTCGTAATCCGCGTCGTAACCCGGCGACCCCTGTCACCGGACAACGACGCGCATGCGCATTCTGGACCCGTTCGCACCGCAGCGACAAACCGCTGTGTGCAAACGGGTCGGAATGACCCCCATAAAGCAGTAGAAGGTTGGACCTTACAGTGCATTAAAATAACCCCCTAATAGGCCCTACACACTGGGCGATATCACTCAAAGATATGAACGATCTCGTTCATTAATCAACGAGATACCGTTCATGTATTTGAGTGTGGAGGCACCAGCGATGAACGATGCGCGGCCCCGCGCTCGTTCATCGCTGGTGCCCCGTCGGCTGTGCATGCAGGCCAATATGGACGATCTCGTCCATATTTGCCTGCACTGCTATGGAGCCGTGTGACAGGGGGAGTGAAGTAACTTCACTCCCCCCGTCACTGCCCCCCCGCCGCTGGGTCGCCCGTCGGCCATATATGCTCGGCGGCGGATCTTTAAATGTGTAGGGCCCTTAAGAAAGGATCTGGTTGAACTGAGGCATTTCCCTAAAGCGCAATAAGTGTGTGTATTCTTGTATGCATTATGCAGACAGAAAAATAGGTGAATTTATATATAATAAAATGGGATGCAAGATCGCGTTTCAGTATCCAGGAACATGGTAAAGACAGGCATTATTAAATTCCCAGGACCACTTCCTACATCCTGGAATGTTTCATAAAACCACTTTATTCCCACTGCAAGATTTACATTTGTTGCTTTCATAGATTTTGTGCTAAGCAAGTTGGTAGAACCACCATGATGTAATAACAGCAGCTCACACAGGGCTCCTTTCCCTACAGATAATCTTCTATTTATTTGAAGAAAGCAAATAAAATGACTCCACTAAATATAATATGGGACCCTGCAATTAATTTACGGGAGAAAGAAAATATTTTGAGATTGTTTTGGTCTTTGGGGACAGAATGCTTCATCTCCGATTTGCCCAGTAATGGCAATTATTGCTGCTTCCGGGTGTAATAAAAATATAACAGGAAAAGATATAAGGTTCTCGGTGGAAATTGAGCTGAATCTCCCACTGTGGAAATAATCAGGAAATTAAAAGCTTTGCAATCTATAAAACTACATCACAAACGTAATATTGTTAGAACAAAACATTATCATATTGAAAGGTAAAAACAAGTAAATCTTTGTTGTGCGGTTAGCGGGTTGCATTTCATTTCATTTGCTGGGGAAATAATCTAATAAGTTTTGCAAGTTAGGGATGTACTGAAAAGCACAAGAGATTTGTAAGAAATACGTGTTGATTTAGACCAGAGGTTCTCAAACTCGGTCCTCGGGGGCACACACAGTGCATGTTTTGCAGGTAACCCAGCAGGTGCACAGGTGTATTAATTACTCACTAACACATTTTAAAAGGTCCACAGGTGGAGCTAATAATTTCACTTGCGATTCTGTGAGGAGACCTGCAAAACATGCACTGTGTGGGGTCCTGAGGACCGAGTTTGAGAACCTCTGATTTAGACGGTTATTTGTGCAGTGATAATTGGTTTCCTTACAGTGTCGGACAGGGACAAGAAGGACTAAACGGGGGAATGTAATGATATGGGTGGTCATTCCGAGTTGATCGCTAGCTGCATTCGTTCACTGTGCAGCGATGAGGCAAAAAAAATGGCACTTCTGCGCATGCGTATGCAGCGCAATGCACACGCGCGACGTACTATTACAACGAACTATGTAGTTTCACACAGGGTCTAGCGAAGCATTTCAGTCGCACTGCTGGCCGCAGAGTGATTGACATTAAGTGGGCGTTTCTGGGTGTCAACTGACCATTTTCAGGGAGTGTTCTGAAAAACACAGGTGTGGCTGGGCGAACGCAGGGCATGTTTGTGACGTCAAAACAGGAGCTGAACAGTCTGAAGTGATCGTAAGCGCTGAGTAGGTTTGGAGCTACTCTAAAACTGCACAAAAACACTTTGCTGCCGCTCTGCGATCCTTTCATTCGCACTTCTGCTAAGCTAAAATACACTCCCAGAGGGCGGCGGCATAGCGTTTGCATGGCTGCTAAAAACTGCTAGTGAGTGATCAACTTGGAATGATCATCATGGGCCCATACTTAGGGGTGTGGCCAGACTCCAGATGGGGTGTGGCCAGCCTTCACAGAGGCTTGAAATACACAATAGTCTTGTGCAGTATAATGCAACATACAGTATCTATCATATATAATACAAGTGCACAGTCTGGAACCTGATATCTAGAATAGGGAGATGGTCCTCAGGCAGTGGGGCCCACCAGAGGTTTCCCCTGTACCCATCCCTGCTTCCTTATGGAATTTGAAGTTTGCTACGGCCAACACATAAGTCAACTTAAAATTAGAGATGAGCGCCTGAAATTTTTCGGGTTTTGTGTTTTGGTTTTGGGTTCGGTTCCGCGGCCGTGTTTTGGGTTCGAACGCGTTTTGGCAAAACCTCACCGAATTATTTTTGTCGGATTCGGGTGTGTTTTGGATTCGGGTGTTTTTTTCCAAAAACACTAAAAAACAGCTTAAATCATAGAATTTGGGGGTCATTTTGATCCCAAAGTATTATTAACCTCAAAAACCATAATTTACACTCATTTTCAGTCTATTCTGAATACCTCACACCTCACAATATTATTTTTAGTCCTAAAATTTGCACCGAGGTCGCTGTGTGAGTAAGATAAGCGACCCTAGTGGCCGACACAAACACCGGGCCCATCTAGGAGTGGCACTGCAGTGTCACGCAGGATGTCCCTTCCAAAAAACCCTCCCCAAACAGCACATGACGCAAAGAAAAAAAGAGGCGCAATGAGGTAGCTGTGTGAGTAAGATTAGCGACCCTAGTGGCCGACACAAACACCGGGCCCATCTAGGAGTGGCACTGCAGTGTCACGCAGGATGTCCCTTCCAAAAAACCCTCCCCAAACAGCACATGACGCAAAGAAAAAAAGAGGCGCAATGAGGTAGCTGTGTGAGTAAGATAAGCGACCCTAGTGGCCGACACAAACACCGGGCCCATCTAGGAGTGGCACTGCAGTGTCACGCAGGATGTCCCTTCCAAAAAACCCTCCCCAAACAGCACATGACGCAAAGAAAAAAAGAGGCGCAATGAGGTAGCTGTGTGAGTAAGATTAGCGACCCTAGTGGCCGACACAAACACCGGGCCCATCTAGGAGTGGCACTGCAGTGTCACGCAGGATGGCCCTTCCAAAAAACCCTCCCCAAACAGCACATGACGCAAAGAAAAAAAGAGGCGCAATGAGGTAGCTGACTGTGTGAGTAAGATTAGCGACCCTAGTGACCGACACAAACACCGGGCACATCTAGGAGTGGCACTGCAGTGTCACGCAGGATGTCCCTTCCAAAAAACCCTCCCCAAACAGCACATGACGCAAAGAAAAAAAGAGGCGCAATGAGGTAGCTGTGTGAGTAAGATTAGCGACCCTAGTGGCCGACACAAACACCGGGCACATCTAGGAGTGGCACTGCAGTGTCACGCAGGATGTCCCTTCCAAAAAACCCTCCCCAAACAGCACATGACGCAAAGAAAAAAAGAGGCGCAATGAGGTAGCTGTGTGAGTAAGATTAGCGACCCTAGTGGCCGACACAAACACCGGGCCCATCTAGGAGTGGCACTGCAGTGTCACGCAGGATGTCCCTTCCAAAAAACCCTCCCCAAACAGCACATGACGCAAAGAAAAAAAGAGGCTTTTTACTGATATTTGGTGTTTTGGATTTGACATGCTCTGTACTATGACATTGGGCATCGGCCTTGGCAGACGACGTTGCTGGCATTTCATCGTCTCGGCCATGACTAGTGGCAGCAGCTTCAGCACGAGGTGGAAGTGGATCTTGATCTTTCCCTAATTTTGGAACCTCAACTTTTTTGTTCTCCATATTTTATAGGCAGAACTAAAAGGCACCTCAGGTAAACAATGGAGATGGATGGATTGGATACTAGTATACAATTATGGACGGACTGCCACGGTTAGGTGGTATAAAAAAACCACGGTTAGGTGGTATATAATACAATTATGGTTGGACGGACTGCCTGCCGAGTGCCGACCAGAGGTAGCCACAGCCGTGAACTACCGCACTGTACACTGGTTGATAAAGAGATAGTAGTATACTCGTAACAACTAGTATGACGACGGTATAAAGAATGAAAAAAAAACCACGGTTAGGTGGTATATATTATAATACAATTATGGATGGACGGACTGCCTGCCGAGTGCCGACACAGAGGTAGCCACAGCCGTGAACTACCGCACTGTACACTGGTTGATAAAGAGATAGTAGTATACTCGTAACAACTAGTATGACGACGGTATAAAGAATGAAAAAAAAACCACGGTTAGGTGGTATATAATACAATTATGGTTGGACGGACTGCCTGCCGAGTGCCGACACAGAGGTAGCCACAGCCGTGAACTACCGCACTGTACACTGGTTGATAAAGAGATAGTAGTATACTCGTAACAACTAGTATGACGACGGTATAAAGAATGAAAAAAAAACCACGGTTAGGTGGTATATATTATAATACAATTATGGATGGACGGACTGCCTGCCGAGTGCCGACACAGAGGTAGCCACAGCCGTGAACTACCGCACTGTACTGTGTCTGCTGCTAATATAGACTGGTTGATAAAGAGATAGTATACAATACTACTAATATACTGGTGGTCAGGCACTGGTCACCACTAGTCACACTGGCAGTGGCACTCCTGCAGCAAAAGTGTGCACTGTTTAATTTTAATATAATATTATTTATCATGTACTCCTGGCTCCTGCTATAACAACCTGCAGTGCTCCCCAGTCTCCCCCACAATTATAAGCTTTATATACAATACATTGATGTGCAGCACACTGGGCTGAGCAGTGCACACAGACTGAGTCACTGTGTGACTGTGTATCGTTTTTTTCAGGCAGAGAACGGATATATTAAATAAAACAAACAACTGCACTGTCTCTGGTGGTCACTGGTCACTGTGGTCGTCAGTCACTAAACTCTGTCTGCACTCTCTTCTAATCTACAGTATCACAGCAATCTCTCTCTCTCTCTCTCTTCTAAATCTAATCTAAATGGAGAGGACGCCAGCCACGTCCTCTCCCTATCAATCTCAATGCACGTGTGAAAATGGCGGCGACGCGCGGCTCCTTATATAGAATCCGAGCCTCGCGAGAATCCGACAGCGTCATGATGACGTTCGGGCACGCTCGGGTTAACCGAGCAAGGCGGGAAGATCCGAGTCGCTCGGACCCGTGAAAAAAAAAGTGAAGTTCGTGCGGGTTCGGATTCAAAGAAACCGAACCCGCTCATCTCTACTTAAAATGCGCATGGAACTTATTCAGAGGTAGCCATTTTTGGGGGGCCAATATGCATCAGAATTCACTCAATCAATCAATCAATCAATCAATCAATCAAATGAGTGACTATCTATGTAAGATAATATCATGGATCATCCACACAAGTGGTGGAAAATTCACACAGCTGAAGAAATCTGCCAAGAAATAGTTAATCATAATGAGTCATTAATGTATAGACCAATCTGTGTCTGCTGTCCACACGGACAATAGCCCTCATTCCGAGTTGTTCGCTCGCTAGCTGCTTTTAGCAGCATTGCACACGCTAAGCCGCCGCCTACTGGGAGTGAATCTTAGCTTAGCAAAATTGCGAACGAAAGATACGTAATATTGCGAAAAGATTTATCTGTGCAGTTTCTGAGAAACTCGAGACTTACTCTTCCAGTGCGATCAGTTCAGTGCTTGTCGTTCCTGGTTTGACGTCACAAACACACCCAGCGTTCGCCCAGACACTCCTCCGTTTCTCCAGCCACTCCCGCGTTTTTCCCAGAAACGGTAGCGTTTTTTCACACACTCCCATAAAACGTCCAGTTTCCGCCCAGAAACACCCACTTCCTGTCAATCACATTACGATCACCAGAACGAAGAAAAAACCTCGTAATGCCGTGAGTAAAATACCAAACTTCTTAGCAAATTTACTTGGCGCAGTCGCAGTGCGAACATTGCGCATGCGCAATTAGCGGAAAATCACTGCGATGCGAAGAAAATTACTGAGCGAACAACTCGGAATGAGAGCCAATGAGAATATACACAGTTTAGTGATGGCTACAAAAATTTGGTGACTGCTTCATTAGCTCATGATAACATTCCTCATGACTCTTCCCATATTCATAGAGTTCTTACTTGACTATTCCAGAAGGCTACCAACTTTCTTCTACAAATAAGACAGTGAGCCCTTTATATATTGTTATGCAACTTAGAGAAACGCGTAGGGTACAGATCTGGTTTATCCATTAGGCACTCTGGGCTTCAGCGTAGGACCTGGTGGGCGCTTAGAAGATCCGGTTACTCTAACTCATTTTTTATAAAAAAAAATGTGACAAATGTAGAGCGGGAATTCGTATCTTGCCCAGGGCCAAGTGTGGTTTTAATCAGGCTCTAGGGCAGAGCTGTTCTAAATCAGGGCACAACAGGAAATGCATGGATGGGACCCATAGCAAAATTGTAAAGGGAACCCCAAATGTTCTAGTATCATTATTTAACCCTGAATGGCTGTATCCCCTTCTTGTATGGTGTTCCCCTGCACGCAGAAAGGAAGGAATGGAATTTAATGTTTCAGTCCTAGAAGTCCGCTCAGGGACTACTATAGAGCTACAGATGGCAGCTACGTGTGTCCGACAATATTAATTGTTTTATTTTATTGCTATTACTGTAATAAAATTTGTATTGCAAAAAGACAGAAAAAAACCTCATATTTAAAGATTATTTCAAAATTCCTTAAAAACATTATTTTGCTACGTGGTCCCATTTAAGCAATCAGTTTTCCCATATATGAACTTGGCCCTTGTATGGCTCACCTCCCAAAGTGTAACCTTCAAAGTGCGCCCAACATGGCTGCCCCATATGGTACACTTGGGGATGGGATAAAAAATACATAGGCCTGATGGTTTTGATGGAACCCTACTCTGAACTGTAGGACTCTGAAATCACCCCCATTTTGTGTCATCTCTTCTAGGGGTAGACTATTCCACCCTGGGTAATCCTACGCTGAGCGCCCAAGATGGCTGCCGCACCAGGTACCTTGTGAGGGTGGAATACACAACCCTTGGAAGTTATTACCCAAAATGCCTACACCAATCCTGCATTATGCTTTCTGTGTGCTTAAGGTTTTCTTTTATGCCTGTGTGGCTTATCTATTACTGTATTACTCAAATCCTCTGTATCATGTGCATTGTTTTTGATATCTGTAAAGCGCCTTGAGTCCTGTTGGAGAAAGAGCGCTATATAAATAAAATTATTATTATTATTATTATTATTATTATTATTAATTATGCAAGCCCCTCTCTCCTGTTCCATCCAGCCCAGAGGTCAGTCACAAACTAATGAAAAACACACAAATATGTGCAACGTCTTCATTAGGAGAATACAAATCTTGGAATCCCATAAAAAGAGCCATCATTTTATTGTTAAAGTTAGAAAAATAAAATAGCTGGGCTAAAGCAAAACACTTGTGCGCTCATTTACTTTCAAAAATAGAAAAGCTGAATTAGAAGACAGACGTATCCTAATATGGGAAAACGGACCCTGGCGCTGGGCACAGATCTCGCTGTGTTGGTCGGATGGCGGTTAGGAAAGTTGTGGAGACAATGTGAAGCATCTGGGTAATCTGAGGCCTTCCCACTAACGTTCTCCCTGACCACGAGCCAGTCACAGCATGTGATTTTGTTTAGTATCCTGTGCAATGTTCCCTTTGTAACCCGTGGGCGCTGTTTGGATTAACGGTTGTGAACACAAACACATATATCCTACATATGTATACGCACATATATATAATATATATAACTATATATGTGTGGGCATATCTGTCAGTGGTGTGTCTATATAGGGCAACCTCTAGAACGGAGGGGCCCGCAGTGAGACTGAACACGGGCCCCCTCCTCTCTTTATATGCCCCTGATATATGAATATAGCTACTAAGTACAAAATGACACTGATTGCTCAGCATTGGTATATAGATATATAGCTTGAAAAAGGATCACACTAAGCTTGAAACTTCTCTACTGCAACTAAATAAACTAATATATATATATCTATATATATCTATATATCAGGGACGTGCGGTGAGGTGGGATGTAGTTACAATGCCAGCGGACGGGATCCCAACAGTCAAAATACCGCCGCCGGAATCCCAACCGACGGCATAATGACGGCATCAAAATCCCGACGGAGATCAGGATCCCGAACGCTCTTTAAGCGGGCCGCGCTGGCGTCCTGAGGTGGGAGGTTAGGTTTAGGCATTACAAGGGGGTTAGGATTAGGGTGCAGGGACGGGAAGGGTATGGTTAGGTACCGGGGAGGGGGGGTTAGGGTTAGGCACCAAGCGGGCAGGTTTAGGCAGCGGGGAAGGGAGGGTTAGGGTTAGACACCCACAAGGGAGGGTAAGATATATAGGTGACAGAGGTTTTACCATTGAAACGTTGGTCCAGCCGCCGTTACCTTTGCTGCTTCATTTGACTGCCGCACCTCTCTTCTGTATATATATATATATATATTGCTGCATCTTTGTATGATGCCCACATGAACCCTTGGGCAGATAGATAGATAGATAGATAGATAGATAGATAGATAGATAGATAGATAGATAGATACTGTAGATAGATAGATAGATAGATAGATAGATAGATAGATAGATAGATAGATAGATAGATAGATAGATAGATAGATAGATAGATAGATACTGTATATAGGCCCTCATTCCGAGTTGATCGCTCGCTAGCTGCTTTTAGCAGCATTGCACACGCTAGGCCGCCGCCGCCGCCCTCTGGGAGTGTATCTTAGCTTAGCAGAAGTTAGCAGTTCTGCTACTAAAAAATTTCATGCAGTTTCAGAGTGGCTCGATACTTACTCCTATCTTGCGATGACTGCAGTCTGTTTAGTTCCTGGTTTGACATCATAAACACGCCCTGCGTTCGGCCAGCCACTCCCCCGTTTTCCCAGCCACTCCTGCGTTTTTACCTGGCACGCCTGCGTTTTTTAGCACACTCCCTGAAAACGCTGAGTTGCCGCCCAGAAACACCCACTTCCTGTCAATAAAAACAACGAACACTCGAGCGACTGAAAAGCGTTGCTCGAGCTTGTGTAAAACTACAAAGTTTTGTGTGAAAGTACTTAGCGCATGCGCAGAAATGCTGTTTTTTCACCTGATCGCTGCGCTGCGAAAAACGTCAGCAAGCGATCAACTCGGAATGAGGGCCATAGAAAGATAGATAGATAGATAGATAGATAGATAGATAGATAGATAGATAGATAGATAGATAGATACTACTTCAGGACAGCTGCTTGCATCATGTAGGATATTTATATGTCTGTGTAGCTGGTACATGTACCACGTATAACTGTATGCTATGGGATTTACTAACTGAGGGTTTGTTAACACTTTATTCCAGCTTGGCCATTCTGTGACTGATTCCCAGCTATACCACATGTGCCCATATCCCAGGCAGGCAGACTATATTTTATATATATCTCCTATATATTTGGCTACATCTGTGACTCTGTGCCTGGCCGTAACGCTGGGTGGAGTCACAGCGGTGGGCGGAGTCAGCAAGTCTCTACTCCTGCTGCCTGTCCATCTCTCTCTCTCCCCTCCCCCCACCCATCAGCAGCTCTGACTCCCCGGCCGCGGCGCCGGACCAACAACAACGGCTGATGCCGCCCCTGGCATACACATTAGGAGGGACAGGTGGCGCAGGAGAAGGCTTTCATAGCCCTCCCTGCCCCGCGTACACACACCCGCCGCCTCCTCCGCACACATCCAGCTGTCCGCTCTCCTGCTGTGACAGGAGGCGAGTGCTGCAGTGACGTCATCTCCTGCAGCACTCGCCTCCTGTCACACAGGCGGCACACACACTCCAGTCTCCGGGGGCTGCCAGCATCTACAGGCAAGCTGGAAACACCCCCGGAGCGAGAGAGAACATACCCGCGAGGCCACGCCCCTTTCACAGCAGGCCATGCCCCCTTTTCGGCAGCGGGGGGGGGGGGGTGAGAGATGTGTGTAACAGTAATACTGACCCGGTGACGCCTCTGGACACTACTGTTTACCAGCCTGCAGCAGCCGCCCACAGCCCCAACGGTGAGTCCCTCCGGCCATCCTACCCACTGATTCTATGTGTGGTCCCCACTTTACACAAGTCTCCTCTTCTGGTGCCCTCCCCCTCCACTACTTTCTCCCTCTCTTCATCAGCTTCCTCACAGGGGAACCTCCCTGCCGACCCGCGTCTCTCTATCCCCTCCCTACCGCCCCGCGTCTCTCTATCCCCTCCCTACCGCCCCGCGTCTTTCTATCCCCTCCCTACCGCCCCGCGTCTTTCTATCCCCTACCTACCGCCCCGCGTCTCTCTATCCCATCCCTACCGCCTCGCGTCTCTCTATCCCCTCCCTACCGCCCCGCGTCTCTATATCCCCTCCCAGCTGCCCCGCGTCTCTCTATCCCCTCCCTACCGCCCTGCGTCTCTCTATCCCCTCCCAGCCGCCCCGCGTCTCTCTATCCCCTCCCTACTGCCCCGCGTCTCTCTATCCCCTCCCAGCCGCCCCGCCTCTCTCTATCCCCTCCCTACCGCCCCGCGTCTCTCTATCCCCTCCCTACTGCCCCGCGTCTCTCTATCCCCTCCCAGCCGCCCCGCCTCTATCTATCCCCTCCCTACCGCCCGCGTCTTTCTATCCCCTCCCTACCGCCCTGCGTCTTTCTATCCCCTCCCTACCGCCCCGCGTCTCTATATCCCCTCCCCAACACCCTGCATCTCTCTATCCCCTCCCAGCCGCCCCGCCTCTCTGTATCCCCTCCCTACCGCCCCGCGTCTCTATATCCCCTCCCTACCGCCCCGCGTCTCTCTATCCCCTCCCAGCCGCCCCGCCTCTCTGTATCCCCCCCCCTACCGCCCCGCGTCTCTCTATCCCCTCCCAGCCGCCCCACCTCTCTGTATCCCCTCCCTACCGCCCCGCGTCTCTCTATCCCCTCCCAGCCGCCCCGCCTCTCTGTATGTACCTGCTGCCCCGCGTCTCTGTATCCCCTCCCTAACACCCTGCATCTCTGTATCCCCTCCCTACCGCCCCACGTCTCTCTATCCCCTCCCTACCGCCCCGCGTCTCTGTATCTCCTCCCTACTGCCCGCGTCTGTCTGTATCCCCTCCTCCCTACGCCTCTGTATCCCCACCCTACGACCCCGCGTCTCTCTAACCCCTCCCTACCGCCCGCGTCTCTCTATCCCCTCCCTACCGCCCACGTCTCTCTATCCCCTCCCTGCCACCCTGCGTCTCTCTATCCCCTACCTACCGCCCCGCGTCTCTCTATCCCCTCCCTACCGCCCTGCATCTCTCTATCCCCTCCCTACCGCCCTGCGTCTCTCTATCCCCTCCCTACCGCCCGCATCTCTCTATCCCCTCCCTACCGCCCACGTCTCTCTATCCCCTCCCTGCCACCCTGGGTCTCTCTATCCCCTCCCTACCGCCCTGCGTCTCTCTATCCCCTCCCTACCGCCCTGCGTCTCTCTATCCCCTCCCTACCGCCCTGCGTCTCTCTTTCCCCTCCCTACCGCCCTGTGTCTCTCTATCCCCCCTCAGCCGCCCCGCCTCTCTGTATGTACCTGCTGCCCCGCGTCTCTGTATCCCCTCCCTAACACCCTGCATCTCTGTATCCCCTCCCTACCGCCCCGCGTCTCTCTATCCCCTCCCTACCGCCCTGCGTCTCTCTATCCCCTCCCTACCGTCCCACGTCTCTGTATCCCCTCCTCCCTACGCCTCTGTATCCCCACCCTACCACCCCGCTTCTCTCTATCCCCTCCCTACCGCCCTGCGTCTCTCTATCCATTCCCTACCGCCCTGCATCTCTCTATCCCCTCCTTGCCGCTCTGCGTCTCTCTATCCCCTCCCTACCGCCCCCTTCTCTCTATCCCCTCCCTACCGGCCCGCGTCTCTCTATCCCCTCCCTACCGCCCCGCGTCTCTGTTTCCCCTCCCTACCGCCCTGCGTTTCTGTATCCCCTCCCTACCGCCCTGCGTCTCTCTATCCCCTCCCTACCGCCCTGCGTCTCTGTGTGCCCTCCCTACCGCCCTGTGTCTCTGTATCCCCTACCTACCGCTCTGCGTCTCTGTATCCCCTGCCTACCGCCCTGCATCTCTGTATCCCCTCCCTACCGCTCTGCGTCTCTGTATCCCCTTCCTACCGCTCTGCGTCTCTCTATCCCCTCCCTACCGCCCTGCGTCTCTGTATTCCCTCCCTACCACCCTGTGTCTCTGTATCCCCTCCCTACCGCTCTGCGTCTCTGTATCCCCTCCCTACCGCCCTGCGTCTCTGTATCTCCTCCCTACCGCTCTGCGTCTCTGTATCACCTCCCTACCGCTCTGCGTTTCTGTATCCCCTCCCTACGGCCCTGTGTTTCTGTATCCCCTCCCTACCGCCCTGCGTCTCTGTATCCCCTCCCTACCGCTCTGCGTTTCTGTATCCCCTCCCTACGGCCCTGCGTTTCTGTATCCCCTCCCTACCGCCCCGCGTCTCTCTATCCCCTCCCAGCCGCCCCGCCTCTCTGTATGTACCTGCTGCCCCGCGTCTCTGTATCCCCTCCCTAACACCCTGCAACTCTGTATCCCCTCCCTACCGCCCCACGTCTCTCTATCCCCTCCCTACCGCCCCGCGTCTCTGTATCTCCTCCCTACCGCCCGCGTCTGTCTGTATCCCCTCCTCCCTACGCCTCTGTATCCCCACCCTACCACCCCGCTTCTCTCTAACCCCTCCCTACCGCCCGCGTCTCTCTATCCCCTCCCTACCGCCCACGTCTCTCTATCCCCTCCCTGCCACCCTGCGTCTCTCTATCCCCTCCCTACCGCCCCGCGTCTCTCTATCCCCTCCCTACCGCCCTGCATCTCTCTATCCCCTCTCCCTACCGCCCTGCGTCTCTCTATCCCCTCCCTACCGCCCGCATCTCTCTATCCCCTCCCTACCGCCCACGTCTCTCTATCCCCTCCCTGCCGCCCTGCGTCTCTCTATCCCCTCCCTACCGCCCTGCGTCTCTCTATCCCCTCCCTACCGCCCTGCGTCTCGCTTTCCCCTCCCTACCGCCCTGTGTCTCTCTATCCCCTCCCTACCGCCCCGCGTCTCTCTATCCCCTCCCAGCCTCCTCGCCTCTCTGTATCCTCTACCTGCTGCCCCGCGTCTCTGTATCCCCTCCCCAACACCCTGCATCTCTCTATCCCCTCCCTACCGCCCACGTCTCTCTATCCCCTTCCTGCCACCCTGTGTCTCTCTATCCCCCCTCAGCCGCCCCGCCTCTCTGTATCCTCTACCTGCTGCCCCGCATCTCTGTATCCCCTCCCTAACACCCTGCATCTCTGTATCCCCTCCCTACCGCCCACGTCTCTCTATCCCCTCCCTACCGCCCTGCGTCTCTCTATCCCCTCCCTACCGCCCTGCGTCTCTCTATCCCCTCCCTACCGTCCCACGTCTCTGTAACCCCTCCTCCCTACGCCTCTGTATCCCCACCCTACCACCCCGCTTCTCTCTATCCCCTCCCTACCACCCTGCGTCTCTCTATCCCCTCCCTACCGCCCTGCGTCTCTCTATCCCCTCCCTACCGCCCCGCGTCTCTGTTTCCCCTCCCTACCGCCCTGCGTTTCTGTATCCCCTCCCTACCGCCCTGCGTCTCTCTATCCCCTCCCTACCGCCCTGCGTCTCTGTGTGCCCTCCCTACCGCCCTGTATCTCTGTATCCCCTCCCTACCGCTCTGCGTCTCTGTATCCCCTCCCTACCGCCCTGCATCTCTGTATCCCCTCCCTACCGCTCTGCGTCTGTGTATCCCCTTCCTACCGCTCTGCGTCTCTGTATCCCCTCCCTACTGCCCTGCGTCTCTGTATTCCCTCCCTACCACCCTGTGTCTCTGTATCCCTTCCCTACCGCTTTGCGTCTCTGTATCCCCTCCCTACCGCCCTGCGTCTCTGTATCTCCTCCCTACCGCTCTGCGTCTCTGTATCACCTCCCTACCGCTCTGCGTTTCTGTATCCCCTGCCTACGGCCCTGTGTTTCTGTATCCCCTCCCTACCGCCCTGCGTCTCTGTATCCCCTCCCTACCGCTCTGCGTTTCTGTATCCCCTCCCTACGGCCCTGCGTTTCTGTATCCCCTCCCTACCGCCCCGCGTCTCTGGATCCCCTCCCTACCCCCCTGTATCCCATACACGGTCCATACCTCTGGCTCCTGGATACCTCCCTGACAAACCCTCACCAGGAGTACAGGAGCCATAACCCCCTGCGGTGCCCCCCATAGTTACCGGTATATCGGTGATGCTCCGCTCTGCCGCCTCCTCCCTATCCCTCACACAGCAAGCGCAGGACGCAAGCCCAGCACCGAGCACATGACCGTGCTGTCCATGCCCATTGGCCCTGGTACCAGCTCCAGCCATCGCCCCCTCCTCCTACTGCACCTGAGGGGGGCGCGCACATAGCGCATGCAGAGGGGACTGGTGCACCTGCGGCCGCGTGGAGACCTTGCGTGCGCAACATGTCCGTGTTGCTGCACCTGAAGGATGGTACGGTGTAGAGAGAGGACACAGCTGCCCCTGCTCCGCATTGTACCAGCACTTCCCTCTGTGTCTAATGACACCATTTACCTCTTCATGCGGGTATGTCTATATCACATACATCCTTATCCGTGTCCTATATATTGTTACAAATAAAATGACATAGGTATAGGTCCCGCACCCCCTCCCCCCCCCCACCTGCATCCACCTCCCCGACCACTCGCAGCATCTACATACTCCCTGCCTCATCCGCGGTCCCCCCCCCGCACCCGCTACATTCTGTACATCGTGCTCTGCAGGCACTGTTCACGCCGTCGCAAGGGGCTACGCCCCCTTCACCATTGGAAGCACTTTCGTCGTGCAATATTTAACCACTAACAAACCTAGGAATGCAGGTAATACTCATACAAATATTGAACCGCAGCAAGGCGTGCAGGGGTTAAGGGGGCGTAGCCCCTTTCGACGGTGTGAAGAGCGCCCGTAGGGCGCGATGAAGCACCTAGTATATATATATATATATATATATATATATCTATCTATCCTCTGCTGGACTGATTCCAGCATTTCCCTGCGGAGGTATGAGCCTTCCATTTCTCCTGGTGATGTATCAGATAATGTATTGTAGCTTCCCAGGCAGCAGCTTACAGCGTGTTCTGATGTTTCATCTACAGGTTAAATTGAATCTGTCCACCTTAATGTCTGTTTAGCCCGGACAAGGACATCACTGGTTACATTTTAAACAATTGGATAAGACTCAAGTAAAATAAAATATAAAATCCCCACAACACTGACACGAGAGGAAGATTCTGGAAGATGGCCGGGAGAGCGACGCAGGGGGAAGACTTGTGTCTCTGTGAGGAAAAAAACATCTCTGAAATATTGACCTGGTTACAGGAGATCACTGTTTCATTAAAAAGAGACCCTGTCCCATTGGCACGATGAAAATGTCCTACGAGAAACCATATGATCGCTATAAGAATGAGGTAGCTTAAACGTCTAGGATGGGGGTTGGCATGAGGGGTGATCATGTGACTTAGGGGTCTCTTTACTAAGCCTTGGGTGGAGATAAAGTGGCCAGAGATAAACTACCAGCCAATCAGCTCCTAACTGTTATTTTTCAAACACAACTTGTGACATGGCAGCTACAAGCTGATTGGCTGCTACTTTATCTCCATCCAGGGCTTAGTAAATTGCTCCTCATTCAGCTTCAGTTGCAGTTCTGCAGCCAGGCACTGATCGGTTGCTTTGGGAAACTTCTCCACTTTATCCCTCCCCAAAGTTTGAAACATCTCCCCCATAGTGAAAGAATGATTCAGGCATGCCTGCAAAATACCCTGACAAGCATCTCCTAGGGGCTCACCCATTGCAATCCCACTAACCATGGTGTCCATAGCTCCGTCACCCCTGAGTGCAGTGGTACATGACGCAGGTATCACAGCGATATTTCATCTTGTAGAAACGCCACCTTCCATTTAGAGCCAAACAATAGCAGCCCCATTTTTACTGTGAGAACTGGCGCGGTGCGCTTACCAAAATCTTTCTGCAAAGGTGATGGGTGGGTTGCGGTGCTCAGGTAACGCCACCACCTACCTACTGTAAACCGATTCCGGCAAGACAGTTTTATTTCTGCAAGATGCTTGAATTATGTTTGATAAAGTCCATAATCGCCTTAAAATTCGCATTTCATTATATTTTTTCTCCCCGGTTTCTTGTGGGTGTTGTATACACATCGCTATTCAAAACTAGGCTGAATGAATTTGAAAGAGAACTGTCAAGGGTAGCTCCTTGTATGTAATTACCTTTTCTCGCTCTCACTCCCCGCTTTTTAACTAGGCTTACTTATGTTCCATATGCCTTTGCATCCCAAAGCCTATAATGATATATGCTGGCAATGATGAAGTACTTATATCTATACGATCATGAAGATTGACCCTTAATGCTAAGCAGGGCTTATAACTTTTCTGCCTACTAAAATATTGAATGCCCTTGTATGTATTTCCATGCTAAGGGGACGTATTCCTGTTATTTGTTGGGGAGGGGAAATGCTGTCTTTATTTTTTCTTAAAAACGCTGTTTAACATAATAATTCCCGGGAGCTGTTTCCCTGCGGTGCCATAATGAAAAGTTAAGTAATGGCAGAAGCCAGTGATGGTTCAGAAGAAGGGATTATTGTGCTCCCTACAGTACATAATGCAGAAATGTGCTGTTTGCGTTCTACAATCTGTTCTCACATTTCATATGCTGCATCCATGTTGCTTTACGCTGTTCATCCTCCTGTGCTGCCGATATATTCTGCACGTATTCTGCACTTATTACCGCCCTGATGCCATATACAGACTTCTGCCACTTGTTGGTCTGCCCTTTTAACTGTTTTAGAGTACATGACACTTTTATTTCTCTGAATGATATTAGCCTTAAAGTTTAATATAAAAATTGTGCCCAGTTATACAAAACAGGGGTCCTATAAATGACCTATTCATTTAGTGGGGTCTATCCATGTACTGTAGCAGTGAAAGTGAAGAAGTTGCCCATGGCAACCAATCAGCATTGAAGTAACATTTGTAATTTGCACTCTATAAAATTATACAGAGCAGCTGATTGGTTACCAGGGGCAACTTCTCCACTGGCTTCATGAATAGACCCCGTAGTGAGTCCTCTAGGCTGTGCCTTGCCTGAGATGGTTGAAGCACCTTATCACTAGTGTCACAAGCTGTCCACCCTTATGGTTTCACTCCTGCTGACCTTGGCCATATGATGTGGAAGTGGGTTTCGGGAACATTCCATCTCCATGACTTTCAGAACAGAAACTGTTAGATATTGTATGGTAAGCTATTGTAGAGTATACTTGCCTATCCCGGAATGTACATAAGACGCCAAATCTCTGGTGCTGTCGCCTGGTGCTGCCCACTTCTCCTGCCTGATGGCGCGACTCGGCCTGAATCAACTGGTACTGCCCACATACAGAGCGTGATGTGCCCACGTCCATTTGGATGTATCATTAACTCCCACCAGGCTGAACTGGATGCTTACCTGCCAGTCTTACTCTGTTTACACACTGGATGATATATCGGACGTTTGATCGAATGGCCGATATAATACTAATCCTCCCAACGTCATTTACAGGCAAATCACACCTGCTGTGCATATCTTCAGATATATCGGTGCGTCGGGCTGTGTGTAAGTACGGGAGGCGCCCATACACTTGCTACAGTGGGCTGACGTCACAAATTTAAATGCCCGCCCAGCTGGGTGTCCTGACCGACACATCGAGCGACTAATCGGCAAGTGTGGATCGACCTCTCGGTCTACACTCAAACTACCCAAAATGGCATCCTGTTCTGTCTCTCCCATTTGCTGAAGCCCTGCCATTTCCCTGCAGGAAAACTGTGACTGTGTCAGGTATAAGAACATTGGTGGTCATTCCGAGTTGTTCGCTCGCTAGCAATTTTTAGCAGCCGTGCAAATGCATTGTCGCCGGCCACCAGGAGTGTATTTTCGCTTAGCAGAAGTGCCTGCAAAATCTTTTTGAGCAAAACAAGACCTGCACTGTAGTTACTTTTCGTGTGCATTGATTCTAACGACGGAGGGATGGCTTTTGACGGCACACACTGGCCCAGCGAACGCCCAGACACGCCTGCGTTTTTTCAGCCACGCCTGTGTTTTTCCAAACACTCCCTGAAAACGGTCAGTTGCCACCCAGAAACGCCCACTTCATGTCAATCTTCCTGCGTTCGGTCGTGCGACAGGGATGTTCGTTACACTCTGTGCAAACCCACGATGCTCATTGTACCGGTACGACGCGCCTGTGCATTGCGGTGCATACACATGCGCAGAAATTCCGATTTTTAGCCTGATCTCTGCGCTGCGAACAATGGCAGCTAGCGATCAACTCGGAATGACCCCCATTACCTGCTTCAATATCCGGACCCCCGAGAGAATAACTCAAATGTGGCCCCTGTCTCAGGCCATTCAGGAACCTAGAAGTTCAGTCTACACCAATTTCCAGCTTTCCAGAAATAAAATAAAAACACAGCATTTAATGTTCTATATAATCACAATTTTGTAAGTTTACTAAAGGGTCGACCCGGCTCCTTGTACATAAATGCTGAGAATTTTTGTTAAATAACATGCTGACAAGATTGCTTCTTCCTGACACAAAAGCTAAATTATACAAAAGTTGCCGTACATATTAAGCCTATTGTTCATTCTCCTCAGACATGAAAAATGCTGTACTGTAAACATTTCACAATACATTTACATAATAGAACACCATGAAGTGAAAAATGATTTGACATCCAGAGAAAATACTTTTACTGTAGCATGTTTATTGATTTTTATTATAATGCTCAAGTTGTTTTATATATATATATATATATATATACATACACACATATTCTTTGGAGCTGTATTAACTGATGCCATGTGTGGAGACTGTGATTTTCCGAGAGAGTTAACCCCGTGAATGCATTGCCAGCGCCGGTAACTTATCGCAGACTGCAATGGGGGGGGGGGGGGGGGTTACGTGGCTGCTTTTCATAATTATGGTGTTGGGTTAGACTCCGGCCAGGGCTACGTCTACTGTATGTGGATTTTTGATGATTGCTTCTTGACCACCTGGGCAGAGCACCATCACCCCTCACCCATAGCAGTCCTCATTTTGGTGCTCCTACCCCCTATATTTTAAATAGGAATAGTGCACACATTCAGTGCGCAGCCCAAAAAGGGTCCTTATTCACTTTACATCACACAGTAATACCAATTTACCTTATATACGTTACTCCTGACAGTACTGTCCCTTATTCACATTACATCACACAGTATTACTACTTATTCACATAACACCACAACATATTGCTCTTTATTCACATTAGACCACACAGTTGTGCCCTTTCTATATGTTACGCCCCACAGTAGAGCACCTTATACACATAATGCCACACATTAGTAATACCTTTATACACAGTAATGTCCCTTACACATGACACACATTATTAATGTCCTTATAAACATAACAGACCTTATACAGTATGACAACCTTTATTAATGCCCTTATACACACAGTGCTCCTTACACATATGCCACACATTATTAATGCATTTATACACATGACACACATAATGCCCCTTACACATATATCAAACACTATTGCACAATCAACCCACTCCTGTAGTCTAACCTTCCCCCTAGTGCCTAATCATAACCTTCCCCCTAGTGCCTAACCCTCCCCTCCTGTAGTCTAACCCTCCCCCTAGTGCCTAATCATAACCTTCCCCCTAGTGCCTAACCCTCCCCTCCTGTAGTCTAACCCTCCCCCTAGTGCCTAATCATAACCTCCCCCCTAGTGCCTAACCTTCCCCTCCCATAGTCTAACCCTATCCATCCCCTAGTGCCTAACCCTCCCCTGCCATAGTCTAACCCTAACCCTCCCCCTAGGGCCTAATCCTATCACTACTCCTAGAGTCTAACTCTCACCCACTGTAGGCTAAGCCTCCCTCTAGTGCAGGGGTGGGCAATTATTTCAGCTGGGGGGCCGCTTAACACTTCCAGTGAATAGTCGAGGGCCACACACAAAATATCTTGTAAATCGGGTCTGAACTGCACCGCAATGTGTAGGCGCGTCGGTCCGCAGCGACGGGATGGTACGAACAAAGCGATCGCACGGGCGATCGCAAGGTGATTGAGAGGAAGAGGACGTTTGTGGGTGGCAACTGACCGTTTTAGAGGAGTGTCCGGAAAAACGCAGGCGGGACCTGGCATTTGAAGGGAAGGTTTCTGACGTCCGCTCCGGTCTCGATCATCGCACTGGAAGAGTAAGTCCTGGGCTGTGCAGAGACTGCACAAACTTTTGTTTGTGCAGCTCTCTGCAGATGCGATCACACCCCTGCACAGCGATTACCCCCACCCCTGTAGGCGGCGACTCCCTGATCGCAGCAGTGCAAAAATCGCCTGCTAGCGATCAGGTCTGAATTAGGCCTATAGTTATGTATATAACAATAAAAACATAGTGTGTATATATATATATAAATATATATATATATTATATATATATATAAATATATATATATAACACTATAAAAACATACACCACAATATACATTAAATACGTAGTTTTTTACGGGCAAAAAACAAAATGTCTAAAAAAAAAAGTAATCCAGTAATAAAAAATCCAGTAATAAAAAAAATAGCGCTGGACCTATATAGCAGTCTCTACCCTTCCCTCCTTCCTCCCCCCCTCTGCTGGACCTATATAGCAGTCTCTATCCTCCCCTAAACCCATATAGCAGTCTCTACCCTTCCCTCCTTCCTTCCTCCCTCCCTCCCTGCTGGACCTATATAGCAGTCTCTACCCGTCCCTCCTTCCTCCCTCCCTCTCCCCCCCCCTCCCCCGCTTTTAAAGTTGAGCATTTATTCCTTTACCTTTTTTCACAGTGGCAGATCCGGGGCTCGCTGCCTGATCCCCGCTGCCCCCAGTGCCGCCCAGCGCCTGACCTCACAGTGGAAATCCCGGTCAGCAGACCCAGTGACGTGACCGGGATTTCCTCTGTGGCGCCGCTTCTTGGAGTTAGGTAGCGCAATGACGAGCGGCTCAGCCAGTCGGGCCGCTTGTCATTGCACAGTGGTGTGGGAAAGCGGGGCCGGACAGGATCGGTTCGCGGGCCGCATCCGGCCCGCGGGCCGCACGTTGCCCACCCCTACTCTAGTGCCTAATTCTAACCCTCCCCCTAGTGCCTAATCATAACCCTCCCCCTAGTGCCTAACCCACCCCTCCCATTGTCTAACCCTATCCCTCTCCCTAGTGCCTAACCCTCCCCTCCCATAGCCTAACCCTAACCCTCCCCCTTGTGCTTAATCGTAATTCTAACTCTCCTGTAGCCTGACACTAACCCTAACCCTTCCCTCCCATAGCCTAACACGACCCCTTACCATAGTGCCTAATCCTCCCCTCCCATAGCCTAACCTTAACCCTCCCCATAGCACCTCCAGTAATTCTAACAGTCCCCTCCTGCAGCCTACCCTAACCCTACTCCTAGTGCCTAACCCCAGCCTCCACTCCTGTAGCCTAATCCTAACCCTCCCCTCCTTAGTCTAACCCTAACCGTCCCCCTAGTGCCTAAACCTAAATCTAATAATGATAACTAGCTAATGTGCCTGGTTTAAACCTGACAAAGAATTTGCTGCAAATAACTGTCACAGTTTCCAGACCACCTAGCAGGTCATAACATTCCAGTAGAGTGCCAGATACACATAATGACCCCAGTACAGTGCCAGATGCACATAATGACCCCAGTAGAGTGCCATATATGCATAATGACCCCAGTAGAGTGACAGGTATTCATAATGACCCCAGTAGTGCAGTGTCAGATACACATAATGACCCCAGTAGAGTGACAGGTATTCATAATGACCCCAGTAGTGCAGTGTCAGATACACATAATGACCCCAGTAGAGTGCCAGATACACATATGCCTCCAGTAGTGCACTGCCAGATACACATATGCCCCAAATAGTGCAGTGCCAGATACACATATGACCCCAATAGTACAGTGCCAGATACACATGACCCCAATAGTGCAGTGCCAGATACACATATGCCCTGTAATAGTGACAGATACACATAATGACTCCAGTAGAGTGCCATATACACATATGCTCCCAGTAGTGCAGTGGCAGATACACATATGCACCCGGCAGTGGCAGATACACATATGCCCCCAATAGTGCAGTGCCAGATATACATATGCCCCCACAGTGCCAGATACACATATGCCCCCACAGTGCCATATACACATATGCCCACAGTGCAGTATACACATATGCCCACAGTGCCAGATACATATATACCCCCACAGTGCTGTATACACATATGCCCACAATGCCATATACACATATGCCCACAGTGCCAGATACACATTTGCCCCCACAGTGACACATACACATGCAGTAGTGCTGCTCACAGCCGCCATCCTAAGGGCTCTGCTGCTGCTGTCGATGGTCTCCGCTGCTGCTGGTGGTGGTCTCCCTTTTCTGGTCTCTGCTGCTGTTGTCACTGTGTCTAAGGGGAGGGGAGGAGAGCTCAGCGCGTGCCTCTCCTGCCCCTCAGTCTGGTCTGCGACCGCGGCCCGTGAGTACGTCAGATCAGGTGCTGGTTTGTGAGCCAATTAAAGCTTGCCGTCCAGCAGCCAGTCAGGAGCCACCACTGCCGGTCCGCGAGCTCTGATTGGCTCATGAACTGGCATCTGATTTGAAAGGGCAGAGGGTTAATGAGCAGGTCCTGAATTTTGCATTTGGCTTATGGTTAGCGCTAGGGTTACCATTAATCAGATCACAAAGGCTCTGCATCCTGATGCGTAAAGTACTGATGTTTGGTAGTCTGCGCATGTGCAGGACACGTTCCGCTCAAGCATGAACAGGTCCTGCGACACACAGCGTTTGGGGAGGGGGGTGGCGCTGGCCTCTTTTTGTGAAAATTAATGCGTGTCACCGCATTAACCGGATTCAAGTACCCAGTTCATATATTGGATGTCAATTGATGTATTTTATGTATTTATGTGTTTATTACAGCACAGATTATTTATCCCTTATATTTATATATTGCCAGTTTTATATTCTGTATATTGAGAATAGACAGTAGAGTTTTTTGTCAACTGTCCTTATCCCGGCAGCGGCATCCCACCCGCAAGAATGACGGCAGCGGGGTGAGCGCAAAGAGTCCTCTTGCGGGTTCGCTGCGCTTGCCGCAGGATCTACTTCCACTCTATGGGTGTCGTGGACACCCACGAGTGGGAGTAGTCCTGTTTTGTCGGGATTCCGTCTGGCGGCATTGTTGGCTGTCAGGATTCCGGCATCGGTATGCTGACCGCCGGGATCCCGACAGCCGGCAAACTGAACGGATCCCGTTTTTCCCCCCCTAGAGAACTATTATGTAGATTACAACTTCCATAAAGGAAAGCGCTTTTGCCAAAGTAGTGGCTTTGTGTGTAAAAGTCAAACAGATGACATTTTGGACTGGTCGCTGTTGCAGGAAAATTGTGCCATAAAGCTTTTTTTTATTTGGTCGCAGGTTTGAGGGCAGGGAGTTGGGTCCTGGCAGCGGTGAGATCAAAATATGTCTGAAATAACCATTAAACACCAGCTACCGGTGACGCATGCACCAGTGGATGTCAGGGCCATATTAACCCACGGCCGGGCCTCTAGGCTTTCTGGTATTGCGGGCCCCCTTCCGTCACTTCAATCTTTCACCCCACTACAGTTGACGTTTGGGAAGTGGACCTTATGCCGTCATTTCCACGTTCATTAATCACACGGACACTGATACCCAGTTGATACAAAGTCTGCCGGCCTCTTTTCTCACAGCGCAATCCTTCTCCCTTTTCTTTCCATTTGAAATATTGGTCCGCTGCGGCCCCCCCACCCCATTGCCTCAAAACAAACCTCAGCTAACTATGGGTTTGCCTTGCTACAGTGTGGAATACAGTGTCTTTAACCATTGGAGCCCCAGGGCGCAGGTAACAGTGCCTCAGCAAAAAAATAAAAATAAATGATAGGTCCCTAGTCCCTGCGGGGCCCCTAGGCTTCAGCCTAGTCAGCCTAATAGATAATGCAGGAAAACCGAAAAGGAAGCAGTGTGATAGATGCACCATGCCACTGCTTCCAGCTCTTATCGTTCTCCTGGCAAAAAGCAGAATAGTACATTTTATCTGAACATATTCATGTTCACGTTGCGAAATTACGCTAAAAATATTTATGGCATCCGATTTAAAAATGCAGATTGTGATAATTATGCCGCATAGGAATAAAAGGAAATGACATCAGATTAACCGATTATTAGAAACTACTTGTGAAGTTGTATCAAGCAGGGATGATGAAGCGGAAACGTTTAACTCGATTCAGCTGGCGCTCAGCAGGCACACAAGTGTCACAAAATCCCTCCACTACCAACCCTATCATACCTACTTGTAGAACAACACTCTGTAAAAAGAGACGGTGAGGTTTCAAACCAGCTGCTCTGACTATCATCACTGCTGGACAATGGGGGTCATTCCGAGTTGATCGCTAGCTGCCATTGTTCGCGGCACAGCGATCAGGCTAAAAAATTGGCATTTCTGCGCATGCGTATGCCCCGCAATGCGCACGCGCGATGTACGGGTACAAAGCCCGTTGTGGTTGTGCACAGGTTCTAGCGAAGTTTTCAGTCGCACTGACGGCCACAAGAAGATTGACAGGAAGGGGGCTTTTCTGGGTGTCAACTGACCGTTTTCAGGGAGTGTTTGCAAAAACGCAGGCGTGTCTAAAAAACCGCAGGCGTGGCTGGGCGGGTGTATGACGTCAAATCCGGACACAAATAGGCTGAAGTGATCGCAAGCGCTGAGTAGGTTCAGAGCTACTCTGAAACTGCACAACTGTTTTTGCAGAGCTCGGCTGCACATGTGTTCACACTTCTGCTAAGCTAAAATACACTCCCCAGTGGGTGACGCCATAGCGTTTGCACGGCTGCTAAAACTAGCTAGCGAGCGATCAACTCGGAATGACCCCCACTGTGCAGAGGGGAAAGTACAGCAGGATGCATCATAGAGCACTCTTCGTAGATACACACATGCCATTCAAGTTTGTTTGGTAAGCATCCTTTTTGGGGACTGATCTCTTGCGGAGAACTAGATGGGAAATAGTTACTTTTATTTTGAAAACATAGCTTAATACACATACACTAAATAACCCCCAAATATTAACTTTGAAACACTCCTGCTATTCGTCTCCCTGTGCTCCGCTGCCTTGAGTTTCCACAGAAATTGTAGATGTAGGAAGT
Organism: Pseudophryne corroboree; assembly: GCF_028390025.1. NCBI lineage: Eukaryota > Metazoa > Chordata > Amphibia > Anura > Myobatrachidae > Pseudophryne > Pseudophryne corroboree. Next base: position 167,422,899 of record NC_086455.1, on the reverse strand, counting down.
AATCAGTCAGAGCTGAAATCAAATCAGGGCAAAACGTGATTCATGAGCAGGATTAGAGGAAAATAAATTATGAATTGGCGACTTAACATTTAAAAGAAAAAAAATAAATTAGCAACGCATAAAACTGGGAATGCCTTCATGTCTGAGCCCTACACCCTCCTGCTAACTCAATTAAAGACCACCTTCCACCAAGGTATCATTTTTTGGTGGTGTTTCTGCATAATTTGGCCCTTTATTGCGCTCATCATGATACGCCATATTTGCGGAACTCCCCCCTTCCCGCCTCAAAGATAAAAGTGTGGGCAGGTAACTGTGATACATCAACGTTCTCTTAACCTATCCTCTTCATTATAGCGTCAGCTGATTTAAATAAGCTTATACGTTTAACAAGAATATAAATCTGTACACATGGCGTTTTGAAATAAAATAGCTTCAGTCCTGATAATCATCCCCGTTACTGTAGATTTGTTTTTTTGCTGAACTCCAAAGAGTGTTGGTTTAATTCACTGTAGCTGACAGCTGTCCCTGATTTTCAGGCCCAGTCCTAGTCTTTAAAGATTTGTTTCTGGATTTTAGCATAGAGCAGCCACCCAGAGTCACTTCCCTTGTTCTATATGTGGTAGTCCTCAGCATCTGTTCCCATTCAGCTTGCTGTAAATATTTCACTCTTTCAAGAGTTTTCCACTTTCAGATGAGTTAATGTTGTGGCTTGCCGATATCCTACTGAAACTTCTACTAAACGCTCTGTGCTTTTCAGTACTGTCTTTATAGCATCATGTAGAACTGGTGTTGATTATTTTTTTTCCCAATTGTTGTGGGATACGACACAACACTGTTCCTTTGATTCAGTTGTATCCAATGCAAAGAGCACAGCATTCCGAGTTGTTCGCTCGCTGCCGTTTTTAGCAGAATAGCGATCAGGCTAAAATTGGGCAAAACTGCGCATGCGTATGGGCCGCAGGGCGCACGCGCTAAGTATTTTCACACAAAACTATGCAATTTTACACAGGTCCGAGCGACGCTTTTCAGTCGCTCTGCTGATCGGTGAGTGATTAACAGGAAGTGGGTGTTTCTGGGCGGAAACTGAGCGTTTTCCGGGAGTGTGCTAAAGAACGCAGGCGTGCCAGGCTAAAACGCAGGAGTGGCTGGAGAAACGGGGGAGTGGCTGGCCGAACGCAGGGCGTGTTTGTGACGTCAAACCAGGAACCAAACGGACTGAGGTAATCGCAATCTAGGAGTAGGTCTGGAGCTAACAGAACTGCTAACCTTTCGTTCGCAATTCTGCTGTGCTAAGATACACTCCCAGAGGGCGGCGTCTTTGCGTTTGCACTGCTGCTAAAAGTAGCTAGCGAGCGAACAACTCGGAATGACCACCTGTGTCCAATCCTGGGACAGAGAGAATAATCACGTCTGCTTAGATGACCTTCATACATGGCTGAAAGGAAATACAGAAAGCCAAAAAAAAAAGAAAGCAATATAGCTAGTTAAAGTTGCAGGAAGGCACGCTGAATTCAATAAATGAAGGTATGGGATTTGAAAAACCCCATTAAGTTAGAATTAAAATGTAAAAAGTTGCGAGTCTCACACAATACCTATGTGCATGGGGTTAAGAGTCTTTTTGTTACTGCGCATCTGTGTATGTGCGTCTGTGTGTGTGCAACCGATGGTGATGTCTAAAAATACCTGAATGACATTTGTAGCTTCAATAAACGGTTGCACCATATTATGAGAGTCCCCTCTTGGTGATACACTAATATCAACATTAAATGTTACATCACAAAGAAATCTGTTGTCGTTTGTGGACACTGATACATTTACGGTGTAACTTTATTAACTGACTTACTAGCAGAGGTTGCTGATGGGCTGAGTTACAGTTGTCACGGTCCCAGCCCCCTTCCCCTGTCAATCTAGATACCCTGCTATTAAGGAGACAGACACTACCATATGGGTATAATTTGTTCCTCACCAGAAGGAGATTCCCATACCAGTCATGGAGGGGAGTGCAGCAGTCTTCTGAGTCCCTCTAATTATTCCAATTATTTACTTTGAAAGGGCCCTTTACATCCCTGGCATATGCAGACACGGCCTTTGAATAGTAGCGAGCTTGGGGCCAAGCATTAAGTACTCATTTTAATTGTCAAGTGCAAATGAGTCAGTATGAACTGATTAACGCTAAAATAAAAATCCATTTTTTCCCACTAAAGTCAAACGGTCTACCTGCCCTCTCAGCGCCGAGCAGCTGTGCCGCAGGATTACGTGCAAGTCTTTTAATGGTACTGACTGGGGGGAAAAATCTCAACAATCTTTTTCCTTACCTTGGGAGGTAGCGATATGCGGGCAAACATTAAAGCGGACAGCATTACTATAAGAGGAATTTAGCTATTACGATTTGTAATTTAATAAAGAAGAGACCATTAGGCTGTTCTGCTCACGTCAGGTAGATAAGGTCTCTTAGGGGTCTTCCAAACACAAAATAAGCATCAGGATTAAAGGTGCGCAACTGTGGGTCAGTAACTAACTGTTATTATAGTCCCTTATATGCTGTATAATGGTATAAGCAACGCATTTGGTTGAGACGTGGGGGTATCAGTACAAAGACAAATTGACAGTTAGGGTCCACCCAGGACAATGGCACCAGGGCCGGTTCTTGGCCTTGTGGCGCCCCGGCAAAGTATAGGGGCGTGGCTTCAAATGGGGGCGTGGTCAGTTACGCCCCCATTTGTGCCCCCTGTAGCGCCGCTGAAAGAAAAAATAAAATAAAAAAAAGTATACTTACCATCCCCGTTCCTGATCCAGACCGCTGCAGACCTCCTCCGTCGGCGCCGCTCTTCTCCTCTCCTCGATCTATGGGAGAGACGTTATTACGTCTCTCCCATAGAACAGCATAGACACTAGAGGTCAATTATGACCCCTAGTGTCTGTGCCACTATGCTGTGCGGTGCGCGATGACGTCATCGCGCACCGCACAGCAAAGGTCCTCTCCCTGAAGGGAAACTAGACGCTATGCGTCTGGTTCCCTTCAAAGCGGGGGGGGGGGGGGGGCACTGCGGGGGGCACAGTGGTGGATCTTGCCATGGTGCGGTGCCCTCCGGATGGCGCCGGCGCCCTCCGGAAGGCGGCGCCCCGGGCAAAAGTCCTGCTTGCCCGTGGCAAGATCCGCCACTGAATGGCACATGGATACTTAGGGTTCCAGAACAATGACACACTGACACCTAGGGTCCCAGAACAATGTCACACTGACACCTAGGGTCCCAGAACAATGTCACACTGACACCTAGGGTCCCAGAACAATGTCACACTGACACCTAGGGTCCCAGAACAATGGCACACTGACACCTAGGGTCCCAGAACAATGTCACACTGACCCCTAAGGTCCCAGAACAAAGACACATTGACAGTTAGGGTTCCAGAACAATGGCACACTGACGCCTAGGATCTCAGAACAATGTCACACTGACACCTAGGGTCCCAGAACAATGTCACACTGACACCTAGGGTCCCAGAACAATTTCACACTGACGCCTAGGGTCCCAGAACAATGTCACACTGACACCTAGGGTCCCAGAACAATTTCACACTGACACCTAGGGTCCCAGAACAATGTCACACTGACACCTAGGGTCCCAGAACAATGGCACACTGACGCCTAGGGTCCCAGAACAATGTCACACTGACACCTAGGGTCCCAGAACAATGTTACACTGACGCCTAGGGTTCCAGAACAATGGCACACTGACACCTAGGGTTCCAGAACAATGTCACACTGACGCCTAGGGTCCCAGAACAATGGCACACTGACACCTAGGGTCCCAGAACAATTTCACACTGACACCTAGGGTCCCAGAACAATGTCACTCTGACACCTAGGGTCCCAGAACAATATCACACTGACACCTAGGGTCCCAGTACAATGGCACACTGACACCTAGGGTCCCAGAACAATGTCACACTGACACCTAGGGTCCCAGAACAATGTCACACTGACACCTAGGGTCCCAGAACAATGGCACACTGACGCCTAGGGTCCCAGAACAATGTCACACTGACACCTAGGGTCCCAGAACAATGTTACACTGACGCCTAGGGTTCCAGAACAATGGCACACTGACACCTAGGGTTCCAGATCAATGTCACACTGACGCCTAGGGTCCCAGAACAATGGCACACTGACACCTAGGGTCCCAGAACAATTTCACACTGACACCTAGGGTCCCAGAACAATGTCACTCTGACACCTAGGGTCCCAGAACAATATCACACTGACACCTAGGGTCCCAGAACAATGGCACACTGACACTTGGGGTCCCAGAACAATGGCACACTGACACCTGGGATCCCAGAACAATGGCCCACTGACACCTGGGGCCCCAGAACAATGGCACACTGACACCTGGGGTCCCAGAACAATGGCATACTGACACTTGGGGTGCCAGACCAATGGCACACTGATACCTAGGGTCCCAGAACAATGACAGACTGACACCTAGGGTTCCAGAACAATGGCACACTGACACCTAGGGTCCCAGAACAATGGCACACTGACACCTGGGGTCCCAGAACAATGGCACACTGACACCTGGGGTCCCAGAACAATGGCACACTGACCCTAGGGTCCCAGAACAATGGCACACTGACACCTAGGGGTCCCAGAACAATGGCACACTGACACCTAGGGTCCCAGAACAATGGCACACTGAAACCTAGGGTCCCAGAACAATGGCACACTGACACCTAGGGTCCCAGAACAATGACACACTGACACCTGGGGTACCAGAACAATGGCACACTGACACCTAGGGTCCCAGAACAATGTCACACTGACACCTAGGGTCCCAGAACAATGTCACACTGACACCTAGGGTCCCAGAACAATGTCACACTGACACCTAGGGTCCCAGAACAATGGCACACTGACACCTAGGGTCCCACAACAATGGCACACTGACACCTGGGGTCCCAGAACAATTTCACACTGACGCCTAGGGTTCCAGAACAATGGCACACTGACACCTAGGGTTCCAGAACAATGTCACACTGACGCCTAGGGTCCCAGAACAATGGCACACTGACACCTAGGGTCCCAGAACAATTTCACACTGACACCTAGGGTCCCAGAACAATATCACACTGACACCTAGGGTCCCAGAACAATGGCACACTGACACTTGGGGTCCCAGAACAATGGCACACTGACACCTGGGATCCCAGAACAATGGCCCACTGACACCTGGGGCCCCAGAACAATGGCACACTGACACCTGGGGTCCCAGAACAATGGCATACTGACACTTGGGGTGCCAGACCAATGGCACACTGATACCTAGGGTCCCAGAACAATGACAGACTGACACCTAGGGTTCCAGAACAATGGCACACTGACACCTGGGGTCCCAGAACAATGGCACACTGACACCTGGGGTCCCAGAACAATGGCACACTGACACCTAGGGTCCCAGAACAATGGCACACTGAAACCTAGGGTCCCAGAACAATGGCACACTGACACCTAGGGTCCCAGAACAATGACACACTGACACCTGGGGTACCAGAACAATGGCACACTGACACCTAGGGTCCCAGAACAATGTCACTCTGACACCTAGGGTCCCAGAACAATATCACACTGACACCTAGGGTCCCAGAACAATGGCACACTGACACTTGGGGTCCCAGAACAATGGCACACTGACACCTGGGATCCCAGAACAATGGCCCACTGACACCTGGGGCCCCAGAACAATGGCACACTGACACCTGGGGTCCCAGAACAATGGCATACTGACACTTGGGGTGCCAGATCAATGGCACACTGATACCTAGGGTCCCAGAACAATGACAGACTGACACCTAGGGTTCCAGAACAATGGCACACTGACACCTAGGGTCCCAGAACAATGGCACACTGACACCTGGGGTCCCAGAACAATGGCACACTGGCCCTAGGGTCCCAGAACAATGGCACACTGACACCTAGGGTCCCAGAACAATGGCACACTGACACCTGGGGTCCCAGAACAATGGCACACTGACACCTAGGGTCCCAGAACAATGGCACACTGAAACCTAGGGTCCCAGAACAATGTCACACTGACACCTAAGGTCCCAGAACAATGACACACTGACACCTGGGGTACCAGAACAATGGCACACTGACACCTAGGGTCCCAGAACAATGTCACACTGACACCTAGGGTCCCAGAACAATGTCACACTGACACCTAGGGTCCCAGAACAATGTCACACTGACACCTAGGGTCCCAGAACAATGGCACACTGACACCTAGGGTCCCACAACAATGGCACACTGACACCTGGGGTCCCAGAACAATTTCACACTGACGCCTAGGGTTCCAGAACAATGGCACACTGACACCTAGGGTTCCAGAACAATGTCACACTGACGCCTAGGGTCCCAGAACAATGGCACACTGACACCTAGGGTCCCAGAACAATTTCACACTGACACCTAGGGTCCCAGAACAATGTCACACTGACACCTAGGGTCCCAGAACAATATCACACTGACACCTAGGGTCCCAGAACAATGGCACACTGACACTTGGGGTCCCAGAACAATGGCACACTGACACCTGGGATCCCAGAACAATGGCCCACTGACACCTGGGGCCCCAGAACAATGGCACACTGACACCTGGGGTCCCAGAACAATGGCATACTGACACTTAGGGTCCCAGAACAATGTCACACTGACACCTAGGGTCCCAGAACAATGTCACACTGACACCTAGGGTCCCAGAACAATGTCACACTGACACCTAGGGTCCCAGAACAATGTCACACTGACACCTAGGGTCCCAGAACAATGGCACACTGACACCTAGGGTCCCACAACAATGGCACACTGACACCTGGGGTCCCAGAACAATTTCACACTGACGCCTAGGGTTCCAGAACAATGGCACACTGACACCTAGGGTTCCAGAACAATGTCACACTGACGCCTAGGGTCCCAGAACAATGGCACACTGACACCTAGGGTCCCAGAACAATTTCACACTGACACCTAGGGTCCCAGAACAATGTCACACTGACACCTAGGGTCCCAGAACAATATCACACTGACACCTAGGGTCCCAGAACAATGGCACACTGACACTTGGGGTCCCAGAACAATGGCACACTGACACCTGGGATCCCAGAACAATGGCCCACTGACACCTGGGGCCCCAGAACAATGGCACACTGACACCTGGGGTCCCAGAACAATGGCATACTGACACTTGGGGTGCCAGACCAATGGCACACTGATACCTAGGGTCCCAGAACAATGACAGACTGACACCTAGGGTTCCAGAACAATGGCACACTGACACCTGGGGTCCCAGAACAATGGCACACTGACACCTGGGGTCCCAGAACAATGGCACACTGACACCTAGGGTCCCAGAACAATGGCACACTGAAACCTAGGGTCCCAGAACAATGGCACACTGACACCTAGGGTCCCAGAACAATGACACACTGACACCTGGGGTACCAGAACAATGGCACACTGACACCTAGGGTCCCAGAACAATGTCACACTGACACCTAGGGTCCCAGAACAATGTCACACTGACACCTAGGGTCCCAGAACAATGTCACACTGACACCTAGGGTCCCAGAACAATGGCACACTGACACCTAGGGTCCCACAACAATGGCACACTGACACCTGGGGTCCCAGAACAATGGCACACTGACACCTGGGGTCCCAGAACAATGGCACACTGACACCTGGGGTCCCAGAACAATGTCACACTGACACCTAGGGTCCCAGAACAATGTCACACTGACACCTAGGGTCCCAAAGCAATGGTAAGTATGCCTCAACAGTGGCTCCAGTGAAATAGGCCCCAGTATCTGGTGGCAAAATGTCTCATCACTACAATTTACCCCACAATAGTTGCAGAGTCAGATCGAGACTTTGGAGTGGTGAGGCCTATGGGGACACACATTTACAGACCACTGCAAGAAAATATATTTGGAAACAAATCCTCTTTATACCACATTCATGCACTTAACTTGAGTGCTCGTTATTATTCTACAATACCCTTTATTAAATAACATATTTCAATATACTGCCATACCCAGGATCCACACCTATAACCTGTTGAGGCGACAGAAGAAGTCTGTGTAGGAGACAGGGGGGTCAGGAGATGCTGGGCTTCAAAAAGGGGGAAGCTGCAAGTGAAAGTAATTAAAACAGATAATTGACAAGTGCCACCAACAGCGCCCCCTACCCTGCAGCGCTATGTACGGTGCCCCCTCCGCACACACCTACTTACGGACCTGACCGGACTCCCACCTGGACCATCCAACAAGTCCAGGCGTGGGTATATAGTAAACCGCCCCCACCCCTCACTTCTCGCTATGTATTAGTGGCTAACCCTGATTTGGGCTTTCAGTTCCACTTGTTAAAAAAAAGTTTCAAAATAAATGGAAAAAAAAACTTCAAAGACTAATTAGATTTTTTTTTAAATGATATTCATAATTTACTATATATAACCATAATGAGATGGAAGTAACAAAATAAAACAATGTGACAAATGATTCCTGGATGCAATTTATTTTTAATGTACGACACTCCCGACACAGAAGCACGGGAGGGTAACTTCCGCCGGAGAGCCCAGGTTGGGCGTCCTACACTTGGCGCAGGCTGTGCTGCAGTCTTCATAAAACACATTGTTTCTGTTGCAATTATCTCAACTATCCCGAGCTATTTAAAGCTGAACTAATTAGTGATCTGTCACAAACTTCACCACTTGTTCTGCGACCATGGCGTTACATTCTCCGCAGCAATCTCTATTCCAGCTGTACATAATATTACTAACACTTTCACCCAGATAATCAGCTCTCTTGAGTCCTTGCATTTTCATACTGCTCCCTTTCACTGCTTCATACATGTCCTAATCGTACAATCTGATATATTACTGTTATTTCTACATTTATATTGTCGTGGCACACAGTGCAAAAATATTTAAAAAGAACAGGGGACAAAACATTAAAAAAAAAAGTCATATTGGTATTTGGTTTCATATATAAAGACACAGTTTTCCAGAAAGCCACAGATTAAACTAGTTATTTACAGAAGGGTTTGCGGACTGCCACAAACGTCTTATGGGACTGTTGGTCCAGGACCAGAGCTTGCGGTGCGTCTTTCAACCGAAATAGCTTTCTGCTAAAATAATACTTTGTTTAGGACTTCACGCCATGTAATTAAGCGGCCATTTCATCATTCGGGGTGTTAAATTAATCTCATGAAATATTTTTTTTTCCTTTTAACTCTGTAAGTGCTTCTTAAGCCAGCCTATACCCAATATAATCATTAATGGAACCAAAAATATTTTTCACCGCATTTTTGTTGATTGTTCATGTTCAAATAATTTTCAGAAACATAAATTAGACTTTTCTAGTTAATTTTAGCTCTTTTCAGGAAAAATAACTCTTCGGTTCAAGCTACTGTACATAGGGGGTCATTCCGAGTTGTTCACTCGCTAGCTGCTTTTAGCAGCATTGCACACGCTAGGCCGCCGCCCTCTGGGAGTGTATCTTAGCTTAGCAGAAGATTAGCAGAATTGCTACTAAATAATTCTTTGCAGTTTCTGAGTAGCTCCAGACCTACTCACAGATTGCGATCTGCTCAGTCCCTTTAGTTGCTGGTTTGACGTCACAAACACGCCCTGCGTTCGGCCAGCCACTCCCCCGTTTCTCCAGACATTCCCGCGTTTTTCCCTGACACGCCTGCGTTTTTTAGCACACTCCCGGAAAACGCTCAGTTACCACCCAGAAACGCCCCTTTCCTGTCAATCATTCACCGATCAGCAGAACGACTGAAAAGCGCCGCAGGATCCACAGCAAAACTGCTAAGTTTTTAGTTAAATAACTAAGCGCATGCGCCTTGCGTGCCTTGCGCATGCGCAATTAGCAACAAACCGCAGCATAACGAAAATCGTCAACGAGCGAACAACTCGGAATGACCCCCATAGATGGAATGCAAATTGTTAAGGTGGGTACACACTAGGTGATATGCTCTATGAGCGATGTCACCTAGTGTTTCCCCTCCCGGACTAGGTGATCGGCGGCAGTGCGTACACACTGAGCGATATGCAAACCATATCGCTCAGTGATGTCACGCCACGGCCGGGTCGTGCATGCAGTTTTTGGACGACATTCCCAATTGAGCTGAATGCACGGCCGACAGCGAGGGTCGTTAATGACCTGCGGGGTTGCGCATCGCTCGGCGGTGGCATACACGATTAGCGATAAATTTAACGGCGTTGCTCAGGAAGGGTCAAAATGAGCTAAGTGTGTTCTCACCTTTAGCTTTATGTGTACATTTCCCCCAAAAAATAAAATAAAAATGATAACACAAAATTGTGTGTTTACTGGGTTTTGGCCAGCTACAAAATTGGACCTTTGGGTTTATCAGGTATAAAGAGGAAGGCAGAAATGAAATATTATGTTAATGAATGAATATGGTGGGGATTATTCAGATATAGCATTATTCAAAGTTTGAAAACAAACAGCTTTTTTTTATTTTTGTCCGTAGTATGCATATAATGATCACCAAGTCATTCCGTTCATTCAGCTCTGTATGTTACATCAAAAGTGTGTAATACAGCACGTTCTGCTTAGTAATCTCATTTCAGTGTCTTCTTAGCATATGTTTGATGCAGCCAGTTTTATTAGTGATTAGTGCCATACTACACATACCATGGAATGTACAGAGAGACAGTTTGCCCATCGTTTTCTCTGGGATTGTTAGTTTTCCTGCAAATTGCACTTTATGGAGACAATTACCTACTGGCAAAATCAGCATTCACTCATCCATACATAGGCTATTATTAGTTGTGTTAAGATGGCGTTTTTGAAAGCAAGACCTCGTTTTTATGACTAGTTCGTCCATCTGTAACCACTAAATCAACCGACCCAATTCTCTTGGCTTAGTATAAAAGTTGTTCATAGTAAATTCCATAGGTTAGAAGATGGAATAACATGTGTGCTCAATATTATATATTGAGCACACATTGTTGTCATCTGACCATCTTGAGTGCCAAAAAGTGGGGATTTGAGATTGCCAGGGAGCTGTTACCTCCCCCAAAAGGGAACGCCCACTCCCCGCTTTGCAGTTTCTGCTCAGGGATCCCAATGGGGAATCTCTTGGCAGACCTGTTGACCAAAGTTACTCCATGGTCACCTGAGATCTGTGTAGGGTGGGATGTCCTCTAATAGGGTGTAGATATAATACTTTTTGACACACAAATAAATAATTTGCCAGCCTGAGGTGATTGAGGGATGGGCAGGGGAGGGGAAGGAATGGTAAATGCTCTTGGAAACAGTTTCTTATGAATTCCCGAGAGCTAAGAAGTACGAAGGTAATGTTACACATACCTATAGCTACCTGTCATTTACTCACCAGTTATCTCTACTCACGTGGTCTTCTGCTTCCACCAAGGTCTATATGCATTGTTTTTTTCTGAATATAATGCAAAGTTAATTTCCAAAGCACAGGGCTGGGAAATACCTTCTGCATAGAAATGACGCGGAGATGTATTAGCCGTTGTGGCCCCAAACTACCAACATCCATATTCAGCCTAATTATTTATAATTCTAGATGTTTGACGTTGTCTACAGGATGGAATCCATAAGGTACTAGAACACCAAGAGTAGGGAAAATATCCTCTTCTGAACCAGATTGTTATTAATAGTACAACTATTGGGCCAATATTGCTAAATTTTCCAGGAACTGCAGCTCCAGGTACTTATATCCATCATGCAATACCATCAGGCAGGCGTGTGATTGGTCCAAATTTATTCCGAAGCAGGACAACAACCCGAGACATACAGCCAATGTCATCAAGAACGATCTTCAGAGTAAAGAAGAACAAGGAGTCCTGGAAGTGATGATATGGCCCCCACAGAGCCCTGATCTCAACATCATCAAGTCTTTCTGGGATTACATAAAGAGAGAGAATGATTTGAGCAAGCCTACATCCACAGAAGATCTGTGATTAGTTCTCCAAGATGCTTGGAACAACCTCCCTGCCAAGTTCCTTCAAAATCTGTGTGCAAGTGTACCTAGAAAAATGTATGTTGTTTTGAAGAGTGGTCACACCAAATATTGATTTGATTTAGATTTCTCTTCTTTTCATTCACTTTGCCTCTTGTTAATTGATCAAAATAAACTATTAACAGTAGTATTTTTTTCTACACCTGCCTAGAACTTTTTGCACAGTACTGTATGATGGGTCATTTAAACATGCGCAGGGTACATGTGTCACCTGATTGGACAGTATTAGTTACATATGTTTTATCCGTAGCATAGAAAAGGTCTTCTAAAGCGCTCAGTGGAGGGATGCGAGGTAGGAGAGGAACGCTATAGCGCAAAGAGAATATTATTTGTTCTCAATGTATTGTAGTTAGGAACATTGAATTTAAATACTGTAAGTGATATCACATTGAACTCTAGAATAGACCGTTATGTGGGGCGATAGGGAAATATTTTTTGTTATCCATTCAAGTTCTAAAATTACGCACAGCAATGTTCAAAGATGGATACTACAATAACATAAGTGGACACAACACAGCGTTTCCTCCTATAAATTCTCTTTACATCCTGAATTCAAATACCGAGCACCTAGAACCATGCTCCTATAGATGTTTTGCCTAATTGGGTTTACTTTCGTTCATCTATTTTTTATTTCATTGATTTTATTGTATAAACATTTTTTAGTCTTTAATGAGATCCATTTAGACGTGACAGGAAGACAGGTTTGAAAACACCCACTGATTTCTCCCATTCATTTTGAATAGCGGCCAAGGGACATATTTTAAAGTCATTTTTTATCTTCATGCTTTTAGTGTGAATCTCATTAATAAAGAGATGATTTTACTCAAAAGAGCCTTTATGGCTGAGCTATATAACCTAGACTGGAGAGAGCTCATCAAATTACGGCATTATAAAGCACAAACCGGCTGCCATTCAGACAGAACCGTCTGCCGGGCCTCTGAGTGTACATGAGAACCCTTCCATATATACTGTATTTGGGGGCTTAAATATTCAGAAATGCAAATGTGCCCATTCAAATGAAATAGCATTGGAGGAGTTCATCTTGGCGCTATGCGCAGTCACGAAACCTGCGCCATTGTTGTTAATGTGGTATATTTATGAACTTTTGATATCAGAAATCAGCTGAATATATAATTAGGTCTGCTGCTCGTTATGTCTAAAGCAACAGCACATTCTGCAGCGTTGTACAAAATTGTATTTAAAAAAAAAAAAGCAAATAGTAATTAAGAGGAAAATGTACTAAGAGTGGAGAAGTGAGTCAGGGGAGAAGTTGCCCATGGCAACCAATCGGCTGCTCTGTATAATTTTATAGTATGCAAATTATAAATGTTACGTCAATTCTGATTGGTTGCCATGGGCAACTTCACCACTGGCTCACTTCTCCACACTTTTCACTGCTGAGTACATGTTCCCTTTAGGTCTATGTGCAAAAAAACAAAAATTTTAAAAGGTTTATAACAGAAAAGTAAACATTTAAGGTGGGATGTAATGGCGGCTGAGTTTGCCGGAAGTGCGGGATGCTGGCTGAACGCTGACTTTTTTATAAAGCGACAGTAATTTACAAGGCATGGTTTTGAAAAAAAAAAAAAATCAGAGTTCGACTGGCATAACTCACCTCGGACGCCATTACATACCGCCTTTAGAGTCTGATTCTGCGTCAGATACAACTTATCAGTCTGACCAATGCAGGCTCCTTACTGCCGTATGTAATTGTGAGTATCCGTCCATCTATGACGGTTATTCGCCCACCAGATCGATCCCTATCAGTTGCATCTCAGAAAGGCACATTTCAGAGAAAAAGTGATCTGTTATCAAATGGATCAATCCATCCGATCTTTAAAGGGGACATTTACTAAGCAGTGATAAGAGCGGAGAAATGAGCCAGTGGAGAAGTTGCCCATGGCAACCAATCAGCACTGAAGTAACATCTATAATTTGCATACTATAAAATTACACAGAGCAGCTGATTGGTTGATGGAGCCACTTCTCCACTGGCTCACTTCTCCGCTCTTATCACTGCTTAGTAAATGTCCCCCTTAGTCTCCATCCGTGTGTTTATGCATAGAGTAGCTTATGCGCAGGATGCAAATGCTTTCTATGATGCACGCGCAGTTTACGAATATCCATGGGGTGCGTCTGTATTTGAACTTCCGCTTGTCCCAGAATCAGGCCATTAAACACTAATTAAATAGGGGTCTATTTACTAAGCCTTGGAGAGAGATAAAGTGATGGAGATAAAGGGGGAGATGTAGTAAGCTTTGGAGAGAGATAAAGTACCAGTCAATCAGCTACCAACTGCCATGGTACAGGCTGGGTTTGACAAATGACAGATAGGAGCTGATTGGTCGGTACTTTATCTCTCTACTTTATATCTCTGCAAGGTGTCTATTTACTAAATCTTGGAGAGAGATAAAGTGGACTGGAGATAAAGTACCAACCAACCAGCTCCTAGCTGTCGTTTTTCAACCCCAGCCTGTAACATGGCAGTTAGGAGCTGATTGGCTGGCACTTTATCTCTCTCTACTTTATCTCTTTGAAAGGCTTAGTACATAAACCCCTAAACCCATTGACAAATACAACCCCTATCCTGAGTATCTAACAGCAGAGAATATGTGACACTTACCTCCTCTATGACGTGTCAGTCCCCATAAGAATAGCTTATCCTGAGCACAAGCTGTCAGGGTCACTAGGAACGTCCCTTGTGTGTACAGTATACAGTATGCTTGGTAGGAATAAAATACAGGTGTGTCCTCACTCACAATGCCATGCAGCTAATGCTGCTTTCAGATCGCAAATGCCGGATCCCACCCGGTAAGAGAAACGTGTCCTTACCGGGTGGGATCCGGCATTTGCGCTCCTTTGCTGGCTTTCCGACCCGGCAATATACCGGGTCGGTTGCCATAGCAGCGGGGGGAGCAGCAGCAGCAGGGGCTGGGGTGGAGGCGGCGCCTCTCCCTATGCTGTGAATGGAAGCCGTGTCGCATCGGAACGGCTCCCATTCACACTGCACCTGACCCGGTATTCAACCCGGTAATAACCCTTCTTTTTTACCGGGTTGAATTACCGGGTCAGGCGACCCGCTAATTCTGCAAAGTAGCTTTCACATCGCACACTGACCCGTTTCGACACGGCAATATGCTGTGTCGATACCGGGTTATTTGTGCGATGTGAAAGGGGTATGAGACGCACCAGGAGACTGTGCTGATTGATCTGATATGCGACACTTGTATATCTGTGTACAACTGAGTCTATGAATGTGTATATGATGTGCTACAATGTAGCAGCCGCAGCATCTTTCCCTGTACAGGTTCGTTGTGCTCCGTACAAAGACTCAGGGGTCTATTCATGAACATTGAACAGAGGGGAGAAGTGAGCCAGTGGAGATGTTATTACCCATGTCAACCAATCAGTGCTGAGGTAACATTTAAAAAGTGCATTCTATAAAATTATACAGAGCCGCTGATTGATTGATTAAATCACACAGTAGCACAATCTTATTCACATTGCACTACATGCCCCTGATTCATAGTACACCACATAGTAAGGCCTCTTATTATGGTTACGTCACTCAGTAGTGCCCTTTATACACATTATGTCACACAGTAGTGCTCCTTATACAAAATTCCCACAGTAGTAGTGACCCTTACACCCCACTTTAACCCCAGGCTTCGTGAATAGAAGCCAAAGTGCTGAAATGAAGCTGGTACTATAAACAGGCTGCAAAAACAGGATAGAAAAGTCAATAGCAGAATTTAAAATAGAAAAAATATATTTACAAAAAGTCGATTTGGGTCAATGTTGATCGATTTTTGGTCAATATTTGGACAATTCTATCGATTTTGTGTTTCCAGGGCTAAATCACACATTTACTAACAAATTATTTTTTACATAGTTTCAAAAAAAAGTCAAAAACCATCTGTAGTAAATATCTGATTTAGACCCTGAAACATAAAATCGACCAAACATCACCCAAAAATCGACCCAGATCGACCTTTAATAAATATACCCCTAAATCCCACATTTACTAACGGATGATTTTTGACTTATTTTTTTTAAGGCATGTCAAAAATCATCTGTTAATAAGTATGTGATTTAGACCCAAAACACAAAATTGATCAAAAATCGACTAAACATCGCCCAAAAATCGACTTAACGTCGACAAAATAATAATAATAATAATAATAATAATAATAATTTAAAAAAAATCGATCAACATCAACCCAAATCGACTTTTTAGTAAATATACCTCCAGGGGTGTCTTGCAATTACATAGAAATGTATATTTTACGTAAAATAAATAAATAAATAAATAAATAAGTTAATAAATGTATGTTGAACGCCACACAGGCCCATCTGAGGTTTTATTAATCTGCTTCCCCACAGACCTCGCTGGAGAATATGTTTCCCCAGGCAGAGGAATGCATCCCCGGGCCTAGAGCACAAATCACCATCTCAGCTTTGAAGAGAAATTCCGCCCCCGTTTACATACAACATATGTGGGGACGACACGGGACAGCTGATTCGGATTTGAGGGAATCTATTCTTTGGACACTCTCCACCTCTGCTGGTTTGTTTTGGCAGCATAGTTCTATCCCTGCTAAAGAGATCTTCAGACCACAGTGGAAAACAGACCACCGCGCAAAACGTCCACAAGTGTAAGCTGAGCAAGAGTTTGGAGTGCCGCTGCTGCAAGAGTGTCAGGAAAGTCACATGGCCCAGTGACGTTATCAGATTCAGATGACAAGTCCTGGGGGTATAAGGGTGATTATATAGTGTCCAGTATTTACCTACCAAGCTGGTGGTTGTTTACTTTGTACAATCTATGGGCCTAATTCAGGGTCTAATTCAGATCTGATCGCAACAGCAAATTTGTTATCAGATGGGCAAAACCGTGTGCACTGTAGGTGGGGTAGATGTAACATGTGCAGAGAGAGTTAGATTTGGGCGGGTTAGATTAGATTACAGTTGGGATTAGCATTAGGGTTACCATTGGGGTTAACATTAGGATTACTCAGGGGTGCATCAAGAGAGGAGGAGGCCCGTGTGCAGGCTCCATCCAGGCTCCCTCCTATCTAGCTGGCAACAGACTCTGGGCACTAGGAGACCCTAGCACTGTCCCAGAGTCTAGTGCTCATGTGCGGGTTTCTGGGAAAATGTTGCGGCAGCCATTTTTCCGGTGATTTTCCTACTGCACAGGTGTGAAACACCGGGAAAATGGCTGCTGCACCATTTTCCCAATGGTTTCTGCAGTGATGCTGCTGTTGACATGGGACTCCGGAGGGTAAGTATTGAAAAAATGGGTTCAGTGTGTGCAGTATGGGCCCCCCTGGACCCTAGGTGCCCAAGTGCACTGCACACACTGCACCTATTATATATACGCCAGTGGGGTTACTGTTGGGGCTAGCATTAGGGTTAGCACATTAGGGTTACAGTTGGAGTTAGCATTAGGGTTACTGTAGCACTCTGAACTGAATCCCTAATTGGTGCTACAAAGGATGTAAATGGCAGGCACCCATGGTACTGGATAAAATATGAGTGGAACCCCTATATTCCCCTAAAGATGCCCTCTTCGCAGTTAGTCTGCCCAGTAATGCTGAAGGGGTTAATACCCCTCTACATCGCTCTAGCCGGATGACGTCAGCGGTAGCTCTGACACGGAGGACACAGGGACCAAGAGAATTCCAGTGATAGGTCCTCAGAGCGGGAATCTGTTGATTGGCCACCGCGGAGCGGGAATCTGAGAGGCGGAGTTCGCGCCAGAGGTGTGTGAGAAGAAACCGCCACTGAGGGGACCGCTGTATGGAGCCGCACGACGGGAACCCTGTCAGAGGAGGGTGCTTGGAGCAGTGCTTGGAGCAGTGACTGGAGCCGCCACTGATTGGTGGAGACAGAGTGACAGCGGCTGTCAGGTAGTGACCGATTTCTCTGCCCCTCACCCTCAGCTAATGCCGCAGTGGGTTCCCGTTATTACAGCCGTCCAGGTCCAATTGGGCCCCTGTTGCTAAGTGCTCAGCCTTTCTGTCACTGCCGTTCCCTTCATCCGTTTTCTCCTAACCTGCACCTGCTACGGATTTGAGTCTAAGCACACAGCTAGAGTAGCCAGGAACGTTATTAATCCAGAGAAACTGGGCTGGAGCAGAGAGCGCTTGGTTCACAGTATAAGAGGGGGGCGGACTGAGCATCTCAAGTCAGCATCCCATCCCAGGGTAGGGAGAGAGACTTTGATTGCCATTTTGCCCTTTTGCTTTCCAAGGGGATGCTAAGTTGCCACTAGAACAGGATATCTATGCAAATAAGGGGTACATGAGCCTGTCACTCATATCCCAGTACAGCAAGAGAGAGACAACCCGCATACAGACTTATTACAGTACAATGCTGTAGTACAGGAACCTTATATTATACAGGGAACTGTGACTGGCTAACTCACCTCTGCTTATGCTGATTCAGAGTACTTATTGCTGTTGTTGCCACCGCATTATCTCCACTACCTCCATAAGCAAATGCGGGAGGGGGGGGGGGGTTCCGGTTGCCCAGTAACCCCCCTCCTCTTGGCAAGTGGCTCAAATTCTGACAATAGCAATGGTATATAATACGATTACTAGAGCTGCCATCACATCATGCAGTGTAAGGGACAGATCACAGCTGCTTTTACCAAGTTTGCTGTGTGTGTGCATCTGAGCACTCAGTCAGTGCACTGGACAAGAGAGCAGCGGCAAGGAAGAAGAGACAGGAGCCTTACTAAGAGGTGGGAGAATGTGTGCTTAGAGAGTGCAGTACTGGTTCTATTATGTTTGTGTATTTATTTATTTATTATGGTATGTTTAGCCACTTAATATATTATTTAATGGTTGAATACAGTCTATACTGTATAGACCATCTATAGTGTCCAGTGTATAAAAAGGCCAATGTTTGCATTATTGTCCACGGTCATTACTAGGTGTATATACTGCTCCCCCACACTCCAGCTCTTGGTCCAGTGTTACGCAGAGTGGTAGATTGTGGATTGCATTAGGAAACCCCCCTCTAGAAATCCTGCGTTTGCCACTGACCTCTGCATGCTGACCCCTGTCCTGAAAGGAGCTGAGTGACCCTGTGGGACATATTAATTGCTTGTGGGTATATCTGTGGAAGGACTGTGTTACGCATTGTGAGATAAAGGCTAATAGTTACATTCTATCCGCTTGCTTCTGCTGCATTCACCTGCCTGCCATAAAACTAATGTATGCCACAAATTCTGCTACTCCGACTCTATAGAACTGTACTAAACTCTGCTTTTGACTGTGCTTAATTCTGCTATTCCACGTTGCAGAACTGTGTTATATATTCTGCTATTGACTTTCAATTACTACCTTTATATACTACCTTTGAGACTGTAATTGGTGAGGTGTGCACATTCTAAAGACTAAAAGGGATTTCTGGCTACTTAGGAAAGCTACAAATTAAGTATAAACCTTAATCAGAAAAGAGTTTACAGTGACAGCTGAGGGTAAACTGCCACCGTGTGGATCTACTGTATTAGAATGTCGCAAGTTAATAGTATTTTAATGCGTATATCGATTGTGTCCTGATTTGTCTAGTGTATACACAGTGACGTCATCATATGGTGTGCAACATTGTATTTGTCTTTAACCCATTATCTCCATAACGGTGACCAATTGTTCCCGAATAATAAATCTTTCTGTCACTGTCCGAAGGTGTGGTGACTATTATGTTGGGTCCTCTTGCGTTGGGGTTCCTCGTTCCTCTGCCTAGGGTTCCAGCAGTGATATCCCGTCAATGAGGTGATTCAGGGCGAAGAATCCAGGTACGTCAACCGACACCTACACTCGCAACCAAACTTCCTACAGTACTTACCTGTTACATTACCATTGGGGTTAACATTAGGGTTACCGTTGGGGTTAACATTAGGATTACCATTGGGGTTAGCAGTGGGTTCCCATTAGAGATGATAATGGTAGTCGAGTGGAGGCTAGATTGTGACCTATTCCCAAAAACATAACTACAGTTCCATAGTAGCAGGGCATGCAGAGCTGCTATAGACCTGCACCTGTTGTCCCCATAGCAAAGTTACCTATCAAATCCATACGTACATGAGTGAGCTAGAATCAAGGAAGGATGAGATCCACGATGGAAGCTCTATGTCCTGGGGGAGATTTATAAAACCTTCTAAAGAGGACAAACGAAGGAGTTGCCTATAACAACCAATCAGATTCTCGTTTTTGTTTATCTAGTTCAGTCGATAAAATGATAGCTGAAACCTGATTGGTTGCAGTGGGCAACCTGTTCTCTTTAGAAGTTTTGATACATCTCACCTTAAGACGCTGAACCGACACAGAGGGAGTTAGGGAGAGGTGTAGTAGGGCAGACAGCAGAATATGACCCACATGTCTCAGTGATGTCACTGGTTCCCAATATTGGTTCAGCCCACAAAATGGATTTATGGTGTAAATAAACATATATATATATATATATATATATATATATATATACTGTAGGTAACACTGATTTCTGCAATAAACTTATTGATTGATTCTTTTTGTCATTTCACACCTATAGTCCTCAGGTGATTTGTCTTTTCTTCCTTTTGGCAAAGTGTCTGTAAGGAAACATGAATAACACAAGTCTGTTGGAAAAGACTATTTACTTGAATGCCAATGACAATATATATAAAAAAAATATATATATAAAAAATGAGTAGGGTACATAAAATCTGCATTATTGAAAGCATCTAATTAAACACAAGTTAGTTTGATGCCTGTTCTCGTTAAGACAATGCAGGCTATAATTAAGTATACGATCATAGCTTATTTGGATATGAATAGGGCAATCAGGAAAATTCAAAGTGGATTGTAGAGTAAGAGGTTAGTAAAACACCCAGATTAGCATTTTGTACCGAGGCCTGCACAGGAGCACAAAGACTGCATGGAGAATCCGTCCTACTTGGGTTTGGACGGATTATTAAAGATTGAAGGTTAGATTGAAAGGTCCTCTGAGTATCTTTGTCAATCAAGCACATACCCAATTAGTTAATTGAAAGAATATCAAATGGGCTTGTTGTAATGCCTAGGTTGTATTTAGAAAATAGTTGTCATTAACAGTAAGTAGCAACGAGTGAATAATTATTGTCATAAAAAGAAATTTCATCAAGCCTCCAAATTATTCTTAGACTGAAAGTTTAGCCAGAGCCCAGATACTATGGTATTATCCTGAAAATGTATTAGTTATATTATACACCAACAATAAATATAAATAATGCATATATTTCTCTGGATCTTAATAATGTTTTTAACCTTCCTTTATTCCTTTTAATATGAGAAAAAACAGCATAATAAAAGCTTAAAATGAGAACAAATGACAGAATGTGGTCACACATTTACTAATAAGATTTCTTACTAGTAAATGAATTCTGTAAAACGTCACATCTAGCTTTTCAGGAATGGATGTATATAATAATCACACACCCCAGTGGAGATTGCTAGATTATGTAATATATAATAAAATCGACTGCTGCTAAAAATGATGTCAGCATGCAATGACGGTTGGTCTGATCTCTGACCCCTCCCACCTGTGTCAGTGAGGTCACCCAAAGAATTCCAGCATAACACATATCTATAGACGCCAAACACTTCTGGTAATTCCATACTTAACTCATCGCATGGCCACCCCAGGATGAAATCACAGACACTCCTGACAAAGTCCCAGTAACAACAACAACAACAACAACAACAAGGCAGCATTAACCACAACCACGTGTGTAACAGCATAGAAGAAAGGAAGATAGTACCCAGAGATGCATTGGCCACGTATAGAGAAGAAGACATGAAGACATCACTAAAAGTACAATAGAAAAGATGAAAGAAAAACGTAAAGATAATAAAGTGCAGATAAAAATTGTGTCGTCAATATTAGAGTGTCATTTTGTTATTATAGTATTGTTTACATGACACTCCCCAATGATGGAATATGAAGAATTTATTTCCATGTCCCTGTCCCTTTAAGGTTTTTGCGTGCAGGAATTCCAGGGACACGGTGATCATGCTGTGAAGAGACAGGAGGAGATGGAGATTTTACATATATAAATGTGTTCGCTGTGCATTAATTGCTAGAGTACACAGAGCTGATGAAGAAACAGTGACAGCAAGGCTGGGCTGGTAGAGAAAGGCCAGGAGCAGGCATTAGATGTTGGAGAGGATGAGCAATGTATTGTCTGTTCCTCTAGGGTTATAACATGTGCAGCAACATTACTGTAGGTTCTGAGGACACGCAGGGCTGCATCCATGTCTGCCTTCTTACATAGAGGTAAAGGAGAGAAATTCAATTATATTGAGTAAAATTGTCCCTAGTAATAATATTGTTACATGGGAGATTTACAGCATCTCTGGAAATCTATCATTATAACTGAAGCGGTTTCCCCGGGGAGGGGGGGGATCTTGCCCAGGTGCGGATGGGGTGTGGCTACATACATTTGGGTATATGGCTGGCAGTAGCGCTGCTTGGCCAGACTTTGTCCTGCCTTGTAATGCTATGAGGTAGAATGGTGTCACAGAGCATTAATTAACCCTCACCTAAGCAGGGACGTATTACAGCCCATAGGAGACCCTGTTCAAAGAGCATCCGCTGTAAAAGCTCTGCGAGCCTGTGCATTTTAAGTGGAAATCCTTTCCTTTCTGTGGCAGCAGTGGCACTTTCCCCTCCCCTTCACTGCAGCGGTCCTTTCCCCTTCCCTTCACCGCAGCGGTCCTTTCCATTCCCCTTCACTGCTGCAGTCCATTCCCCTCCCCTTCACCGCAGCGGTACTTCCCCTTCCCTTCACCGCTGCAGTCCATTCCCCTCCCCTTCACCGCTGCAGTCCATTCCCCTCCCCTTCACAGCAGCGGTACTTCCCCTTCCCTTCACCGCTGCAGTCCATTCCCCTCCCCTTCACCGCTGCAGTCCATTCCCCTCCCCTTCACAGCAGCGGTCCTTCCCTTTCACAGCAGTGGCACTTTCTCCTCCCCTTCACCGCAGCAGTCCTTTCCCCTCCCCATCACAGCAGTGGCACTTTCTCCTCCCCTTCACCGCAGCAGTCCTTTTCCCTCCCTTTCACTGCAGCGGTCCTTTCCCCCCCTTTCACAGCAGTGGCACTTTCCACTCCCCTTCACCGCAGCAGTCCTCTCCCCTCCCCTTCACAGCAGTGGCACTTTCTTCTCCCCTTCACCACAGCAATGCTTTCCCTTCCCCTTCACCACAGCAGTGGCACTTTCTCCTCCACTTCACCGCAGCAGTCCTTTCCCCTCCCTTTCACCCCAGCGGTCCTTTCCCCTCCCCTTCACAGCAGTGGCACTTTCTCCTCCACTTCACGGCAGCAGTCCTTTCCCCTCCCTTTCACCCCAGCGGTCCTTTCCCCTCCCCTTCACAGCAGTGTCCCTTTCATCCCTACCCTGCCACCACTGTCTATACTATATTATCTCTCTACATTCTCCGTATGCTGCTGGCTGCATCTGTACTGTATATGTATGCTGTGTACCTGCATATTGCAATACATACATTAACCCTTGTGTTATCCTGTCCCTGCTGGTTAATAAACCTTCTACCTGGTTGGGTTATAATTCATGTGTACTAACATCCATTACACACTCCTGACACCGACATCCATAGGTCAGGCCAGAGGTTCCTAAACCCGTTCCCCAAGGCACTATTACGGTCCAGGTTTTTACTTTATCCATGGCTCAGCACAGATGTTTAAATCAAATAGACTGGAGGTACGTGACTGTAGCCAAGCATGGATATACTTAAAACCTGGACCGTCAAGGTGCCTTGAGGACTGTTTTTGGGAAACTATGGGTTAGGCCAACTGCGTTTTCCTTTCCCGTTCAAGGAAGTGTCCTCTTTCCTTTCTTCTGGTCATCTCCACCCAGTGTTCCACTGTCAGCCTCACATCTGTATGTATAGAGGCTTGGGGCTGCGACCTACCCCATCCTCTCTTCTTGCTGCTTCTCCCCTGCGAGACTCAGGCCTCGGAGCGCTCTGCCTTGGTTTTTCGGGGGATACGGTCATTAGGTCGACCACTATTGGTTGATATGCTTTATTAGGTCAACATGGTCACTAGGTCGACATGGAAAAAGGCTTAAAAAAAATAATTTTTGGACCTTTTTCATACTTTACGATCCAGGTGGACTACGATTGGGAATAGTAACATGAGCTGAGCGCAGCGGTAGTGGAGTGAGGCACCTTGCCCGAAGTTTGCTCGCCTTGCGAGGGGACACGGTGCACTAATTGGGGTTTCCCGTAACTTTACGTGACCTTTTTCCATGTTGACCTTGTTCAGGTCGACCTAATAACTGTGTTGATCTATTTCAGGTGTCGACCTAGTCACTGTCGACCAATAGTGGTCGACCTAATGACTGTTGGCTTAATGCATGTCGACCCTATGACCCACACCTGTTTTTTTGGTACACTACCAGCTACAGTTACAACCATCGGCGACGTTTCACTTAAAAAAACCTTCAAGTTACAGGCTGAAAAGCACAGAATTCTAAAACTCCTGCAGCCATAAACTACAGTGCAAAGAAAGCTTAGGGGTTTATATTTTGGGACAGTGGTGGTCATTCCAAGTGGATCGCTAGCTGCATTCGTTCGCTGTGCAGCGATGAGCAAAAAAAAAAAAACTGGCACTTCTGCGCATGTGTATGCGGCGCAATGCGCACGTGCAACGTACTATTACAACGACCGATGTAGTTTTACACAGGGTCTAGCGAAGCTTTTCAGTCGCACTGCTGGCCGCAGAGTGAGTGACAGGAAGTGGGCGTTTCTGGGTGTCAACTGACCATTTTCAGGGAGTGTTCGAAAAAACGCCGGCGTGCCCGAAAAAACGCAGGCGTGGCTGGGCGAACGCAGGGCGTGTTCGTGACGTCAAAACAGGAACTGAATGGTCTGAAGTGGTCGCAAGCGCTGAGTAGGTTTTGAGCTACTCTAAAACTGCACATAAAAAGTTTGCCGCCGCTCTGCGATCCTTTCGTTCGCACTTCTGCTAAGCTAAAATACACTCCCAGTGGGGGGCGGCATAGCGTTTGCACGGCTGCTAAAAACTGCCAGCGAGCGATCAACTCGGAATGACCCCCAATGTGCAGGAAAGGGGTGTGACAGTGCTACCTGAGGACACCGTTAAGCAATGAGTACGTAGGGGTGTATCCATCACTTGCAAAGTTCAGATTCCCCCCCAGACCCATTTCTCTTACCTAAAACACCATATTAATTGTGCATGCATCAGCAGGGGTGTGGTCAGATGGTCGATCCCATAGGGCGACATGCATTAGATCAACATTGATAAAAGGTCACCATGGATAAAAGGTCACCATGGATAAAAGGTTGACGGGATCAAAAGGTCAACGTGGTAAATGTTGACACAAAAAGGGTGGTTAAAAAGATGTATGGAGACGTGTCTCCTGGGATTGTCGTGGACATATATTTCAGCATCTATGGGTGCTGACAGTGCGCGTCACAGTCCTGGCACATGCGGACGCACGGATGTACTCCGGGGAAGGGCTTTATAGTGACATTAGCATAACATTGCTGGCGCAATTGCGGCAAAACACAATGGCGGCCGCGACTGTATTTTACTCAGAATCCTGCCCAGTGAGGTTCCGTTTGTTCCTAGTTGATCACGTGTTTTCACGTTTGTTATTCGACTCCCTGCAACATGCGAATACTTTAAAAATAATGCATAATAATATTAACGCTAATACGTTGCAGGATAATGATAATCTCTGAATATCTCCTTCAATGCAACGGAGCTTATTTAGGGGGTCATTACGAGTTGATCACTCGCTAGCAACTTTTTGCAGCACTGCGATCAGGATAAATCTCGGCAAAACTGGGCATGCGAATGCACCGCAATGCGCAGGCGCGTGGTACGGGTACAAAGAGGATAGGTGCTGGGCGATGGATTTAACAAAGAATCCATTCGCACAGCCGATCGCAAGGAGATTGACAGAAAGAGGGCATTTGTGGGTGTCAACTAACCGTTCTCTGGGAGTGTTTGGGAAAACGCAGGCGTGTCCAGGCCTTTGCAGGGCGGGTGTCTGACGTCAATTCCTGGACCAAAAAGACTGAAGTGATCGCAGCGGCTGAGTAAGTCCAGACCTACTCAGAAACTGCAACAAACTTTTTTGTGCCGTCGGCTGCACATGCGATCGCACACTTGCAAAGCAAAAATACACTCCCCCATAGGCGGCGACTATCTGATCGCAGCGCTGCGAGCAATCAACTCGAAATGACCCCCTTAATGCAATAAAGTAAGTAAAGCATATGTGATATAACTGATAGAATGCAAGCTTTCATTATTCAGACAAGGATGGACAGCTGAAAGCTGTCATTCGGTTGGTAGCTATAAATGATAACTTATATTCCTATAGTATATACGTAAAAGCTATCTTTCTCGTTCTCAGTGTCTTAGCCGAGCCTCTTCAGAGGGAAGGGGTCAGTACTTTGTATATGGCTAGTCCAATCATCCTCCCAGTAAACGCTTGGTGATTGTTAGTAGTCCTGACACTTGATACAGTTATGAGATCTGAATGATTTGCACTCACATCAGTAAGGGCTGTTCTTGAAACCTGGTCTCAAAGCCGCGAGGCAAGTGTATTACATACCTGTCATTTGGCGTGCCACAATGAATCGACTCATGCGATCACATGATCATTACGGCTGTTCACACTGTGAAACACAATACACTGTGACAAAAAGTCAAGAGCTGCAAGGTTATTGTGTTAGACAGTTCATTACTAAATATATTTATTAGAGGGAAAAATGAATAGTTCTTAATACAGTTATCAGATTTATTTGAAAGGCTGCAATGAAAAAGCTAATATTTCACAAAGCTTGACAGACTGATGGACTCTGCAGCGAAAACACAATTCAATCAGCTCTTAACCCCGTCAGTACCGCCATCGGTTGCGGGGTTCCGCCGTTTCGGTAACAGAGAAAACAGCGTCGGATGATAACTGCTGTTTTCGATTGGGCAGATGCACTTATCTGTATAATATATAGGATTATTTTGCTAGGCTCAATAGCCTACGTTAAAGCATATATATCTTTTACCAATCAATGACCTGTAATGGTACAAAGGCAATCGGTGGACTACTTGGTTTAAAAAAAAAAAAAAAAATGAGGTCATCAAAAACTGAAAAATAATTTCAGAGTTAATAATTAAAGACCTTTTTCAGGGGAACAAGCAAAGGGATAAGAACTTACAAAGGCTTGAGCTGCCCGCACAGCCAGTGGGCTGTAGAAGACCTGATGAAGGTCTAATGGACCAATGAATCCAAATTTGAAATCTTTGATTCATTGAGTTTTTGTATGCCGTCGAGTAAGTGAAAGAACCATGTGGGGTCTATGTACTGAGCAGTTACTTGTAAATTCCACGGCTTCCTGGTGTGTCTAAGTCCATAATTTAAAAGGCCAATGCTTTTAATAATAAAACACCCCATGTTTTTTGCAATTAAAAGCATTTTAATATTTGGACTTAGACAAACCGGGAACGGAATAAACCCCTGTGACACCGACTGTCAAACATAGAGGAGAAAGCATGAAAGTCTTGGGGCTCTCTTATTCGGGATCAGTATGAATAACCGATGGACGGGATTCCGGTAGTCTGCATACCGACACTAGCATCCCGTCCATCACAATCCCAACAGTCACCCAATAAGCCCCCTAACCCTACCCTAACCCTTCCTTGTGGGTGGCTAACCCTAACACTTCCTGTTTGGTGCCTAACCCTCTCTTCACTGCTGCCTAAACCTAACCCTCCCCGCTTGATACCTATCCCTAACCTCCCCTTTTATGTGCCTAACCCTCCCTCCCTGGTCCCTAACCCTAACCTTCTCTGTGCTTCCCCCTAACCACCCTTCTTTTGCCTAAACCCCCCCCCCCGGCACGGAAGAACGCCAGCGCCTCCCGCTGTCAGGACATTCGGTATGCTGGCTGTTTGTATTGAGACCCCTGTAATCCATTCGGCATCAGTATATAGACGCCGGGATAGCGCCCTTCTTCGGGATACCGGCATTGGTATAGCGACCGCCGGTATCCCAGCCTTCGGTAAGGTAACTGCTTCCCTTTTATTCGATGTGGTGACTTGCACAGAGTGACTGGCACCCTTAGATAAAACGTCTACCACAGCATTTTACAGCATGGTGGCAATAACCCCTGGGCTAGGCCTAGTTGGTTAGTAATGGTTAATGTACAGTTATGACCCAAAAGATACCTCCAGGATGTCAGTGGTTGCCCCAAAGCAAAAGATGGTTTCCGGTCCAACAATGTTATTCTGTCCCATTCTCTTTTCTTAATCGATAGGGATGAAGACCAAGATGCACCAGCCAGCAAATCCTCAGGAGAGTCCTCTCCATAACTCTTTTGAGAACAGAGCGGAGGCCTCAGGAAGGAACATGGGACTCGAAGGTGGGAATGGCCAAGCATTGCCAAGCTTCCTCACCTCCATTCCCTGAAGCTACTGGTTCTGTACACCACAAAAGTTCCCCCTGACTCTGGGTTTCCAGTATTTAAGCCCAGTATCAAACTCATAGTACCTGTACTAGGTGCATGACTCCCCGAGGCTGTTAATCATGATCTCTATCATTAAGAAAGTGGGGGGAAAGCCTGCAGGGACACTGAAGCTACTGTATGTCTGCTGTGGCATCCAGGAATAAATTCTATACTGTAGGTGTGGTCTCACAAATGACTCCAGTACAGACATCATCCCCCATTGTTCTGTTACTAACCCATACTTCCTGACTTTTTACCCGGGTCCCTGATGAGATGAAAGAGAGCAGACGTGAGGTGAAGGGGCATGGTACTCTGACTTCTATCAGTGCTGCACCGCCCTCCGGCTGCACAATACCGATATTCACAACAGTGTGCATTCGGTGCTTCTAGGGGCAGGGCTGCTGAGATGAGATTTACCGCAAATCAGGTCATCGGGTCTCTGGATCTACCACTTCACTTAGAAAGTATGTCAATTTGGGAGACTGGTCTCATCTCTAAGGAGCTGGGAAGAGCTTACCAGGACTGAGAGTCTCCAGGACATCTGGTGTGAATAGGCTGGCATGCACAATTACTAACAAAGATCCAACATTTATGGCAATGGGAAGAGAATCTTGGGAGCTCTTTTTAAATCATGCTCTCCAACTTTAAACTTTAAAGTCAGGGCAACCATCAGGGGGGTGAGGGGCTGTGGGGACTGGTGTCCTGGACCCTTGCAGATATGGGGCCCCACCCCTAGGTCCTACCGCCAATACCTGTATAGCTGCACCAGTCTGTGAATCAACAGTGGGCTGATGCACAGGGAGGACTTCTTAAAACAAGACTTCCCTGTGCATCAGATCTCTGTGAACTGTTTCTGTAGGTCCTCAACACTTATGGTTTTTTTGGGGGGAGGACAGAGGGGCCCTGTCTATTTTGTCAGTCTCAGGCCTCACAATTTCTGAAGGGAGCCCTGTTTAAAGCGTTCCCCTCTGAGAGATTTAGCAGAAATAGGGCTTGCTATCAGTAACTGATGGCACGCAACCATCGTTGTTCTCAGTCCGATGGTGATGGTTTTGGCATTCTATTCTAGAATTGTGATGGTTGCCACCAATGCTTGCTTCTTACCTTTGTGCGTGTGCAGCCTGGCTCTCTCTTCTGCATATTCACACAATTGTATCATCAATGGCTCAAACTATGGAATGGTTTGGAAATCATGGCTACAGGAATGGTGGCAAAAATATGACCACCATTGAATGCCAACCTTCTGATGCACATCCCTAACCCGACCACTATGGGGCAAGGCCGGCGGCTTCTTGTCATTATGCCAGACTGGCGTGAAGACCTAGAGGAAAAGGTTTCTATGTCTACAATATCAGCAGTATTCAGCTTGGCTGCTTGTATTCCATTCAGGGACAACATCCCAAGAGAGGACGGATAAAGCTTCCTGAAATGCTGCGCTGCTTGTTTTTGTGTTTTGCTGGTTTTTTTTTACGGTGAGGAATAAAGTCACAGATAAATAAATACAGTAGAATATATACTATTACAGTCATCTTTGCTGAAACCATGATGATTATTAATAAGATTTTTTTTTAATGGGCCAGACGCAGTTTTATTAAAAAATAACAGGCATTTCAATTTCTTTGTAAAGGTATAGGAGGAAAAGGCTGCCTGAAACCAGACAGGAAGCAATGCGTGCTTGGTATGGCATTCAGACAGCTGCCAAGGCAGACAGCGGGCAATGACAAAATGGGCACTCAAAGTCTATTCAGAGATAGAGAGTGATTCAGATTACCCTAATTGACCACTGACCGTGGTTTGGTGTTAATATACCGATAAAGAAACAAAGAGATAGGCAAAACAATCGGACGTCCGTGATACTGTTCGGTATAGTTTTCTGTGGTAACACGGTGACGAGACTACCGCAAAACTTTCAGCATATCAATCAAATCGCTGTCACCACCGAACTGCAATGTTTGGCTTGTAAGATCCCGATTAGGGCCTGATTCGTATGCCCAGTGTTTTTTCTCCTGCACATGGGTCTATAGTAACATTGGGGCAGATGTATTAAGCCTGGAGAAGTAATAAAGCAGTGATAAGTGCAAAGTGATAACGCACCAGCCAATTAGCTCCAATATGTAAATTGACAGTTAGGGGATGATTGGCTGGTGCTTTATCACCTTTCACTTATCACTGCTTTATCACTTCTCCATGTTAAATACATTTGCGTCACTGGACCCTAATTCAGAAGCAGTCGCAAAGCGGCTATTTTATGCAGATCGGTCAATGTTTTCTTACTGCGCATATGTCTGGGCCGCAATGCGCACCCGCAGAGATTTAATTGCGATGGCGGTCGCACCGAGGAATGTGTCGCAAAATGAGTGACAGGAAGACAGCGTTTGGGGTTGGTAAGCCAAACGCAGGCGCTTCGCAGCCACTTCGGAGGCGTGTCACAGCCTGCGACTGCGATCCCCCATGCAGGTGTAAAAGCACTGGCGTCTTAGTTGAGACGGCCAATCTGCTCGACCACAGGGTTACTAAGAAGTACAATGATTGGCCGGTGTGCGAGCCATGACGGTGGCGGTTCAGTACAAATCGCAGCGGCTGCAATGTTTGCATATTTAGATATTTAGCTACAGGATTTTTGACGGTCTCTGAATCAGACCCTAAATATGTTTTCCTGTCAGCCGTTTAGAAGTCACCAGAACAGCAGTTTCTGCACTCTCATCTTTCCCCTCTTTAGAGAACGTTGCTTCCTTCTCCTTCTCCTGCCCTGATACAAATGCCTGTAATAATATGATATAATGTAGCTTCCAACATTCAACACCAATTCTCAGACACTCTCCCAGCCTCCCATCCTTCATACAGTCTGTGCCCTCACCACTCATGCCTTTAGCCGAGCCTAGTGCCCTCCCAATGCTCCAGCCTCTACAATCTGCAACTCTGCCTCCTGCGACTACCCACAGCCCCTATAGAATGTAAGCTCTTGTGAGCAGGACCCTCTCACCCTCTCTGTCACCACTAAGCACATTGTGGATTTAATTATGCCTATCTATAAGACGTCCTCTTGTATATAATAACTCCTGGGCTGACTGAGTCGCATACGAGTTGTAATACGCAGGAATCTTGCGGAAAATCAGCACACCTGGCCTGCGCCAAAGAGAGACATTCGCTTGTACTCATGCGCCGGATCAGGAATCCGCACACGGATGGAGATATCGAGTGTGTACAGAATGATCTGTCCATTGACGGGGCAAATGACGTTGCTATGCGGTAGCTGGGCGGAGAACATGCAATCGTACCAAACTCGTGGGAGTGTCATGGCAGAGTCGGACGACTTGCGTCGCAATTTGTGGACGGAGATAGGACGTCTGTTTCAACCAGATATTTTGCACCCAGAATCAGGTTGGTGTACGTCCAACATGGCAGTTACGGCAGCAGGCATTAGAACAGCGGGCATGCAGGCTTCCACATGCAGTCGCACAGATTTTGCAATATAGCGGCAAATTCTCTCATTACCATAATGTAATATCCGTGGCCAGACGGAAAAGCGGCTCAGATAAGTTTAACTCAAAGGTGGTCTTTCCGAGTTGTTCGCTCGTTGCCGATTTTCGTTATGCTGCGATTTGTTGCTAAATGCGCATGCACAAGGCACGCAGGGGCGCATGCGCCTAGTTATTTAACTAAAAACTTAGCAGTTTTGCTGTTGTACGTGCGGCGCTTTTCAGTCGCACTGCTGAGCGGTGAGTGATTGACAGGAAAGGGGCGTTTCTGGGTGGTAACTGAGCGTTTCCGAGAGTGTGCTAAAAAACGCAGGCGTGTCAGGGAAAAACGCGGGAGTGTCTGGAGAAACGGGGGAGTGGCTGGCCGAACGCAGGGCGTGTTTGTGACGTCAAACCAGGAACTAAACAGATCGAGCTGATCGCAATCTAAGAGTAGGTCTGGAGCTACTCAGAAACTGCAAAGAATTATTAGGTAGCAGTTTTGCTAATCTTTCGTTCACAATTCTGCTAAGCTAAGATACACTCCCAGAGGGCGTCGGCCTAGCGTGTGCACTACTGCTAAAAGCAGCTAGCGAGCGAACAACTCGGAATGAGGGCCAAAATTAGCTGTTCTGTCCGTAGGCCCTTTCTACTCTGTACGAAACTGCAGGACCTGTGTGGCACGTTATAAATAAGAGAAAAATAAAATGTTAATGATGATGACAAAAAATAATAACACTTTCACCACTTCTAATCCTTGTATATAGTATATATTTTCTCCTTACTTAAGGCATTGTCATTGAATTGTATTAACTAAGTAAAAATTTACATCATTTACATTACATTTGCTAACCTGCCAGGTAATTATTATGTGTATAATTTTTTTATTTATTTTGCTTTTTTTTTTTTTTATAAACCAGGAAAACAAGATTTGTTGTCAATTAAAATGTTATGGAACAATGAGTGCTAAAAACATCCCAGCATCTCCAAGGAGAGCCAGTCAGTGATATGAACCTTGCATAAAAGGCTTACGTTACACTTACTTTGGCTATAGGTTTATTTTTTTTATTTTTTTAGTTTTTTAGTATTGTGAGGTTTTTTTCTTCCATGTTTAGTATAATATTGATATTGTCACCTATGGTTGTGTTTTTTTCATACACTACAGTACACAACTGTGATGCTTGGGTGGGTCCAAAATACTTTATCATGTACCGCAACAATTTACCGCTTGTCGTTTTTATTTTTATTTTGTATAGCAATGATGTGATTTATATTTATTATTTTTTAATGGTGCTCTGTGTCTTAATTTTTTTTTTTTAGTAAATAAGTAAATATTATTTAAAAAATAAGAGTAAATAAGTAAATAGTTTTAAAAATAGAGTAAATGAGTAAATATTATTTTAAAAAATAGAGTAAATAAGTACCGTAAATATTGTTTTAAAAAATAGAGTAAATGAGTAAATATTATTTAAAACAGCAACTTAATCAACTGTTAAATAAAACAATCATGTTGACCACTAATGGTCGACAGGCCCTAGGTCCACATGGTCAAAAGGTCAACATGGACAAAAAGGTCAACATGCCAATGGTCGATACAGGAAAAGGTCGCCGTGACTTTTTTAATATATTTTTTTTTACTTTTTTTCTACTTTATGAGTCACATGGACTACGATTGGGAATAGTAACCTTGCCCGAGGCATGGTAAGCAAAGTTAGGGGACGCGATGCACTATTTGGGGTTCCCGGTCACTTTACGGAGTAAACGACACCACAAAAATTAAGAAATCTCATGTTAATTTTTTTCTTTGTTGACTTTATTGGCGTCAACCTTTTTGTAATTTTGTCTTTTTCGGGTGTCGATCTTGTGCCTATTGGCCTTTTGGGGTTGACCTAGACACTGACTTAGACAGCCATACTCCACAAAAATACCCTATAACAACATGAAGGGATCTATTTATTAAAACTGCTACAAAAGAATGACAGAACGTCTTCTTTGTAGCTACTGTATTTCCTTAAAAAAGACCCTCGGCCAACACTGGTCAACAGCAGTAATGGAGCCTTATCACCTGCCAGGTCAGTGAGTTGTTTATCAGTGCATGCATGCCATTTACACAGGATTGCAGGGATTTTAACACTTAATAAATAGGCTGAACACGGGCCTCCTCCTCTCTTACAACACCCCTGGCCAGTGACAATTTAATCTGCTCTGCACTCAGGTGCCAGTTCCTGGTAGAACATATCAATGGAGAAGATTCTGCAGGAAACACACGCTACGGTATGCAGAGATTCCAAATACAGAATTAGGGACATTTGCATGGAACAAGGTTTTCTCTGATATGGACAGAGGACTGAAAGATAAATTTAGTAAACTTCCAAATGTACTAAAGCCCAATCGCCGGTGCTCCCACGGCTGGCGTTACCCTACAGAAGCCTATGGGCTTCTTTCCGAATCACACTGTATGGGTTGGGGCTGAGAGACTTGCGCTCGTGATCCCGGCGGTCAGCATACCAACCCCGAGATCCCGACAGCAGAATGCCAGCGGGTGGTGGGCGGTGGGGTGAGTGGAATGAAGCCCCTTGCAGGCTCGTTGCGCTCGCCACGAGCGCATTGTGTGTTATGGACACCCACGAATGGGAATAGTCCTTGGGGCTTGGCATTCTGTCTGCTGCTATTTAGATTGCTTGGGATCCAGGCGTTGGCATGGTGACTGCCATGATCCAGAGCCCCAGTGCCCCAGTCACATGACTGCATCCCCCTGTATGAGGGACCCGATCTGATACCTCCCATCATGCTCTGCAGCCGCCGCATCATTCTGTGCATGTGTAGACTCCCGGGTCGTGAAACCGGAAGTCCAGGGATGGGAGCGCATCGTGAAGGATAGCTCTTATCGGGAGAGCTGTCCTTCACAATACTAATCGCATATGCTAGTACATACTGTGAGGTTAGTACATCCTGTCCCAAGTAAGGAGTGCGGGGGGGGGGGGGGGGGGGGATCAATTTGGTCCTCAAGACAAACTGCCAAGGATTACATCATTACTCATGGTGGGCGGTGGAGCCATAATGACACAATCCATGATAAATCCCCTTATCAAGCCCACGACCCGGTCACTAGTAAAATGGACGGCACCGCAATGGGTGGCCTGTTTTCCTGGGATTATCGGAAATCTCTCCAATATGTGTCAGTCTTCCAGATTTTGGGCGGGATGTACCAAAGGAAAAATGCGGTAAAACCCCCGAAAATGGTTTTACCGCATTTTCAAATTTACTAAGACCCTACCGTCATGTTTTCGCCGTCCAGGGT
The DNA here is from genome assembly GCF_028390025.1 of Pseudophryne corroboree. Classification (NCBI taxonomy): domain Eukaryota; kingdom Metazoa; phylum Chordata; class Amphibia; order Anura; family Myobatrachidae; genus Pseudophryne; species Pseudophryne corroboree. The sequence continues at coordinate 167,387,552 of NC_086455.1, read as the reverse complement.
ATCGCCATCTCTGGATGACGATACCATATAGAAGCCTATGGGCTTCTTATCGCTGACCGTCATAACCCGCCGCCCCCGCCGACCCCCCTCCCCCCGGCTTATCTTCATCCAGGCTGCCCTGGACCCGGAAGGTAGTCTCCTCCTTCCCCTATCAACGCAGCCGGAGGTCCTTCCGGGTGCAGGGGGGAGGAGGAGGCGCCGGAGACAGCCTGCTGCTGCTTCCCGGCATCCAGGCAGTGTGGAGACCCCTGGGAGGTGACGGAGACCCCCCGCACACCACCTCACAGGTATCGCGGGGGGCCTCCATCACCGCATTGCGATATTGATCGCATATGTTAGTACATATCTACATCGCTACGGTAAGCGGTGAGGGGCGGCGATGTATCTTAATACATCCCTCCCTTTGTGAGGAACAGTCAAGTGTGAATTATCATAAAATTAGTAAATAGCACTACGATACAAACAGCTCTGTCTGGTGAAATGATAGAGAAGAAAAAAATAACACAAAATAAAAGAGAAAAGAAGAAGAAAAAAGCAGTATACAGTATATATGGTAAACGTTTCAGGAGGGTGAAGACCCCTCGTTCGTAATAACATCTCAGTATGCCATTCTTTCATTAGAGAGGTCTTAAGGAGCCTTCTGGTACATTATAGTTAAACTTTTATTTTTAGCTTGTTGCTTTTCTTGATCAAGCGCATGGATTTTTTTTTTTTTTTTATGCCTTCGGCAGATGGCGAACTCTGACAGATAACCTCGCCGTCTTATCATTCACAAAGTATATGTTCCTAGGATATCATCCCTCTCGTTGAATATTGTGCCTCTCGTTGACACCCTTCTGCAAAAAAATATTGACAGAGAGAGAAATTCTATGTGTACAGACATTGCAGAGCTGGCACTTTGCCCTGTAATCAGAGAATTTTTTTTTTTAGCGAAGGATATAAAATTGCGGGGCATTGCAAGTTTCGCGGCAAGATAGATGACACTAGTAGAGATTTCACTATGCATAATAAACTACAGGGTACAAAGTTCATTGCTGAGTATTGTGTGGGCTACAAGTGACTATCATCACTAAAATCAATTATTACCATGATTATACAGTCTACGATGTCTTGAGAATATGAAGCTAATGACGAGCTAACTCTTTAATATACCCTCTTGATTTCCAAGCCAATTGTAAGAGAATATCATTTCTCTGACGGATAATGTATTTTCTGCACGATGCAAAGCAGTATAAATCTTATATGATTAATAAAAATGGCAGCTCTGCACCAGCTTTAACAATGCGCAGATGATTTTAATTGATTTAATCTTGTTTTGATTAAACAAACGTGACAGGGTGTCGGGGTCCAACCAAGTTTATGGAATTACTCCTAATGAATAACTGGTAAATATGTGTATTTATAGTTTTTTGCTTTTATTTTACTCTGTCAGGACTTCAAGTTCTGGCTTTTTATACAGTTTCTCCCCAGAGCAGAACATTTGTTTGTGACAGATAAATCCTGAATCATGTCAGTAGCAAAATATACCGTTATCCGTCATTTAAAAACTGCAAATTTTTTATATATATATATATATATATATATATATATATATATATATATATATATATACATATATAAATATACACTGCTCAAAAAAATAAAGCGAACACTAAAATAACACATCCTAGATCTGAATGAATGAAATATTCTTATTAAATACTTTGTTCTTTACATAGTTGAATGTGCTGACAACAAAATCACACAAAAATTATCAATGGAAATCAAATTTATTAACCCATGGAGGTCTGGATTTGGAGTCACACTCAAAAAATTAAAGTGGAAAAACACACTACAGGCTGATCCAACTTTAATGTAATGTCCTTAAAACAAGCCAAAAGGAGGCTCAGTAGTGTGTGTGGCCTCCACGTGCCTGTATGACCTCCCTACAACGCCTGGGCATGCTCCTGATGAGGTGGACAGTCTGTGGTGCAACGTGGAGTTGGTGGATGGAGCGAGACATGATGTCCCAGATGTGCTCAATTGGATTCAGGTCTGAGGAACGGGCGGGCCAGTCCATAGCATCAATGCCTTCGTCTTGCAGGAACTGCTGACACACTCCAGCCACATGAGGTCTAGCATTGTCTTGCATTAGGAGGAACCCAGGTCCAACCGCACCAGCATATGGTCTCACAAGGGGTCTGAGGATCTCATCTCGGTACCTAATGGCAGTCAGGCTACCTCTGGCGAGCACATGGAGGGCTGTGCGGCCCCCCCAAAGAAATGCCACCCCACACCATTACTGACCCACTGCCAAACCGGTCATGCTGGAGGATGTTGCAAGCAGCAGAACGTTCTCCTTGGCATCTCCAGACTCTGTCACGTCTGTCACATGTGCTCAGTGAGAACCTGCTTTCATCTGTAAAGAGCACAGGGCGCCAGTGGCGAATTTGCCAATCTTGGTGTTCTCTGGCAAATGCCAAACGTCCTGCACGGTGTTGGGCTGTAAGCACAACCCCCACCTGTGGACGTCGTGCCCTCATACCACCCTCATGGAGTCTGTTTCTGATCGTTTGAGTAGACACATGCACATTTGTGGCTTGCTGGAGGTCATTTTGCAGGGCTCTGGCAGTGCTCCTCCTGTTCCTCCTTGCACAAAGGCGGAAGTAGCGGTCCTGCTGCTGGGTTGTTGCCCTCCTACGGCCTCCTCCACGTCTACTGATGTACTGGCCTGTCTCCTGGTAGCGCCTCCATGCTCTGGGCACTACGCTGACAGACACAGCAAACCTTCTTGCCACAGCTCGCATTGATGTGCCATCCTGGATGAGCTGCACTACCTGAGCCACTTGTGTGGGTTGTAGACTCCGTCTCATGCTACCACTAGAGTGAAAGCACCGCCAGCTTTCAAAAGTGACCAAAACATCAGCCAGAAAGCATAGGAGCTGAGAAGTGGTCTGTGGTCACCACCTGCAGAACAACTCCTTTATTGGGGGTGTCTTGCTAATTGCCTATAATTCCCACCTGCTGTCTATTCCATTTGCACAACAGCATGTGAAATTGATTGTCAATCAGTGATGCTTCCTAAGTGGACAGTTTGATTTCACAGAAGTGTGATTGACTTGGAGTTACATTGTGTTGTTTAAGTGTTCCCTTTATTTTTTTGAGCAGTGTATATTTGGATTGAGCCCCTATCATGATAAATAAAATGGCGCACCCAGAAACACTCCGACATACTGTCCAACTTAGGCTTAGGTTGAAGGCGAGTGACCAAAATAGGGTGTGTGACTAAGCAGAAAGGGGCATGGCCTCACTGGCAATGCCGACCCCGTGAGCCACGCCCCTATTTTTGTAATTCTGGGGGATTGCCCAGCGCTCCGGGAGCTGCCTGCTGGACAGCCCCCAGCCTCTCTTAGGGCGGGATGTATTAACATATGCGATCAACATCGCAATGCGGTGACGGAGGCCCCCCCCCCCCCGCGATACCTGTGAGGTGGTTTGCGGGGGGTCTCCGTCACCTCCCTGGGGTCTCCACCTGCTCACCTGCCGGGAAGCAGCAGCAGGCTGTCCCCGGCGCCTCCTCCTCCCCTGCAGCCGGAAGGACCTCCGGCTACGTTGCTAGGGGGAGGAGGAGATTACCTTCCGGGTCCAGGCTTCCTGGAGGAAGGTATGCCGGGGGAGAGGAGGGTCGGCGTCTGCGGTGGGGGGCGGCGGAGGGGGCAGGTTGCAGTGGCTGGCATTAAGAAGCCCATAGGCTTCTACAGGGTATCACCATCCAAAGATGGCGATACCCTCAGGGGCGAAAACGCGGCGGCCGGGGGTTAGTACTAGTGATGTGCACCGGAAATTTTTCGGGTTTTGTGTTTTGGTTTTGGATTCGGTTCCGCGGCCGTGTTTTGGATTCGGACGCGTTTTGCCAAAACCTCCCAGGGTGCCTACAGGGTAAGATGCCCCTGCAAACAATGATTAGTTACAAAGAGGTAAAATAAATGGGTTATAGACAACAGTCTATACGTGTATGTATTGTGTTGACCAGTGGTTAAAGTGGGCCGGAACGGGACGGAACTGCGTTCCGTCACCTCTAATTGTAGGCGGAACCAGTTCCGCCTCCGCCCGGCCACAGCATCATGTCCCTGTTCCATTGCAAAGGTGGCAGAGGCCGCCAGCCAATCACGGCTCGCGGACCGTCTGCAGCACCAATTAGAAGTAGATGAGGCTTTTTTAAAATCTGGCGTGAGCCAATCACGGCTCGCAGACCGCCAGCCAATGAGAAGCTGCCAAGTGGCAGCTTCTCATTAGCTGACGGTCCAGGAGCCGTGAATGGCGCACAGCCGGCGCCAGGTTCAAAGTGCCCTCTCTCCCCCCCTCTGCCGCTGCCACAGCCGCCGGAGTGTGACTGAGCAGCGGGCTGTAACGCCCGATCCCCCCACCCCCCCCCCCCGCAGCCGCCGGAGTTAACTGTTAACTGTGAGGCTGAGCAGCGGCCAGTAATGCCCGTGCCCACTCCCCATCTCCCTGCCAGCGCAGCAGCTTAAATTCCACCCCACCCCTAAGCTTAGTGACCCGCGGTCTGTAATGCCCTCCCCACCTCCACCGGAACGCTTTCTGCAAGGGAATGACGGTCCGAGGCCCTATCCTAACCATGGCACACCCCTGGGCGTCTGGTAGGAGAGTCAACTCACCCTCCTCATGAAGACCTCCAGGTAACTGCTGCCACAATTCACAGCTCTGGGTGCCCAATCTTTCTGGTGCTGATATTCTCTCTCTCTCTCTCTCTCTCTCTCTCTCTCTCTCTCTCTCTCTCTCCATGTCTCTCTCTCTCTCTCCATGTCACTCTATTTTGCCATGTCTCCCCTTCATCTCTCTCTCTTTTGCCATGTCTCTCTCTCTCTTGCAATGTCTCTATCTCCATGTCTCTCTCACCCTCTCTTGCCATGTCACTCTTTTTGTCTGTTTTTGCACTTTCAAGACTCTGAGTGTGTATGTATGTATGTATATATATATATATATATATATATATATATATAGAAAACCCCCTCATAAAATCCTGCGTTTGCCCCTGGAAGGGGCTCTACCTGTCGTACTGTGTAAAAGGGGACGCTGTCTGCCGTACTGTGTAAAAGGGGGCTCCGCCTCCCGTACTGTGTAAAAGGGGAACTCTGCTATTGTGGGAATTGTGTGTGTAAAGGGCACTAGTATGTGGGGCGGGCAATGTGAATAAGATTGTGCTACTGTGAAGCATTATTTTGAATTTGTGGTACTTTGGTGTGGCCACGCCCCTTCCTTGTGAGGCCACACCCTTTCTGCGGCATTGCAGGTGAGTTCCCCCACCTCTCCAAGACCACTTTAAGCCCTGGTGTTGACATATGGAGTGCCATATTGTAACTGTGTTTGAGCTCCACAGTGGAACACTGTGGGGTAAATGAACTCAGGGTCGTCTTTTCATATGAGCTCAATGGGCTCTTGCCCAAGGGCCCCAGGTGTATAAGGGTCCTAGGCTGATAGCTGAGGGTCCCCTCTTTCTAGAGGTACCAGACTTTTGAAAATCGGCCCTGGGGAACCGGAGATATGGACCCCATCCAAGCCTGTTAATTGCTCTTCCCTGCCAGATATCTCGGGTTCTGTCTGACTTAGATTTTTTTCTGAGGATATCATCCAAAAGCTGAGACTCTCCCCTTTCGGTGGACACTGGCAGCTTGTCTCTACTATGCCCAGAACCAGAGATATCAGCCTTCCAGCAGCAGCACCCTGCTCCAGCTCCACACGCCTGGTGTGCAGTTTTATATTTTTGTCTGTGGATTGTTCTGGCTCCTGAACTCTGATCTCCAAGTCCCCAGTACCTCCTGAAAGGTGTCCCCAGTACCTCCTGAAAGGTGTCCCCAGTACCTCCTGACAGGTGTCCCCAGTACCTCCTGAAAGGTGTCCCCAGTATCTCCTGAAAGGTGTCCCCAGTACCTCCTGAAAGGTGTCCCCAGTACCTCCTGACAGGTGTCCCCAGTACCTCCTGAAAGGTGTCCCCAGTATCTCCTGAAAGGTGTCCCCAGTACCTCCTGAAAGGTGTCCCCAGTACCTCCTGAAAAGTGTCCCCAGTATCTCCTGAATGGTGTCCCCAGCGCCTCCTGAAAGGTGGTCTCTCTAGTTTTATATCCCATTCAAAGCTAAGAAATCTATTTCCAGGAACTGGAGATATCTGCAGTCAGGGAAGCTGCCCTCCCACCAGAAAATGATAAATATTAAGCCCACTCCATTATCCACCCCTCCCCTACGTACAGTGGCGTAACTAGAAATTTTTCTCCCCCAAGCCAAAACATTCTTCGGCGCCCCCCCCCCCCATAATTGGCACTAGGAAAGGGACAAACATGTGTGCGCCGAAGGCGCGCGGCGCCAAAAAGGGGCGTGGTTTTGTTTAAATGGGCGCGGCTTCACATAAAGAGGCGTGGCATTGCAGGAATAGACTACCTTATACCCCAGTTTTGCAACCTGCACGCCCAGACGTTAGCCACCACAGGAAAGAAAAATAATCCTGATTCATGCCCCTTCCATTATTTGTCATTTTTCCTCCTTATAGTAATGCCCAGTATACATTATGCCACATACTGCAAAGGCCCTCAGACATTATGCCACACACAATAATGCACATGACACAATATGCACACACCGTAATGCCCCCGACACATTATGCCACACACCGTAATGCCTGTGACACATTATGACAGGAATCGCAATGCCCGTTATACATTATGCTACACACTGCAATGCCCCTGATACTTTATAGCACATACCACAATGCCCATGATATAGTATACCACACACCGCAATGTCCGTGATACATTATGACACACACCGCAATGTCCGTGATACATTATGACACACACTGCAATGAACCTGAGACATTATACCACATACCACAATGCCCATGATATAGTATACCACACACCGCAATGTCCGTGATACATTATGACACACACCGCAATGCCCGTTATACATTATGCCACACTGCAATGACCCTAAGATATTATACCACATACCACAATGCCCGTGATATAGTATACAGACACCGTAATGCCTGACACATTATGCCACACACCGCAATGCCCATTATACATTATGCCACACACTGCAATGACCCTGAGACATTATACCACATACCACAATGCCCGTGATCTAGTATACCATACACAGTAATGCCTGTGACACATACCGCAATGCCCGTTATACCCTATGCCACACTGCAATGCCCCTGAGACATTATACCACATACCACAATGCCCGTGATTTAGTTTGCCACACACCGTAATGCCTGTGACACATTCTGACACACACCGCAATGTCCGTGATACATTATGCCACACACCGTAATGCCCATTACACATTAAGTCCTACATTAAGGCTTCTAATTACTTTTAAATTACCTGCTCGTTGCCAGGGGTTTCATGCTCTTGGTTCCATGCACGGTGCCAGGGGTTTTCATGCTCAGGGTGTCATGCTCGTTGCCAGGTGTTTCATGCACTCGGTGTCATGCTCGTTGCCAGGGGTTTCATGCACTGGGTGTCATGCTCATTGCTAGGGGGTAGTGCTTGTTGCTAGGGCTGTGCTCCCAGTGCCACATATGTCCTCAGTGCCAGATATTCCCCCACGGTGCCAGGTACTCACATGCCCCCAGTGCCAAATATAGCCTCTCCCCCCAGTGCCACATATGCCCCCAGTGCCAGATATTCCCCCACAATGCCAGGTGCTCACGTGCCCCCAGTGCCAAATATAGCCCCCCATGTGCCAGGTACACATACAGTGCCATATATGCCCCCTCAGTGCCATATATGCCCCCTCAGTGCCTCCCCAGTGCCATATATGCCCCCTCAGTGCCCCCCAGTGCCATATATGCCCCCTCAGTACCCCCCAGTGCCATATATGCCCCCTCAGTGCCCCCCCAGTGCCATATATGCCCCCTCAGTGCCCCACCAGTGCCATATATGCCCCCTCAGTGCCATATATGCCCCCTCAGTGCCTCCCCAGTGCCATATATGCCCCCTCAGTGCCCCCCAGTGCCATCTATGCCCCCTCAGTGCCCCCCAGTGCCATATATGCCCTCAGTGCCCCCCAGTGCCATATATGCCCCCTCAATGCCATATATGCCCCCTCAGTGCCCCCCGCAGTGCCATATATGCCCCCTCAGTGCCATATATGACCCCTCTGTGCCCCCCCAGTGCCATATATGCCCCCTCAGTACCCCCCAGTGCCATATATGCCCCCTCACTGCCATATATGCCCCCTCAGTACCCCCCAGTGCCATATATGCCCCCTCAGTGCCCCCCCAGTGCCATATATGCCCCCTCAGTGCCCCACCAGTGCCATATATGCCCCCTCAGTGCCATATATGCCCCCTCAGTGCCTCCCCAGTGCCATATATGCCCCCTCAGTGCCCCCCAGTGCAATCTATGCCCCCTCAGTGCCCCCCAGTGCCATATATGCCCTCAGTGTCCCCCAGTGCCATATATGCCCCCTCAGTGCCATATATGCCCCCTCAGTGCCCCCCTCAGTGCCATATATGCCCCCTCAGTGCCATATATGACCCCTCTGTGCCCCCCCAGTGCCATATATGCCCCCTCAGTGCCCCCAGTGCCATATATGCCCCCTCAGTGCCATATATGCCCCTCAGTGCCACCCCAGTGGCATATATGCCCCCTCAGGCCATATATGCCCCCTCAGTGCCCCCCCCTGTTCCATATATGCCCCCTCAGTGCCCCCCCAGTGCCATATATGCATACCTCCCGCAGTGTCCCGCGATGGGGGGGGGCAGTTGGGAGGCTCCTACAGTCACTGCTCTGCATAGCAGAGCAGTAGTGAATAGACGCTGTGCGCATGCGCACAGCGTCTATTCAGCGCAGACAGTGGGAGAGAGGGCATGCCAGCAGCTCACAGAGCGCTGGGCATGCCCCCTCAGTGACGAAACGGGGGCGTGGCCCGCGATCGCGGGTCCTCCGCGAAGCCACGCCCCCTTTTCATAGGACACGCCCCCCGACACGCCGGAGATTCAGAGGGACACAGGAGAGGCGCACGCTGTGCCCTCCGTGTCCCTACTTCACAGCGGGGGGCTAGTGACAACAGATTGACATGCGGACGTTCGTCCGCATGTCAATCTGCTCTAAATCAGTGGCGGCGCCCCCGCAGCCCCTCGCCCCCAAGCCACCGCGAGGGCTGCGGGGGCAGTAGTTACGCCACTGCCTACGTATTACACACCCCCTACCACCATGGAAGTCATGTACCGGGGCCCCATCATTCAGCCCAATGCCCCTTCTACAGTTTAGTGTTCTCACTACCGTCCCATCTCCCACCATCTGTGCAGTTAAGGAGTAATTAGCAGAAATTACTGCTCCAGGTCCTACATGCTGAGCGGAAGATAGAACTCCCCCTACCGCCCACGTGACATCAAAGCTGCCGCTGATAGCACCTCCCACCTCTACCGCTGGAGGATGGGTAGGGGGCCCAGTGCATTGCTGTGCCCAGGGGCCTAAACTTCTGTTAAGACAGCCCGGAATGAACTATCCAGCTATATTTATATCTTATTAGTCATATTTATTAGCTTTTACCTTCAAGTTGAGTGATCTTTCCATGATCACTGAGTGTCATTCTTCAGCATTAGTGAGGTACCTTTTACTTAGGGGGGTATTCATTCAATTAGGTCCGTTTTTTTGCCTAGGCAAAAAAAATGGACTTTTCGCTATTTTAAGGGTGAGAGGGGATTCACCCTATTCAATAGCAGGGCCACTTTTTCGACTAGGCAAAAAAATTCTGCAGCAGTGAAAAACACGTGGATTGATGAATCTACGTGTTTTCTCGCCTGCGCCGGCAAAATCGCAGGCCGTTTTCACTGATCTTGAGGCATTTTTCGCCAATGCCTCTTCACGAAAAAAGAAAAGACGAATAGGCATTGGCGAAAATGCCTTAAAAACCGGCGAATATGGGCCGCGATTAAATAGGCAGGGGTCCAGTTCAATAGCTCTGAGAGTACCGGAGCTGATTGAATACCCCCCATAGCCTCCTGTTCGTTTCCCACAGAGAGCCACAATACCAGTTTTTATTAGAGATGAGCGGGTTCGGTTTCTCTGAATCCGAACCCGCCAGAACTTCATGTTTTTTTTCACGGGTCCGAGCGACTCGGATCTTCCCGCCTTGCTCGGTTAACCCGAGCGCGCCCGAACGTCATCATGACGCTGTCGGATTCTCGCGAGGCTCGGATTCTATCGCGAGACTCGGATTCTATATAAGGAGCCGCGCGTCGCCGCCATTTTCACACGTGCATTGAGATTGATAGGGAGAGGACGTGGCTGGCGTCCTCTCCATTTAGATTATAAGAGACTGAGAGAGATTTACTGGAGCTGACTAGGAGGAGTACTGTTACTGTAGAAGTGTAGAGACTGAGTGGAGAGAGTTTACTAGTGAGGACAGTGCAGTTTACTTTATAATCCGTTCTCTGCCTGAAAAAAGCGATACACAGCACACAGTGACTCAGTCACATACCATATCTGTGTGCACTGCTCAGGCTCAGGCCAGTGTGCTGCATCATCTATTATCTATATATAATATTATATATATCTGTCTGACTGCTCAGCTCACACAGCTTATAATTGTGGGGGAGACTGGGGAGCACTACTGCAGTGCCAGTTATAGGTTATAGCAGGAGCCAGGAGTACATAATATATTATATAGTGAGTGACAACCAGACACACAGTGCAGTTTATTTAATATATCCGTTCTCTGCCTGAAAAAAGCGATACACACAGTGACTCAGTCAGTCACATACCATATCTGTGTGCACTGCTCAGGCTCAGGCCAGTGTGCTGCATCATCTATATATATTATATATCTGTCTGACTGCTCAGCTCACACAGCTTATAATTGTGGGGGAGACTGGGGAGCACTACTGCAGTGCCAGTTATAGGTTATAGCAGGAGCCAGGAGTACATATTATATTAAAATTAAACAGTGCACACTTTTGCTGCAGGAGTGCCACTGCCAGTGTGACTGACCAGTGACCTGACCACACTGACCACCAGTATAGTTAGTAGTATACTTATATTGTGATTGCCTGAAAAAGTTAAACACTCGTCGTGTGACTTCACTTGTGTGTTTTTTTTTTTTTTATTCTATAAAAATAAAACTCATTCTGCTGACAGACAGTGTCCAGCAGGTCCGTCATTATATAATATATAATATATACCTGTCCGGCTGCAGTAGTGATATATATATATTTTTTATATCATTTATCATCCAGTCGCAGCAGACACAGTACGGTAGTTCACGGCTGTGGCTACCTCTGTGTCTCTGCACTCGGCAGGCAGTCCGTCCATAATTGTAATACCACCTAACCGTGGATTTTTTTCATTCTTCTTTATACATACATAGTTACATAGACATCTTCTCTTTATCAACCAGTCTATATTAGCTGCAGACACAGTACAGTACGGTAGTTCACGGCTGTGGCTACCTCTGTGTCTGCACTCGGCAGGCAGTCCGTCCATAATTGTATACCACCTAACCGTGGTTTTTTTTCATTCTTCTTTATACATACATAGTTACATAGACATCTTCTCTTTATCAACCAGTCTATATTAGCTGCAGACACAGTACAGTACGGTAGTTCACGGCTGTGGCTACCTCTGTGTCTGCACTCGGCAGGCAGTCCGTCCATAATTGTATACCACCTAACCGTGGATTTTTTTCAGTCTTCTTTATACATACATAGTTACATAGACATCTTCTCTTTATCAACCAGTCTATATTAGCTGCAGACACAGTACAGTACGGTAGTTCACGGCTGTGGCTACCTCTGTGTCTGCAGTCGGCAGGCAGTCCATAATTGTATACTAGTATCCATCTCCATTGTTTACCTGAGGTGCCTTTTAGTTGTGCCTATTAAAATATGGAGAACAAAAATGTTGAGGTTCCAAAATTAGGGAAAGATCAAGATCCACTTCCACCTCGTGCTGAAGCTGCTGCCACTAGTCATGGCCGAGACGATGAAATGCCAGCAACGTCGTCTGCCAAGGCCGATGCCCAATGTCATAGTACAGAGCATGTCAAATCCAAAACACCAAATATCAGAAAAAAAAGGACTCCAAAACCTAAAATAAAATTGTCGGAGGAGAAGCGTAAACTTGCCAATATGCCATTTACCACACGGAGTGGCAAGGAACGGCTGAGGCCCTGGCCTATGTTCATGGCTAGTGGTTCAGCTTCACATGAGGATGGAAGCACTCAGCCTCTCGCTAGAAAAATGAAAAGACTCAAGCTGGCAAAAGCAGCACAGCAAAGAACTGTGCATTCTTCGAAATCCCAAATCCACAAGGAGAGTCCAATTGTGTCGGTTGCGATGCCTGACCTTCCCAACACTGGACGTGAAGAGCATGCGCCTTCCACCATTTGCACGCCCCCTGCAAGTGCTGGAAGGAGCACCCGCAGTCCAGTTCCTGATAGTCAGATTGAAGATGTCAGTGTTGAAGTACACCAGGATGAGGAGGATATGGGTGTTGCTGGCGCTGGGGAGGAAATTGACCAGGAGGATTCTGATGGTGAGGTGGTTTGTTTAAGTCAGGCACCCGGGGAGACACCTGTTGTCCGTGGGAGGAATATGGCCGTTGACATGCCAGGTGAAAATACCAAAAAAATCAGCTCTTCGGTGTGGAGGTATTTCACCAGAAATGCGGACAACAGGTGTCAAGCCGTGTGTTCCCTTTGTCAAGCTGTAATAAGTAGGGGTAAGGACGTTAACCACCTCGGAACATCCTCCCTTATACGTCACCTGCAGCGCATTCATAATAAGTCAGTGACAAGTTCAAAAACTTTGGGTGACAGCGGAAGCAGTCCACTGACCAGTAAATCCCTTCCTCTTGTAACCAAGCTCACGCAAACCACCCCACCAACTCCCTCAGTGTCAATTTCCTCCTTCCCCAGGAATGCCAATAGTCCTGCAGGCCATGTCACTGGCAATTCTGACGAGTCCTCTCCTGCCTGGGATTCCTCCGATGCATCCTTGCGTGTAACGCCTACTGCTGCTGGCGCTGCTGTTGTTGCCGCTGGGAGTCGATGGTCATCCCAGAGGGGAAGTCGTAAGCCCACTTGTACTACTTCCAGTAAGCAATTGACTGTTCAACAGTCCTTTGCGAGGAAGATGAAATATCACAGCAGTCATCCTACTGCAAAGCGGATAACTGAGGCCTTGGCATCCTGGGTGGTGAGAAACGTGGTTCCGGTATCCATCATTACTGCAGAGCCAACTAGAGACTTGTTGGAGGTACTGTGTCCCCGGTACCAAATACCATCTAGGTTCCATTTCTCTAGGCAGGTGATACCGAAAATGTACACAGACCTCAGAAAAAGAGTCACCAGTGTCCTAAAAAATGCAGCTGTACCCAATGTCCACTTAACCACGGACATGTGGACAAGTGGAGCAGGGCAGGGTCAGGACTATATGACTGTGACAGCCCACTGGGTAGATGTATGGACTCCCGCCGCAAGAACAGCAGCGGCGGCACCAGTAGCAGCATCTCGCAAACGCCAACTCTTTCCTAGGCAGGCTACGCTTTGTATCACCGGTTTCCAGAATACGCACACAGCTGAAAACCTCTTACGGCAACTGAGGAAGATCATCGCGGAATGGCTTACCCCAATTGGACTCTCCTGTGGATTTGTGGCATCGGACAACGCCAGCAATATTGTGTGTGCATTAAATATGGGCAAATTCCAGCACGTCCCATGTTTTGCACATACCTTGAATTTGGTGGTGCAGAATTTTTAAAAAAACGACAGGGGCGTGCAAGAGATGCTGTCGGTGGCCAGAAAAATTGCGGGACACTTTCGGCGTACAGGCACCACGTACAGAAGACTGGAGCACCACCAAAAACTACTGAACCTGCCCTGCCATCATCTGAAGCAAGAAGTGGTAACGAGGTGGAATTCAACCCTCTATATGCTTCAGAGGTTGGAGGAGCAGCAAAAGGCCATTCAAGCCTATACAATTGAGCACGATATAGGAGGTGGAATGCACCTGTCTCAAGTGCAGTGGAGAATGATTTCAACGTTGTGCAAGGTTCTGATGCCCTTTGAACTTGCCACACGTGAAGTCAGTTCAGACACTGCCAGCCTGAGTCAGGTCATTCCCCTCATCAGGCTTTTGCAGAAGAAGCTGGAGACATTGAAGGAGGAGCTAACACGGAGCGATTCCGCTAGGCATGTGGGACTTGTGGATGCAGCCCTTAATTCGCTTAACAAGGATTCACGGGTGGTCAATCTGTTGAAATCAGAGCACTACATTTTGGCCACCATGCTCGATCCTAGATTTAAAGCCTACCTTGGATCTCTCTTTCCGGCAGACACAAGTCTGCTGGGGTTGAAAGACCTGCTGGTGACAAAATTGTCAAGTCAAGCGGAACGCGACCTGTCAACATCTCCTCCTTCACATTCTCCCGCAACTGGGGGTGCGAGGAAAAGGCTCAGAATTCCGAGCCCACCCGCTGGCGGTGATGCAGGGCAGTCTGGAGCGACTGCTGATGCTGACATCTGGTCCGGACTGAAGGACCTGACAACGATTACGGACATGTCGTCTACTGTCACTGCATATGATTCTCTCAACATTGATAGAATGGTGGAGGATTATATGAGTGACCGCATCCAAGTAGGCACGTCACACAGTCCGTACTTATACTGGCAGGAAAAAGAGGCAATTTGGAGGCCCTTGCACAAACTGGCTTTATTCTACCTAAGTTGCCCTCCCACAAGTGTGTACTCCGAAAGAGTGTTTAGTGCCGCCGCTCACCTTGTCAGCAATCGGCGTACGAGGTTACATCCAGAAAATGTGGAGAAGATGATGTTCATTAAAATGAATTATAATCAATTCCTCCGCGGAGACATTGACCAGCAGCAATTGCCTCCACAAAGTACACAGGGAGCTGAGATGGTGGATTCCAGTGGGGACGAATTGATAATCTGTGAGGAGAGGGATGTACACGGTGATATATCGGAGGGTGAAGATGAGGTGGACATCTTGCCTCTGTAGAGCCAGTTTGTGCAAGGAGAGATTAATTGCTTCTTTTTTGGGGGGGGTCCAAACCAACCCGTCATATCAGTCACAGTCGTGTGGCAGACCCTGTCACTGAAATGATGGGTTGGTTAAAGTGTGCATGTCCTGTTTTGTTTATACAACATAAGGGTGGGTGGGAGGGCCCAAGGACAATTCCATCTTGCACCTCTTTTTTCTTTTCTTTTTCTTTGCATCATGTGCTGATTGGGGAGGGTTTTTTGGAAGGGACATCCTGCGTGACACTGCAGTGCCACTCCTAGATGGGCCCGGTGTTTGTGTCGGCCACTAGGGTCGCTAATCTTACTCGCACAGTCAGCTACCTCATTGCGCCTCTTTTTTTCTTTGCGTCATGTGCTGTTTGGGGAGGGTTTTTTGGAAGGGACATCCTGCGTGACACTGCAGTGCCACTCCTAGATGGGCCCGGTGTTTGTGTCGGCCACTAGGGTCGCTAATCTTACTCACACAGTCAGCTACCTCATTGCGCCTCTTTTTTTCTTTGCGTCATGTGCTGTTTGGGGAGGGTTTTTTGGAAGGGCCATCCTGCGTGACACTGCAGTGCCACTCCTAGATGGGCCCGGTGTTTGTGTCGGCCACTAGGGTCGCTAATCTTACTCACACAGCTACCTCATTGCGCCTCTTTTTTTCTTTGCGTCATGTGCTGTTTGGGGAGGGTTTTTTGGAAGGGACATCCTGCGTGACACTGCAGTGCCACTCCTAGATGGGCCCGGTGTTTGTGTCGGCCACTAGGGTCGCTTATCTTACTCACACAGCGACCTCGGTGCAAATTTTAGGACTAAAAATAATATTGTGAGGTGTGAGGTATTCAGAATAGACTGAAAATGAGTGTAAATTATGGTTTTTGAGGTTAATAATACTTTGGGATCAAAATGACCCCCAAATTCTATGATTTAAGCTGTTTTTTAGTGTTTTTTGAAAAAAACACCCGAATCCAAAACACACCCGAATCCGACAAAAAAAATTTGGTGAGGTTTTGCCAAAACGCGTTCGAACCCAAAACACGGCCGCGGAACCGAACCCAAAACCAAAACACAAAACCCGAAAAATTTCAGGCGCTCATCTCTAGTTTTTATATCTATTTTCTACCTTTTCTTTCTTATATATTTAGATTTTTGTGTGTTTTGTATGTGTTGGGGGGTCTCATTGCTTTAACCATGGCCTACAAAAGTTACGTTTCCATATTATTTCTGGTCTACGCTGGATACAGGAATGCCGTTTTGTATTGAGCTGAACAAAAATAAACGATGGGAGGTAAAAAGTACAACATAAAACAAAATATGAAAGTGCAAAAAAAACCACTAGACTATATTGTTTATTTAAAGGTTGCAAGTTAATTAAAATAAATAAATTGCAAAATAAATAAATAATCAAATACAGAAATAAATAAATAAAAAAGCAAAAATGGTTTTAGTACCTTTCCAGGCGACGGCTGATTCATTTTCAGCTGCCTTTCAACGAGGAGCGACAATTTGGTGTTTGTTTTTCTCCATTTGCCAAAACATGTTGAGGAGGGCTCTGGGGAGAGGAGGGGATGTGCCTAAGACACTTGGATGAAGGAAGAGGTTGATGAGCTTAGGTGAGCTGCCAGGATTCTGCGGTGTGAAGTTTGTCCTCCGTCTGCCAGGGAAGAGAGTACCGCAGTGCTACAGTATGTCATCGCAACCATTTACTGGAGTCTCATTTGGAATAAAATGCCGAATGCCCGAAATCGGATGAAATCGGGCATTACCGCTCTAGTGTATGGGGCCCTTTACATTACAGACCTGACGACAATGGCAATATTATTGTTTAGTGAAGGATAATATTTAGTGAACGCTGGGATGTTGGCCCCACTCATAAAGGGAATTAGGACGATTTATTTTCTGTTTACTCTTATTATACAATGATTCTGTTTCTCTGAACATGACAGTATGATAATGCTAAGGCTATTTATTTCATGGGGCCTTCACTGAGGCTCCCCCAGGGAGGGAGGCTCATCATCATTAGACTCAACATACAACAGCTGGGCCGCAGAGAGTGGGGTCAGGCCCGGGTACTGTAGGGGGCGTGGTCTAATCTTCAAAAAACAAAGACAAACAGCAGTGATATGTGCTGCACAGTGGGGCGCAGCGCAGATGGGGGTGGGAATTAGTGTGGTTGCTCTCCATCTTCACCCCCCCAGCTCCGCACAATATGCAGTCAGAGAGGTAGAGGTGGTGGGGGTGGCGGATTTGGGCCTCCGCCGGACACAACTTCTCCGCTTTATCTCTCTCCAAGACTTAATTAATCTCCACTATAATGTTGACATGTTCAACATGATGACATTAGGCATGTCGGCACTGAAATGTCAACAATACAATCTAGCCCCAACTGTAGTCTAACCCACAGCCTAACTCTACTCCTAATGGTGAAATGGTCATAATGTAGACAAAATGTTGACATGTTGAATGTCGGCTTTTGTCAACACAATGAACATGTTCACAGTATGAACTAATTTGCCAACATTCAGAACGAGTCAACATTACATTGTTGACATTGAAACTGACAATATGACTACAGTACATACCATTAGAAGTATATACAGTATACAGTATATACTAGTAATTGGGGTTAGAAAGTCAGTGACTTGTGGTATTGTAGAACAATGCGCCTGTGAGCAAAAAGGCATTTGAGAGTCAATACTTAAATAAAATCTATTTATTTTATAAATAAGAGATGAGGGAAGGGAGGCAGAGCCAGGCAGGGCCCTCCAAACCCTTTGTTTTCACATGTGCATTTATTTTATTTTTAATTTTCCCTGATTTGTATCTTCTATTTGCCCCTATTATTCGGTGCTGCACCCCTCATATCAATAATGTAATAATGTTAAGTAATAAAAATAATACGTTACGGGGAGGGAAGGGGGGAAGGGGGGTGTTAAAATGTACATACCAATAAAATGTGCCAGTTGGAAAGATTAAACCTATTTTCATTTTTTAGTAATAAATTCTGGAAATAAGAAGTTTTTAGAAAAGAAGATAATCGCCAATGTTATAGGGTGACCAGGCCCCCTAGTTATAGGATGACCAGGCCCCCTGGTTATAGGATGACCAGGCCCCCTAGTTATAGGATGACCAGGCCCCCTAGTTATAAGATGACCAGGCCCCCTAGTTATAGGATGACCAGGCCCCCTAGTTATAGGATGACCAGGCCCCCTAGTTATAGGATGACCAGGCCCCCTAGTTATAGGATGACCAGGCCCCCTAGTTATAGGATGACCAGGCCCCCTAGTTATAGGATGACCAGGCCCCCTAGTTATAAGATGACCAGGCCCCCTAGTTATAAGATGACCAGGTCGCCTAGTTATAGGATGACCAGGCCCCCTAGTTATAGGATGACCAGGCCCCCTAGTTATAGGATGACAAGGCCCCCTAGTTATAGGATGACCAGGCCCCCTAGTTATAGGATGACCAGGCCCCCTAGTTATAGCATGACCAGGCCCCCTAGCTATAGGATGACCAGGCCCCCTAGTTATAGGATGACCAGGCCCCTAGTTATAGGATGACCAGGCCCCCTAGTTATATGATGACCAGGCCCCCTAGTTATAGGATGACCAGGTCCCCCTAGTTACAAAGAGATATGTACTCCCTTTCAAGGGGTATGGGTCAGTAGGTCGACAATATTTAAGTCGACAGTCATTAAGTCTACAGACATGCACTAGGTCGACAGGTTGACTAGGTTGACATGATCAAGGTCAACATGGAAAAAGGTCGACATACATTTTTTTACTTTTTTGGGTGTCGTTTTCTTCGTAAAGTGACGGGGAACCCCAATTAGTGCACCGTGTCCCCTCGCATGGCTCGCGTTCGGGCAAGGTGCCTCACTCCGCTACCGCAGCGCTCGGCACAGGTTACCATTCCAAATTTTAGTCCACGTGGATCGTAAAGTATGAAAAAGTAAAAAAAAGTAAAAAAACTCATGTCGACCTAATGACCGTAAGCCCTTTCATGTTAGTTGCCCGACTTTAAGTGTTTTTTTACCTCTCTTGGGTCAAGTGAAGAAATTATAACTTCAACATAAACTTATCATACAGGGGGATCTATAACCTTGGAGAGAGATAAAGTGGACGTAGAGTAGTCTATTTACTAAGCCTTTGTTGGAGACAAAATAGACGGAGATAAAGTACCAGCCAATCAGCTCCTAGCTGCCATGTCACAGGCTGTGTTTGAAAAAGGACAGTTAGGAGCTGATTGGCTGGTACTTTATCTCCATCCGTTTTATCCCTATTCAAGGCTTAGTAAATAGACCCCAAAGTACCATCCAACCAGCTCGTGTAATTTTTCAAACACAGCCTGTAACATGACAGTTAGATGCTGATTGGCTGGCACTTTATCTCTCTCCGTTTTATCTCTCTTCATGGCTTAGTACTTAGACCCCTTAATGCAAAACATAATATTAGTTTGAGTGGGAGATTTGTCGAACCCTTGACAGACGTAGGCGCAGATTTATTAACCTTTTTTTTCCGCAATAAAATAATGTGAAAAAGGGAGTCTTCTGTTTTCTCACCCTTTTCACAGGATTATTTTAGTATCACCTGAATGTATTACGGGGCTTTTGGTGTCGTTTCATGAAAAACTGCTCCAACCCCTTTAATTCTATTTATTAATTTATTTTTAGTAATCAGATCGCATTTTCCATACTTATAACGGGAAATGTGATCTGGCCGAATTTTTTTTAAAAAGCACAAAAACATTGCAGTGCGCCCTGTGATAATGACGCCAGCTTCAGCTAACTGTGAATCCTGTACTCCCGCTGACAGAGAGAGCTGTGCGGGGACCCGGCCGGTGTGACCAGCTGTGTGTGTCCGACGGACACACATGGTGATCACTGTGTAAAAAAGTTTTTTAAAAAAACATACTTGCCAGCAACCAGGGATTGGTGATCGGTGCTCCAGTGCAGGCTGCCGGTCATCGGATCCTCCTGCGCTGCTGCGTGACCCTGGGTACACTAAAGAAATGCTGCAAAGCGACTGCTCACTTTACAGCACCAGGGGTCACAGCAGGAAGAGGATCCAATAACCGGTAATCTTCCTGGAGTACCGGTCACCGATACCTGGGTGTAGGTGAGTATGAGCAGCGGTGGGTGTGTGTGTGTGTGTGTGGGGGGGGGGGGGGGGGCTGGGGGTGAAGCCATGACTGGGGTCGGCAGCGGTAGCAGCAGCGGTAGCGGCAGCGATGTTAGCAGTGGCGGCGCATTGAATTCTCCGGGACAGAGCTTTCTCGCAAGTGCTGTCCCTGCATGCGACTGTAGATACATCCATTCGATGAATTCAATAATCGCATTGCGGATGGGACGATTTGATCACATAGGCATCCTCAGATGCAGAGGGTGATAAATCAGCCCTATCCACCAGTCAGCTTGTAACTGGTATTTCATAGACTTTGGGGGTAATTCAGAGTTGATCGCAGCAGCAAATTTGTTAGTATTTGGGCAAAACCATGTGCACTGCAGGGGGGGGGGGGGGCTGATGTAACATGTGCAGAGAGAGTTAGATTTGGTTGGGATGTGTTCAACTGCAAACTGAAATCTAAATTGCAGTGTAAAAATAAAGCAGCCTGCACAGAAACAAAATAACCCACCCAAATCTAACTCTCTCTGCACATGTTACATCTGCCCCACCTGCAGTGCAGTGCACATGGGCCCTCATTCCGAGTTGATCACACGTAGCAAACTTTTGCTGCCCGTGCGATCAACTAGACGCCGCCTATGGGGGAGTGTATTTTAGCATAGCAGGGCTGCGATCGCTTGTGCACCCCTGCTATGCTAAAAAAGTTTCCTGCAAAACAAGACCAGGGTCAGACCTACTTACCCTGTGCGACGGATCCAGCGACGAAGTCCCGGGATTGACGTCAGACATCCACCCTCCAAACACCTGGACACGCCTGCGTTCGGATCTCCACACCTGGAAAACGGCGAGTATCCGCCCCGGAACGCCTCCCCGCTGTCAATCTTCTTGCGATCGCACTAGTGATCACTTTCTTCTCTCTTCTGGTCGTTGCCTGGCGACAGCTGTAGCTGGGCAATGACGCGCGTGCACATTGTGGGCACCGCGCATGCGCAGTTCCGACCCGTTCGCACCGCAGCAAAGAACCGCTGCGTGCGAATGGGTCGGAATGACCCCCATGGTTTTGCCCAACTGCTAACAAATTTCCTGCTGCAATCAACTCTGAATTAGGCCCATACTATGTACCGTACAAATGCTAGTAAGCCTTAAATCTATCTGCCCCCCTTGCAATATAGTACCTGCAGACCTAACTAATAAACTGTATACTGTTGTTCTAAAATAAGTAATTTTTCTTCCCCGTCCCTACGACAACAGCTACATGTGGGGAGAACGCTGACAAGCTGTGGTTTCTGCAGTACTGTATGTTGACATATGCAGCAATTGTTCTCACTTCCTTCCCTACCTACAGTATAACAACTGCACGTGGCACATTAGTGGGCTGCTTTGTGCTTAATACAACTAGCAGTCACAACACATCTATCACGGGCGTGAAAGGGGAGACTAGGTGGTCGCAACAACTCCAGCCTGCAACTGATTGACTTATTTTTCTCTGGATTATGTTCTATAAGATGAAAACTGAATAACAGCGATCACTCATGTGGAAATGCATTTGTAAACAAGTCTGCGAGTCTTATCGTAGGAGGCGATACCTGGGGAATCGTTCCTTCTACATCTGAATGTTAATTAAACCTTTTTCTGTGTCCCGGTGTTTGAGCTGACAGTCATTCCTTCTCGTTGCATGTGCGACAGGTTTTGCAAGGAGTGATTCACCTTTGCAATCAAGTAACCCGCAATTCTTGAGGTAATATTGAAAAAGGGAAAGTGGCGACAGAAGCTTATTGAAATCCCATTCATTTTTATTCCGAAACGGACTACTTCAGTTTTGTGACGCGCCAACGCTGGTACTCCCACAACTTTACATTCTACATTGCTTTATTAACCTTATGTGTGTTTTGTAGCATTGCTATATTTTATTTATTTTATATTATCATGAGTCAAACTGTAGGTGGTGAAAATAAGGGAAAATATAGATGATGGGGTGGGTTTAGAAAAAAGTAAAACAATAATTTGGGAGGTGGAGATGTATTTTAAGGCCCATACACACTAAACAAGTCCCTGCTGATGCCGATATTGGCGCATACACACTTGCTGATGTCGACGGGGAAGGGAGCGACGGCGCGCGCGGGGGGTTGGAACAATGGCTGTCATTAACGAGGACCTCCCACGTCTGTATATGTTCTATTTGGGATGTTAAATAGTAAAATACAGCTGCCTATTGCAGATACTGCATGTATAAGCCCCTGGGAGGGTTTTATAGAAAAAGGGTCGTGGCTAAGTCGTGGGATTCAAAAAAAGGGCCGTGGTCAAGTTGAAACATCATTAAAAGCAGAGTGGAACCAGTCTATAAAAGGAAAAGGTTTACCGTCTTTGGGAGAGTCATCTTGGAGCTTGGAGGCAAGGAGGGGGCTCCTTACTGCTGTCGTCCCATGTGCAGGAGAAAGGAAGCAAAGACAGGCGTGCCCCCAGTCCCTCTGTCTCCCGTGAAAAGACGCTGTTCGTATGCACACAGCGTCTGTTCACTGCTCAGTGAGTGACAGGAGCCTCCCAACTGCACCCCGCGGTACGCTGCGACCCGCAGGTGGGACAGCGAGACAGTCCAAAAAATAACGGGACTGTCCCGCAGAAATGGGGACAGTTGGGAGGTATGCTATCAGTATATTGCTGGCACTTAGGGAGCGTAGAGAGGCAGACTGGGGGTGGGATGCATCCCTCATCGCATGCATATCAGCGTTTACTAGCAGCATATGCATGAATACTTCCGCAAATTACAGCTCTCCGGATGAGAGCTGTCCTTTGCAGTGTTGGAATTCCCAGGTTTAGGATCGGGAGTCCGTCTGCGCATGCGTCAAGTGATGCATGCACGGCTGTGGCTGCTAGGAGGTATCCCATTAGATCCATTGCGCCAAGCTTGAACCAGGCAATCAGCCTGGTGCTACCTCACCGCTCTGATTGTGTGATCACCACCGCCCAAACCTGCTCGGAGGCCCCTAGAATTGTGGGGCTCTAGGCAGCTGCCTGGTGTGCCTATACATTAAGATGGCCATGGGTGCAGGGGGCCCCAAACATATTGCTGCTACTACTACTCACTGGTTCCACCATTGAAGCCACAGACTGATAGCATACATGCCTACCTTGTGGCTGCTCCCTTCGGAGGAGGCTGTACGGAGGCGTGGAGGAGGCGGTACAGGATGTGGTGACGCGATTGCGTCATCATAGCCCTGCCCCCCGCTTTACAATGCCCCCATTACCGGCATTGGAAAGTGGGGTTGCGGGGCTACAATGACGCAACTTAACACGAATCGCGTCATCACCCCGCCCCCTTCTTTGTTATGGGATACCGCTGTCACCGTGTTATGCGGCGAGAGGTGGAGTGCGGCGGGGGGCGAGCGCAATGCGGGAGACTTGTCCACTGCCCCGGGGGGGGGGGGGGGGGGGGGGCGAGAGCCACCCGATTTTTGAGAGCCTCCCGGACTTTCCGGGAGAGTAGGCAAGTATGACTGAGAGTTACATAGTGGAGGGAGCAGGGAACCACTAGCAGAGTAGTGGTGAGACACTGACAATTGTATTAAAGTTGTGCACAAAGATTGTGGTACGGAACACACCTCTATATAAAACAATGGCTGGTGCGTTTAATAAGTTTTATTTAAGGATGCCTTATGAAGAAATTCCAAAGTGAAGCTGTATATGGCTGTGATGCAGTAGACAATATTTGCATGTAATAGCATAAGTACAGCCTGAGGAAGTATCACCGACACAACGAGCAATGAGAAGATTTCATGCAGCAATGGGTCAGAGACGCCGTCTTCAGGGAACACAGACGATATGCGTAAAGTACTATTGAACAAAAGAAGTACAGCCAATCAGTGACAAATGACTGGGATCAAGCAAGTGCTATAATTTCAGGCTGACAATAGAATTTAGATGAGATAATACAATCTCCTGGTCATTGATAATCAGACGCTGAAGAGATATGAAGAAACCGCTCGCATGAATGACCTGAATCAGCAGTGGGGAATCTATGCTGATTTTATTGTTTTTCTAGGTTCTTTCTTTCTTTCTTTTTTGCATAAACTCTGTGTGATTAATGTGAGGTTGTGCTAAGTTCCATTCTGCCTTCAGTGTTCCCGTCTCCAGACGGCCTGGCCTGATTCACAGATAGACGCATTGTCGGAACGATTTTTTGCCACTGCATAGTGCATACGCTCCGGGACGGTCTTGCGATGGCGGATGCAGTGAGAATTATTCCAAAAGTAATTGAGAGTGAGGGACCGTTTGTGGGGGTAATGTGGGAGTGGTAACTCAAAGGAGTGTCGCGTTTCAGGGCGTGCTACAGCCATTGATCCCATACACAGGGATCAATGGGCGTCTTACTGCCAGTGGCCATGCTGCGTGGCCGTAGGTCAACATAGCCGGTTGATATTTGCCTGATGTGCGTCCGATGGTTGCGTCTTAGTATGCAAGCAGCGGATCAGAGACACCGATTATAGGCGCCTGTGATTAAAGGGCGTCGCTATACACATCCCAGCTGCTGTCGCATTTGCATATTTTTCCACAGCCGCTGCGTACTGGATCGTAGCTGCGAATGAATTTGTGTAAATCTCTGATTCAGGCCCTTAATGTGCTGCTATTATTCTGTGATGTCAAAATCTACAGGTAACACAGTGAAACCCTTATTCCTTTTTACGTATTACATGTTATTTGAGCCTTCAGCTACAGTCGTGTGTCCCTGACTATTCTATCGCTAGCTCTCTGCTGACCGGTCTGAATCTCTGTTACTGACCCCAGGAATTCTGCACCTGACAACCCTTGACGGGTGGGCAGATGCACTGTACTGTACTAAGCCGTGGAGAGAGATAAAGTACTACCAGCTAATCAGCTCCTAACTGTCATGTTACAGTGCTGGAAAAGTAACAGCTAGGAGCTTAATGGTTGGCACTTTTCTCTCTCCACTTTATCACTCTCCAATCTCTGGGGGTGATTCCGAGTTGTTCGCTCGCTAGCTGCTTTTAGCAGCATTGCATACGATAAGCCGCCGCCTACTGGGAGTGTATCTTAGCATAGCAGAATTGCGAACAAAAGATTCGCTATTTTTCTCGTAACGATTACCCCGCAGTTTCCGAGTAGCTCCAGACTTACTCTGCCACTGCGATCAGTTCAGTCCTTTTCGTTCCTGGTTTGACGTCACAAACACACCCAGCGTTCGCCCAGCCACTCCCCCGTTTCTCCAGACACTCCCGCGTTTTTTCCTGAAACGCCTGCGTTTTTCCGCACACTCCCAGAAAACGGCCAGTTTCCGCCCAGAAACACCCACTTCCTGTCAATCACACTACGATCAGCAGAACGATTAAAAAACTTTGTTACGCCGTAAGTAAAATACCAAACTTTTGTGCTAATTTACTTGGCGTAGGCGCACTGCGTACATTGTGCATGCGCAGTTTGCAACTAATCGCTCCGTAGCGAAAAAAATAACGAGCGAACAATTCGGAAAGACCCCCTCTGTCCTGTACGCAGTCAGCCATTACTTAGCTTTCCAAAGCTTTGTACATATGGGGGATGCAGTCAAAACTCCGAAAGAGGCGTCACCCCCTACCCATTCAGTTTTGGCTGTGGTGGCGGGACTTAGGGGGAGATTTATCAAACCTTGGAGAGAGATAAAGTGGATAAAGATTTAGGAGCCTATGAATACCTCTCAACTTTTGTTTGTAGATATCTGGGACCCTCGTGCGGCGAAGTCACGCTTGACCCGTTAAGGGGAGTGGCCTCAAAAGAGTGGTCGTGGCCTCGCGGCACAGGCCCGTTTTCCATCATTTTTGGGGCGTACCATCAGGCCTCGAGCGGCTGGTCAGCCCCCGGCTCACCTCCCCGCACTGAACAGATGCCGTGTGCATGCGCACGGCATCTAGTCAGAGATTACGCGCAGCGGGTGATCAAAGCCTCCCCCAACTGACCCCCCCCGCCCGCGGGACACTGCTACCTGCGACTGGGACAGCGGGACAGTGTCCGAATAGCGGGACTGTCCCATACTTAGCCTTAGAGAGAGATAAAGTGCACAGAGATAAAGTACCAACCAATCAGCTCCTAACTGTCATTTTGCAAACACAGCCTGTAACATGGTAGTAAGGAGCTGATTGGCTGCTACTTTATCTCTCTCCAAGGTTTGATCTCCCTCAGCCCAAGATGCAATGGCATCCTGCAATGCAATCTCCAACATCGTGCCCAGATCGCATTGCAAATGCGATGATTGATAAATGGCCCCCTAAAACACTCAATGACTAGAGATAATGTAAGTAATTGTAAAGCGCAACGGAATATGCAGCGCTATATAAGAAACTGTTAATAATAATAATAATAATAATAATAATAATAAGTGTGTCATTTTTACTAGAGATGAGCGGGTTCGGTTTCTTTGAATCCGAACCCGCACGAACTTCACTTTTTTTTTCACGGGTCCGAGCGACTCGGATCTTCCCGCCTTGCTCGGTTAACCCGAGCGCGCCCGAACGTCATCATGACGCTGTCGGATTCTCGCGAGACTCGGATTCTATATAAGGAGCCGCGCGTCGCCGCCATTTTCACACGTGCATTGAGATTGATAGGGAGAGGACGTGGCTGGCGTCCTCTCCATTAGAATAGATTAGAAGAGAGAGAGAGAGAGAGAGATTGTGCAGACAGAGTTTACCACAGTGACCAGTGCAGTTGTTGTTAAGTTAACTTTTATTTAATATATCCGTTCTCTGCTATATCCGTTCTCTGCCTGAAAAAAACGATACACAGCAGTCACACAGTGTGACTCAGTCTGTGTGCACTCAGCTCAGCCCAGTGTGCTGCACATCAATGTATAAAAGCTTATAATAATTGTGGGGGAGACTGGGGAGCACTGCAGGTTGTTATAGCAGGAGCCAGGAGTACATAATATTATATTAATTTAAAATTAAACAGTGCACACTTTTGCTGCAGGAGTGCCACTGCCAGTGTGACTAGTGGTGACCAGTGCCTGACCACCAGTATAGTAGTATATTGTTGTATACTATCTCTTTATCAACCAGTCTATATTAGCAGCAGACACAGTACAGTGCGGTAGTTCACGGCTGTGGCTACCTCTGTGTCGGCAGTCGGCACTCGGCAGGCAGTCCGTCCATCCATAATTGTATAATTATATACCACCTAACCGTGGTATTTTTTTTTCTTTCTTTATACCGTCGTCATAGTCATACTAGTTGTTACGAGTATACTACTATCTCTTTATCAACCAGTGTACAGTGCGGTAGTTCACGGCTGTGGCTACCTCTGTGTCGGCAGTCGGCAGGCAGTCCGTCCATCCATAATTGTATTATTATAATATATACCACCTAACCGTGGTTTTTTTTTCATTCTTTATACCGTCATAGTGTCATACTAGTTGTTACGAGTATACTACTATCTCTTTATCAACCAGTGTACAGTGCGGTAGTTCACGGCTGTGGCTACCTCTGTGTCGGCAGTCGGCAGGCAGTCCGTCCATCCATAATTGTATTATAATATATACCACCTAACCGTGGTTTTTTTTTCATTCTTTATACCGTCATAGTGTCATACTAGTTGTTACGAGTATACTACTATCTCTTTATCAACCAGTGTACAGTGCGGTAGTTCACGGCTGTGGCTACCTCTGTGTCGGCAGTCGGCAGGCAGTCCGTCCATCCATAATTGTATTATAATATATACCACCTAACCGTGGTTTTTTTTTCATTCTTTATACCGTCATAGTCAGTCATACTAGTTGTTACGAGTATACTACTATCTCTTTATCAACCAGTGTACAGTGCGGTAGTTCACGGCTGTGGCTACCTCTGTGTCGGCACTCGGCAGGCAGTCCGTCCATCCATAATTGTATTATAATATATACCACCTAACCGTGGTTTTTTTTTCATTCTTTATACCGTCATAGTCAGTCATACTAGTTGTTACGAGTATACTACTATCTCTTTATCAACCAGTGTACAGTGCGGTAGTTCACGGCTGTGGCTACCTCTGTGTCGGCACTCGGCAGCCCGTCCATAATTGTATATACCAGTGACCTAACCGTGGTTTTTTTCTTTCTTTATACATACATACTAGTTACGAGTATACTATCTCTTTATCAACCAGTCTATATATTAGCAGCAGACACAGTACAGTGCGGTAGTTCACGGCTGTGGCTACCTCTGTGTCGGCACTCGGCAGCCCGTCCATAATTGTATATACCACCTAACCGTGTTTTTTTTTTCTTTCTTTATACATACATACTAGTTACGAGTATACTATCTCTTTATCAACCAGTCTATATATTAGCAGCAGACACAGTACAGTGCGGTAGTTCACGGCTGTGGCTACCTCTGTGTCGGCACTCGGCAGCCCGTCCATAATTGTATATACCACCTAACCGTGTTTTTTTTTTCTTTCTTTATACATACATACTAGTTACGAGTATACTATCTCTTTATCAACCAGTCTATATATTAGCAGCAGACACAGTACAGTGCGGTAGTTCACGGCTGTGGCTACCTCTGTGTCGGCACTCGGCAGCCCGTCCATAATTGTATACTAGTATCCAATCCATCCATCTCCATTGTTTACCTGAGGTGCCTTTTAGTTGTGCCTATTAAAATATGGAGAACAAAAATGCCACTCCTAGATGGGCCCGGTGTTTGTGTCGGCCACTAGGGTCGCTAATCTTACTCACACAGCTACCTCATTGCGCCTCTTTTTTTCTTTGCGTCATGTGCTGTTTGGGGAGGGTTTTTTGGAAGGGACATCCTGCGTGACACTGCAGTGCCACTCCTAGATGGGCCCGGTGTTTGTGTCGGCCACTAGGGTCGCTTATCTTACTCACACAGCGACCTCGGTGCAAATTTTAGGACTAAAAATAATATTGTGAGGTGTGAGGTATTCAGAATAGACTGAAAATGAGTGTAAATTATGGTTTTTGAGGTTAATAATACTTTGGGATCAAAATGACCCCCAAATTCTATGATTTAAGCTGTTTTTTAGTGTTTTTGGAAAAAAACACCCGAATCCAAAACACACCCGAATCCGACAAAAATAATTCGGTGAGGTTTTGCCAAAACGCGTTCGAACCCAAAACACGGCCGCGGAACCGAACCCAAAACCAAAACACAAAACCCGAAAAATTTCAGGCGCTCATCTCTAATTTTTACCCCATACTGAGCACCAGTAATTAACATGAATGGGCAGCTGGCGATTTCTTACCCCGCTCGGGGTAGCACTGGTAAATGGTATCAAATATCAGCTTCCAGCTTGTGAGAACAGAAGATGCATGTGACTACACACCGCACCCCCCCCCCCCCCCCCCCATATCCCCTCTTTCCCCCGCATGCACAAGCCCTGGGTAGACTGCCAGTAATTAGTGTATATGGTCATTATGACTTGTACTGTTACATTTGAAACTCTTATGAGAGAGAACTGGTGATCTGGAACAAGTGGGCTTCCCCCTCCCCAAATGTAAAGATTCCTCTGCGGTGCGATCTCTTGGGCCGCTCTGAAGCACACGGAGGGGAAGCGTCATAGGTGTGACCAATCTACCTGTCTCTTTTTGAGTAATCCCAAGGGCCATGGGTGTCTTTCTCACCCAGCCAAGAAATGGACACATCCTGTGAGCTTCAGCAGATTTCACGTTGTAAGTCTGACTCACTTCCAGTTTCACAATGACTCATGGTGAGGAGTCACGCCAAATCAGGCAACCTGCGCTGTAGTGTTTTTTGGGTCACAGCTTGTGGTTTGGTGTTATAAAGTCTGCAAACACCTGGATCAGCAGAATTGTCACTCACAGAGGACGGCGGACATCGTGCACACTTACCACACCCTCTGTACTTTGGTAAAGATACACGCTCACGCTGATTCGGAACTTACAGTGCGTATCAAACTTATACGGCAACAGAACAGCGTTATCACTATCACTGGCAAAGTTTGGGACAAAGAGGTTAATCCTATTAAAGGGATAGATTAGAAGGGCTCCATCTGTACATTTTAGTAAAAATCATCTGATACTTCCTATAATAAAGATTGCAGCATATACTGTATATATCATATTGTTACCGGTTGCACAAGACATATGACCATCGGTAACTTGTATGCTTTAGAGTAGTGATCTCCAACCCGTAGCTCGCGAGCAACCGGTGGCTCGCCGTAGTATTTTCGGTAGCTCACAAAGCGCACAGGCTTGGGCAGTCACTGGCACGCCTCCTCCCTTCATTTTTAATATGGTGCCGGCCATCAGCCAATCAGAGCTCGTGGACCGGCAGTGGCGGCACCTGATTGGCTGCCGGACCGCGAGTTTTGATTGGCTCACTTACCGGCACAATATTTTAAATGCCCGCCGCCGCCGGATACTCTGTCACCCTCACCGCAGCCACTCTCCGGACTTAACGGGAGAGGCGCGTGCTGCGCTCTCCTCCCCTTCTGTCCCACATACAGGAGGAGCAGCACCGGCGGCAGTAGAAGAAGCCAGCAAGGGTTAGCACTGTGTGGGGCACTGTATCGGACACTGCGGGGGGGGAGGGGGGGGGGGTCATTTTATCTGGTGCTGTGGGGGGGCATTTTAAATGGCACTGCGGGGGGAATTGTATCTGCCACTGGTGGGGGCATTGTATCTGGCACTGCTGGGGGGCATTATTTGAATATCTGGCACTGCTGAGGAGCATTATTTGAATATCTGGCACTGCTGGGGGCATTATTTGTGTATTTGGCACTGCTGGGACGCATTATTTGTGTATCTGGCACTGCTGGGAGGCATTATTTGTGTATCTGGCACTGCTGGGGGGGGCATTATTTGTGTATCTGGCACTGCTGGGGGGCATTATTTGTGTATTTGGCACTGCTGGGGGCATTATTTGTGTATTTGGCACTGCTGGGAGGCATTATTTGTGTATCTGGCATTGCTGAGGAGCATTATTTGTGTATCTGGCACTGCTGAGGGGCATTATTTGTGTATCTGGCACTGCTGGGGGGCATTATTTGTGTATTTGGCACTGCTGGGGGCATTATTTGTGTATTTGGCACTGCTGGGAGGCATTATTTGTGTATCTGGCATTGCTGAGGAGCATTATTTGTGTATCTGGCACTGCTGAGGGGCATTATTTGTGTATCTGGCACTGCTGGGGGGCATTATTTGTGTATCTGGCACTGCTGGGAGGCATTATTTGCAGGGGTTAAAGTGAGCCGGAACGGGGCGGAACTGCGTTCCGTCAGTTCCACTTGGAGACGGAACGCAGTTCCGCCTCCTCTGGCTCACCTAACCCGGCGATGTGTCCCCCGTCGCTGCAGGGAGATGACGGGCGCCCGTCTTCCCGCACAGCGGCAGCCGGAGGCAGGACTCGGAGCTCAGTACTGAGCTCCGCCTTCCGGCTCAATCAGTGCGCGCTATGGGAGAGACGTCATGACGTCTCTCTCATAGTGCAGAGGAGCGGGTGACGAGAGGACTGCAGCGGCCGGACACGGAGCGGGGCTTGGTAAGTATGGTGTGTGCTGTGTTTTTTTATTTTTTTTATTTGTGTAGCAGCTGGGGGGCAAACTACTGAGAGGTCATTACTACGGGGGCATTATTACTGGGGGGGCAAACTACTGAGGGGCATCTACTGGGGTCATTACTACTGGGGGGCATTTACTGGGGGACATTACTACTGGGAGCAAACTACAGGGGGCAAACTACAGAAGGGCATTACTACTGGGGGACAGACTACTGAGGGGCAGTACTACTGGGGGACATTACTACAAGGGGCAAACTACAGGAGGGCATTACTACTGGGGGGCAAGCTACTGAGGGGCATCTACTGGGGGGCATTACTACTGGGGGACATTACTACAGAAGGGCATTACTACTGGGGGACAGACTACTGAGGGGCAGTACTACTGGGGGACATTACTACAAGGGGGCAAACTACAGGAGGGCATTACTAATGAGGGGCATCTACTGGGGGGCATTTACTGGGGGACATTACTACTGGGGGGCATTACTACTGGGGGACATTACTACAGGAGGGTATTACTACTGGGGGGGCATTACTACTGGGGGGCAAACTACAGAGGGGCATCTACTGGGGGCATTACTACTGGGAGACATTACTACTGGGTGCAAACTACAGGGGGCAAACTACAGGAGGGCATTACTACTTGGGGTATAACTACAGTGGCATTACTACTGGGGGCGTAACTACAGGGGTTAAACTACTGGGGGCATTACTACTTGGAGGCATTACTACTGGGGGCTAAACTACAAGAGGGCATAACTACAGGGGCTAAACAACTGGGGGCATTACCATTAAGGGCATTACTACTGGGGGCACTACTAATGAGGGCATTGTAAAGGGGGCACTTCATAAGGGGCATCAATCCTGGGGTCATAAGGGGCACTGCTATTGCGAGCATTGCATAAGGGGCACCACTACTATGGGCTCTATATAAGGGGCGCTAACACTGTGGGCATTGTATAAGAGGTGCTACTGCTGTAGGCATTATGTGTATTATGGGGTGCTACTACTGTGGGCGTTATTACTATTGTGTAACACGCCCCTTTTTTGAGACCACACCCCTTTTTGCGGCGCGCGCCTACGGCGCGCGCAATACCTTTGTTGAATTGCCACCGTGGGAAGGGGGGTGAGTTCCACCACCTCTCTAGGACCACTTTAAGCACTGATTATTTGTGTATCTGGCATTGCTGAGGAGCATTATTTGTGTATCTGGCACTGCTGGGGGGCATTATTTGTGTATTTGGCACTGCTGGGGGCATTATTTGTGTATTTGGCACTGCTGGGAGGCATTATTTGTGTATCTGGCATTGCTGAGGAGCATTATTTGTGTATCTGGCACTGCTGAGGGGCATTATTTGTGTATCTGGTACTGCTGGGGGCATTATTTGTGTATCTGGCACTGCTGGTACATTATTTGTGTATCTGGCACTGCGGGGGGGGGGGGGGGGGCATTATTTGTGTATCTGGCACTGCGGGGGGGGGCATTATTTGTGTATCTGGCACTGCTGGGAGGCATTATTTGTGTATCTGGCACTGCTGGGGGGCATTATTTGTGTATCTGGCACTGCTGGGAGGCATTATTTGTGTATCTGGCACTGCTGAGGGGCATTATTTGTGTATCTGGCACTGGTAGGGGCATTGTATCTGGCACTGCTGGGGGCATTATTAGTGTATCTGGCACTGCTGGGGGGCATTATTTGTGTATCTGGCACTACACGGGAGGGGGCATTACTTGTAGTTGTGAGGCCACACCCTTTTTTGGGAGGCCACACCCACTTTCACAGGAACACATGCTCATTGGGTTGAGGGGGTAGCTCCTTCAGAGGTTTTATTTTCCGAACGTAGCTCACACCCCAATTATGGTTGGAGACCACTGCTTTAGAGTAACTATGGGGAGCCTGAAGAGAGAGATAAAGTACAAACCAATCAGCTATTGCCATTTTTCTAGCACAGTCTGTAACTTGGCAGTTAGAAGCTGATTGTTGGGTACTTTATCTCTCTCCACTTTATCTCTCTTGAAAGCTTACTACATATCCCCCTAAATGTTTTTTATACATCTTCCCCTGAAGCTGACCACACACATAAAGATTATCACTCCGACCAGCTGACTAGTTGGCTGGATGGAACAAAAATCTGGTAATGTATGGGGGCATGTGACCATCAGCCAGAAAGTGGCCAGAAAAATGGTTGGTTAAATCTGTTTGGGTTTCGCCTGAAAAGTGCGGGGTGTCAGAGACTCACCCCTAAATGCTGGAGAGTGGATTACTGGAGAGAGATTATTCATTTATTATAGACTCTCACTCTTTATACTATCTCAAAAAGCTACTACATACTGTACAATACACCAGGGGTCCCACAAGAGACGTGCGGTGAGGTAAATGGCGCAGGAGGCACTGGCGAGTACCAGAGCCAGATTTACGCACAATATATAAGACAAAGGGTTTATGTGGGAATTTTCACCGTCCCACTTATAATTTTCATGTATTTTGTTTGGGATTTTTTGTACAAAATGGAACTGAAAGCTGAAGATTCCAGTTCCAAAGCACATTGCGTGAATTCTATACTATGGTCACACAAGCGCAGATCCCCAGAGACTGTAAATGGATTATGCCGGTGCTATAAAAGTAAATATGAAAAAATAATAAGGCGATAGTTAACCCTTACTGCCCTGACCGTGTATCGCGGCGGCAGCTAAGTATCGCCGGGTGCCTCTGCAAGATTTTAATGATAGACTGTGGCAATAGGTGATCAATGGGTCACGGTGCACTAATTGGGGTTCCCCGTCACTTTTCGAAGAAAACTACACCAAAAAAAGTCGACCTTTTACCATGTCGAACCTAGTACATGTCGACCTAATGAACCACACCCACTTACAAGTGTCAGCTATAAATTGGCCTTTGCAAGTGTTCCAGTGAAACAGAAAGTTATAAAATGCAGAAAATGTAATAAGAATCCACACGCAATGCGGGTAATCAGAACATAACAGAGATTAAACTGCAAAACTGAGTAGGTTCAGTGGTTGCGTCGGCCAGCAAATCATACCCAGGCGCACTTTCCTCCGCTGCCCGTTAGTGTCGGACTAGTCACCTGTTACTGGAACTTACTGTAGTGAAAGGAAAGTGCTTATTCCAGCAGATGAACTCTCAAACACCTACAGGTTTCTGCTGACTGTGAAAGAAGTGAAACTACCAGTGATTTCTGGGCGAAAGTAAACCTGCAGCACAAAGCCATCAGCCCCTGGTACTGTACAGCGCTGTACACACTGAGTACCCACCATTTTACAGGGCATAATCACTGCATACTAGCCAGTTTCTGGAGATGTGCGTGTAGCTAATATAGGGGGTCATTCCAAGTTGATCGCTAGCTGCATTCGTTCGCTGTGCAGCGATGAGGCAAAAAAATCAGCACTTCTGCGCATGCGTATGCGGAGCAATGCGCACGCACGATGTACTATTACAACGAACGATGTAGTTTCACACAGGGTCTAGCGAAGCTTTTCAGTCGCACTGCTGGCCGCAGAATGATTGACATGAAGAGGGCGTTTCTGGGTGTCAACTGACCGTTTTCAGGGAGTGTTGAAAAAAATGCAGGCGTGCCAGGAAAAACGCAGGCGTGGTTGGGAGAACGCAGGGCGTGTGTGTGACGTCAAATCAGGAACTGAACAGTC
This sequence comes from Pseudophryne corroboree, assembly GCF_028390025.1. Lineage (NCBI taxonomy): Eukaryota > Metazoa > Chordata > Amphibia > Anura > Myobatrachidae > Pseudophryne > Pseudophryne corroboree. The sequence continues at coordinate 167,352,228 of NC_086455.1, read as the reverse complement.
TGAAGTCATCGTAAGCGCTGAGTAGGTTTTGAGCTGCTCTAAAACTGCACAAAAAAACTTTTTAGCCGCTCTGCGATCCTTTCGTTCGCACTTCTGCTAAGCTAAGATACACTCCCAGTGGGAGGCGGCATAGCGTTTTCACAGCTGCTAAAAACAGCTAGCAAGCGAACAACTCGGAATGACCACCATTGACTTATCGGTGTCTCATGCAAAAATTGGCTTTCCGGGTTCCCAGATTTGTAAATGTGTCTATATTTTAGTTATGATGGCTGAGCACCAAGTGTACGGATAAGGTCAACCCAACAACAGAGGTACTACACTGCCTAGGAGGAAATATCCACATTGAGTACTGTGGACATATCATACCTCCCAACATGACCTCTCCAGGAGGGACACAATGCTCTTCTTCTGGACTTTTCTCTTAATTCATGATTGCTGACACCTGTATTGAACAGGTTAATGGGTAAGGAAGGTGTTTCCGCACAGGTGATGGCAATCATAAATTAGGAGGGAAGTCCAGGAGCAGAGCATTGTGTCCCTCCCGGAGAGGGTCATGTTGGGAGGTATGGACACATTGCAGAACCAGTTATGGTGGACTTGTATTCACTGCGCATCAGCCCCTACTGTAGGGTTACTGATGTGATATGGGGGCACATTTATCAATAATCACATCTGCAGTGTGATCTGGGCATGAAATTAGCAAATCGCATTGCAGGATTCAGGTATACCGCCTGGATGTATGGAAGAGCACCCGTGGAGACATGGGCTGACATAAGCCCAGCCCTGAGATGTGCGCGGCGTGAAGAGACTACGTCAGTCCAGTGTCGGGACTCCTGCAAATGCGCAATCTCCTGCCACACGTGCGTGCTGGCCATTGTTGGGTTCTGACGGCTACGTTACGGAAGTGTAGCCCATAGGCTACAGCAGAACAACGCCATCTTCACATAGCGATGGCTGCTGGGGCCACACTCCGGAATGCTTGGCATTCCATAGCTTGGTAAATCTGACAGCATCGCACCCCTCCCCCATACAAACTTATGAGGACTGCGGCTGCTGGTGGGAATGGAGGGACAGCAGAGGATATTGGAGACATCAGCTAGGGTCCCTCCTTTATACATTGGGGTGATGCGAAATATTTGCGGGTATCCCCTGGCAGTCAGCATGGATATCATAACTCTTGATACACTTCTTCTTTTCATATTGCTGGGTGTTACCGTTGGCATATTGCTGGACATTTATACAGCCATCCTACCCCTGGCATCCACTTACTACATACTTACAGTATACTACTGGACAACATATCTCTTCATGGCATTTTATTGTGCCGTATTGTTCTCGGATATCGCTGGGCATGAGTGTGGCATAGTACTGGCATATTACAGAACATCAGTACTGCTGCCATATTACTGGTTATTAATATGAGCATATTACTGCAATTTTGCATTGCTGCTACTACGCATATTTACAAGATATTAGTGTTACCGCTCACTAATGGTAATATTAATGGCCTATTTGCGTTAACAGAAAATCCAAGGTGCCGTGGCCAGTCCAAAAGGCAGAGCCTGGAATTGAAAATGAAGGTTGCCAATAGCAAACCGCAGATATTGCTGATGCTAAATGGCAGTAGGTATGTGCAGGTAAGCATCCTGTATGTCCAGGGATATCATATAGTCCTCGGGTTCCATGGCCAGCACAATAGAGCGCAGGGTTTTCATACGGAATTTGGACACTCTCACAAACTTGTTCAATGATTTGAGGTTGAGGATAGGCCGGAAAGACCCGTTCGGTTTCGGAAATAGAAACAGGGTCGAATAGTATCCCCTGTCCCCTACCACTCTTGTTTCCAGGAGGGATTGTACAGCCAGGTGTAGAGCTTGCGCTTTCACCGGATCCGAGGGAATTACCATTGAACAGAACTGGTGAGGGGGACGTCTCTTGAAAGAGAGTGCATACCCGTGAGAGACAACTTCCCATACCCAGGCGTCTGAAGTGGTCTTTAACCAGGCCTGAGCGAACTGCAGAAGTCAGCTTCCCACTTTGGGGTCCACCAGGGGGAGGCCCTCCCCATCATGCAGCAGGCTTGTCTTGTTTGGAAGCAGGCTGACGGGCGGCCCAGGATTGTTTACATTTGGGCTTAGTGGTTTTGGGAGTACGAGCCTCGAGTACGCCTGACCTTTTGCTTTACTTGGAGGTCAAAAGGAACGAAAAGTGGTACTCTTATAGGCCCTACACACTGGGCGATAATACTCAAAGATATGAACGATCTCGTTCATTAATGAACGAGATACCGTTCATATCTTTGAGTGTGGAGGCACCAGCGATGAACGATGTGCGGCCCCACGCTCGTTCATTGCTGGTGCCCCGTCGCCTGTGCATGCAGGCCAATATGGACGAGATCATCCATATCTGCCTGCACTTCTATGGAGCCGGGTGACTGGGGGAATGAAGAAACTTCACTCCCCCCGTCACTGCCCCCCCCCCCCGCCGCCGGGTCGCGCGTCGGCCGTATTTGCCGTCGGGCAGCTCGGCGGCGGATCGCTCAATGTGTAGGGCCCATTAGCCTTCTGAGCAGAAGGATTAGTACTTGGGAGAAACGCAGTCTTGGTCGTCACCAAGTCAGTCACAATCTTATTCAGATCTTCCCCAAACAGGATGTCTCCCTTAAAAAGGAATACCTCCAAGTTCTTTTTAGAGTCCAGGTCCACTTTCCAGGACCTCAACCACAGAATCCGGCGAGTCAGGACAGATGTAGTAGAAGCCTTGGCCGCCATGACCCCTGCATCAGAGGCCGCCTCCTGAATATAGTGAGAGGCTGTGGTAATATACGACAGATAATGTCTGGCAGTGTCAGAAAAATCCTGAGGCAGCTCCTCCCCAATTGCCTGAACCTATGCTTCAATTCCTTTTGCCGCCCAAGAGGCAGCCATAGTGGGTCTATGTACAGCACCGGTAAGAGTGTAAATAGTCTTCAGGCATCCCTCCACACGCTTATCTGTCGGTTCCTTCAGTGAGGTGACGGTGGTGACAGGCAGAGTAGATGACACCACAAGACGGGCGACATGAGATTCCACCGGCAGTGGAGTTTCCCACTTGTTACTCAACTCCGCAGGGATAGGATAACGAGCTAGCATCTTTTTAGACAGGGAAAACTTATTTTCCGGAGATGACAAGGATTACTGACATATGTCAATTAAGTGGTCAGAATGTGGTAAAACTACTTTAGCAACCTTCTGACGTTTAAACTTACCAGGTTTCTTAGATGTAACAGGAGGCTCAATGTCATCATCAATTTGGAGAATCAGCTTGATAGCCTCCACAAGGTCAGGAACATCAACCTGGGCTGTAGATTCCTCATCAGAAGCAACTGTATCAGTGTCTGACGGATCAGTATATTCCCCATCCTCATTGGAAGAATTATCTGAAATATTAGTGGATTGTGAGGAAGAAATGGCTCGCTTAGATGACCCCTAGGCCCCAGAGGGACGTGGGGTGGACTTTTGTCTAACCAAAGTCTGATTTAATTGCTGTAACTGGGTAGACAAAGTATCCGACCATGGCGGATTAACTACAGGGACAATATGTGGTTGTAATAGCACAGGAGTCCCCACAGGGGGCATGAGATGCGTTACAAGCGTAGTTAGCATATTTGAAAAAGCTGCCCAAGGTGGGTCTTCATTGACCACAGGTGCCACAGACGGACTGGGAGATGTATGACCCCGAGCACCTGAACCAGCAGCAAACACTTCCCCAATTGGTGAATCTGTGACGAAAGCACTACATGATGCAGGAACATCCGCAGATGTCCCACCGTGTGTAGGAGACTTCATGTGGGATGTAGCCTTAGGATGTAATAGTATAATATAGCCAGACAAACACAAAAACCAGCAAATAATCCCCTGTGTTTTGTGACAGTTAATACAGAGCACAAACAGAGGATATAAGTGGTGTGGGGTGACTGAAAAACACAGTGAGAAATACAAACAGTATACCCTGTGTAGCACTATATATTATACGAGACCCTGATGCACCTAGTTCCCCAGGGTACAGAATATAGTGATAGCGAGTAGTGTGATACACAAGAGTGGAATCCACACAGCAGCTACAGGCACACACAGTCACAGGTATAATGCAGGAATGATCACATATAACAATAAAACTGCACTGGACTAGTATCTAATTTCATGTAGGTATGTATGTATGTATGTATGTATGTATACAGATATAACAATGCACAGTAAACACTGGATGTATGTCACAGAATACTTGTACTAAATATTCATATAGCAGTGCACTTGTTCTTAACTAACACTGTTTAAAACGACATGTAGAATACTTAAGTGTCTGTAAATGCACAGCGCTGATGAGACAGGCGGCTTTACAGAGGAGACAGAGCCCTGCAGTCCCGGAGATCAGCCCAGCTATGTGATGGCGCCAAAATCTCTCCAGGGAGTGGGGGAGAGAGACACATGCAGCTTCAGGGTGGGAACACCAGCAGTAGATGGCGCCCGGAGCTGGGGGAGGGGCTACAGGCAGGGCCGTCTAAACAGCAGTGTAGGCCCCTGGGCACAGCAATGCACTGGACCCCCTACCCATCCTCCAGCAGTAGGGGTAGAGGGTGCTATCAGCGGCAGCTTTGATGTCCCGCGGATGGTAGGGGGTGTTCTATCTTCCGCCCAGCATGTAGGACCTGGAGCAGCAATTTATGCTAATTACTCCTTTACTGCACAGATGGGACTAAACTGTAGAAAGAGGCATTGGGCTGAATGAAGAAGCCCTGGTACATGACTTCCAGGGTGGTAGGGGGTGTTTAATACATAGGGGAGGGGTGGATAGTGGAGTGGGCTTAATATTTATCATTTTCCAGTGGGAGGGCAGCTTGCTTGACTGCAGATATCTCAAGTTTCTGTAAATATATTTCTTAGCTATAATGCGCTAAAAATATAGAGAGTCCCACCTTTCAGGAGGTACTGGGGACACCTGTCAAGAGGTACCGGGGACACCTGTCAGGAGGTACTGGGGACACCTGTCAGGAGGTTCTGGGGACTTGGGGATCAGAGTTCAGGAGCCAGACCAATCCACCAACGAAAATCTAAAACTGCATATTAGGCGTGTGGAGCTGGACCAGGGACCAGCTGCTTGAATGCTGATATCTCTGGTTCTGGGCATAGTAGAGAAAAGTTGTCAATGTCCACAGAAAGGGGAGAGTCTCAGCTTTTGGAATGTACACTCAGAAAAACTCTAAGTCAGACAGAACCTGAGAAATCTGGCTGGGAAGAGCAATTGACAGGCTTGGATGGGGACCACTGCTTTCAAGTTGGATATCTCCGGTTCCCCAGGGCCGATTTTAAAAAATCTGGTACCCCTGGAAAGAGTGGACCCTCAGCTATCAGCCTAGGGCTCTTATACTCCTGGGGCCCTTGGGCAAGAGCCCATTGAGCCCATACGTAAAGACGGCCCTGGCTACAGGTCAGCACCTTATCCCCTCTGCTGGACTTCACCACTAGGTACTGTGGAGCCTTTTGTAAACGGACTTTAATAAATCCGACCTGTACTCCTTGACCTGGTGGATATAGTGGGGTCCCTGTGGGACCACGACCGGATTGCGATTTACTTTACCTCCCCCCTCTTAGAATGACAGCGGTGGTGTGCCTGAAAAACCGGTGTGTCTCTGCTGCAAGTACCCGGGAACCAGGCCGCGGGAGTATGCAGCGCTGCTGGGGAGGTGAAGAAGCCGCAGCACAGCATGTGATAAAGACATAGAAAGTTCTGCAGCCCTTGAAGTCTTCTATAAAGCTCTTTCTGGGCTGCCTAGAGCAGCCCCTCCTGTTAGTGACCTGCTCTGCAGGCACCAACTTACAAACTGAGCTCCAGTGCCTGGAGGCGGGGCTATAGAGGAGGCGGTGCAGTGCATCGTGGGAACAGTCAAAGCTTTAGCCTGTTGGTGCCTCGAATCAAGATCCAACTCTACACCCCAATGTTATTCCCTGTGGAATACCAGTGTACCCAGCTGCAGAAAATTTAATTTTTAAAACTTTTTCTTACTTTATGATCCACGTGGACTATGATTGGAAATAGTACCTGTGTCGAGCGCAGCGGTAGCTGAACGAGGCACCTTGCCCGAAGCATGGCGAGCCAAGCGAGGGGACACGGAGCACTAATTGGGGTTCCCGGTAACTTTACGGAGAAAACAACACCAAAAAAAGAGAGAGAAAAAAAACTCACGTCGACCTTTTCCGTGTCGACCTTATGACCATGTCGACCTATTTCAGGTGTCGACCTACTCACTGTCGACCAACAGTGGTCGACCTAATGACTGCCGACCTAGTTAGGGTCGACCCAATTAATTACACCCCGAGTACTTTGTACATGCCCCACCCTCCTCAGGGTGTCCCCACGTCAGGCCTGGAGTCTAACTGGCCATTGAACTGCTCAAGACAACGTGGGTTCAATCAATATCATCCATTGCAGCCAGCAAAAGGCTTTTGCTGAAGCCTGGGCCAGCTGGGTCCAGTGTCTGTGCTAGCAGCCCAAGAGACCCATAGCTATATCAGTGTCGTTGCTTTTTAAAACAGGATACAGGCAACGCAGGGCTCAGCAGCTGTTGAGGAAATGCAGGTCCCTACAATGCATGCTGGGTCTTGTAGTTCTACAGCTGCCAATGAGGCCTCAGGTGGCTTAATAGTGCACTTCCCAGCGAATGACGGCAGCTGGTTATGCTCTATCTCCCCCCTCCCATCCAGGAGAGCTTTCACTCTCCTCATTCCTCCCATTTCACAGTGATATATGTTCTGCTCTCAACCCTCCTATTTAGCGCACGGTATTGGCCCCTACTGGGAACAGCTCGGCTGGAACTTAGCAGCAAACGTTCTCAGCACTTCGCTGATAAATCTATTTAGCTGTTGGTGTTTTTGCAATTACCCCTTTGGTGGGCAGAGGGGAAACCAGTGGAGGGTTGTGTAAGTAGACGGTGAGCGGGGAGCTCTGCTGCTGCTGTAGCTCAGTATAAGTGCTTGTTCTGAACAGCCAAGCATAACAAACCCTGACAAAATACCCTCTGAGTGAGGTTTAACCTCTCAGGCGACTGCAATGAATTGCTGGCTCGGTGCGGCGCGATATAGAACATTGTTTACAAGGGGAAAAAAAATAATATAGCATCAATAAATGACTGGTGAGGCCTGGAAGGGGTTAAATAAAATACATATATTTGTTTTTAATAAGAATACAAATCGCAGCACAGTAAATCCTCAATGAGTATATGATGTTGTTTATACACCAATGTTCTGAGCTGTTATTGTGATGTTAAACTCAGGAACAGATCTGCAGGTAACAGGTTACTAAAAAACATGGACATTTAGAATAAGCAACGTTGTTCACGGCACTTGCTGAGGGTCAGATCAGTCCTTTTTCCCCCTTGCTGAGTGGTGATTGGAGGAACGAATCAGCTGACTGTAGCGGAGCTTGTGGTTGGTTGCATCGTGGTCAGCTGACCACAAGTAACATGGCAGCGCCCAGCACCAAGAGATGGGGTACATGCTGGGGAAGTTATGGTGCACCGCAGGGATGGCTTTGAAGGGAACTGCAGGACTTCTGGAGGGCTATCAGTGTGTAATATTCCATGTTCTGGCAGTTCATTTGTACTTGGGGGGTCATTCCGAGTTGATCGCACGCTGCAACTTTTTGCTGCTCGTGCGATCAACTAATCTCCGCCTATGGGGGAGTGTATTTCTGCATAGCAGGGCTGCGATCGCTTGTGCAGCCATGCTATGCTAAAAAAGTTTTGTGTAAAACAAGACTAGCCCTAGACATACTTACCTGGTGCATTGATTTCAGTGATGCAGGTCCCGGAATTGACGTCAGACATCCGCCCTCCAAACGCCTGGACACGCCTACATTCGCCGAACCACTCCCGGAAAACGCTCAGTTGACGCCCCGGAACGCCTTCTTCCAGTCAATCTTCTTGGGGTCGCCTGTGCGACCGATTTCTTCATACGCGGCGTAGCTGGCCGGCAACGGCAACGACGCGTCTGCGCAATGTGGCCGCCGCGTATGCGCAGTTCCAACCCGATCGCACGGCTGCGAAGAAGTGCAGCGTGTGATCGGATCGGAATGACCCTCTTTGTACGATGCTGCAGAACCCTTGTGGCACTATATAAATAAAGTATAATAATATTAATAACAATAATAACTATGTTAGGGGCCTATTTATCATCGGTGGGAGAGGGCCATGAAAAGGAAAATGTCTTATTCCCGCATATCGCTGCAATAAGACCAATTGTTTTCTTGCTATTTATGAAAACCCATTGCCAGGAGAACATCTGTGTTAGGAGTCTGTTCCAGTGGAGAGGAGAGACAAAACTTTAGTGCTGGGTGGATCTAATCAGTGGTGGCCACGGGTCCCATACCCAACTCTGCAGAATGGGCCTAGTGCTGTAGAGAACCCTGATTGCAACGTTTGGGCCTAATGCCATTTCTCGGCCTAGACTAGAGCCCACAGCTGCAGGCCCTCTTCATTGTTGGGTCATCAGCTAATCTTTCAATGCTTCTTCTGTCTTGGTTCCAATGTTTTCCAGCCCGTTACGGTACCTGGCATCTTCTTTCTGACATGTACAGTCTTCTGGCATCTACTGTGCGTCTGGTGGCCACTGGGCTTCTATCATCTGGCCTCTGAGATTCTCTTCTTCTCCTTGACTCCACTGACGAACTATGGTCTTTCCATTCTCAACAGCTAATATGTATATATACCAGCGGAGCAATAATACAGAGTGCCGCGATGGGCTCGATGCATCTACCATGCATTGGCTGATCAGCGGAAAGCCATGATTGATTTTTAACTGGAAGTAGGATGGACATCAGGGGTCATTCCGAGTTGATCGCTCACTAGCAGTTTTTAGCAGCCGTGCAAACGCATAGTCGCCGCCCACGGGGGAGTGTATTTTCGCTTTGCAGGAGTGCGAACGTATGTGCAGCAGTGTGCCTGCAAAAACATTTTGTGCAGAACAAGACTAGCCCTGTAGTTACTTATCCCGTGCGTTGATTCTAACGTTGGTGGGTTGGCTTTTGATGTCACACACCAGCCCAGCGTTCACCCAGCCACGCCTGAGTTATTTCCGACACGCCTGCGTTTTTCTAAGCACTACCTGAAAACGGTCAGTTGACACCCAGAAATGCCCTCTTTCTGTCAATCTCCTTGCGGCCGTCTGTGCGATTGGAATCGGCGCTATAACCAGTGCAAAACCACAATGGACTTCGTTCCTGTATGACGCGCGTTCGCATTGCGGACCATACGCATGCGCAGATTAGCCGTTATTTTCCACTGATCGCTACGCAGCGAACAACGGCAGCTAGCGATCAACTCGGAATGACCCCCATTGTCTCTTAAGCTTGCTTTTAAATGATTTTTTATTATTGAAAGAAATGGGTATATATTAGTTTGAGTTCTTTGGGTCTAATTCAGACTGATCGTTAGCAGGCGATTTTTGCACTGCTGCAAACAGATAGTCGCCGCCTACAAGGCAATGTATTTTAGCTGTGCAAGTGTGCGATCGCATGTGTAGCAGAGCTGTGCAAACAGATCTTGTGCAGTCTCTGCGCAGCCCAGGACTTACTCACCCGCTGCGATCACTTCAGTCTGTCCAGGACCGGAATTGACGTCAGACACCCGCCCTGCAAACGCTTGGACACGCCTGCATTTTTCCAACCACTCCCAGAAAACGGTCAGGTGACACCCACAAACGCCTTCTTCCTGTCAATCTCCTTGCGAACGCCCGTGCGAATGGATCCTTTGCACAAACCCATTGCAGAGTGGCGATCTGCTTTGTACCCGTGCGACGCGCTTGTGCATTGCGGTGCATACACATGCGCAGTTTAGACCTGATTGTCCGCTGTACGAAAACGCAGCCTAGCGCTCAGGTCTGAATTAGCCCCATTGTTGGATCTGTCATGTATATTTACATGACATTGGGATTGAGGAACAATCTAAGATGTCATAAATAGAACGAGATAGAAGGAATAGAAATAATGCAACAGACTGTTTGTGGAAACCAAAAATGTATATATTTTATTTGAATAAATGTTAATTATTTTTCAAAAGTAATAAATAAACCAATATACAGCGGTGCAAGTATGCGGGTACGCTCGGGTATGGAGTGCCCATAAGAATTTGGCAGCGGGTACGCAGTACCACCTGCCACACACTTTGCCATTACCACAATTACAATGTGCCACAAAGCAACAAGACCATGGTGCTTGGCAGCATGACGGCTCCTCCCACTTTGTCAGGATTACTGGGAGTGTAACAGTGGCTGTATTTTCCTGTTATAATGGAGGTATTACTATATATTGTTATTAAATTGGGGTCATCACTATATATTTCTATTATACTGGAGGCATTACTATATATTTCTATTATACTGGAGGTATCACTATATATTTCTATTATACTGGAGGTATCACTATATATTTCTATTATACTGGAGGTATCACTATATATTTCTATTATACTGGAGGTATCACTATATATTTCTATTATACTGGAGGTATCACTATGTATTTCTATTATACTGGAGGTATCATTATATATTTCTATTATACTGGAGGTATCACTATATATTTCTATTATACTGGAGGTATCACTATATATTTCTATTATACTGGAGGCATTACTATATATTTCTATTATACTGGAGGTATCACTATATATTTCTATTATACTGGAGGTATCACTATATATTTCTATTATACTGGAGGTATCACTATATATTTCTATTATACTGGAGGTATCACTATATATTTCTATTATACTGGAGGCATTACTATATATTTCTATTATACTGGAGGTATCACTATATATTTCTATTATACTGGAGGTATCACTAAATATTTCTATTATACTGGAGGTATCACTATATATTTCTATTATACTGGAGGCATTACTATATATTGTTATTAAATTGGGGGCATTACTATATATTTCTATTATACTGGAGGTATCACTATATATTTCTATTATACTGGAGGTTTCACTATATATTTCTATTATACTGGAGGTATCACTATATATTTCTATTATACTGGAGGCATTACTATATATTGTTATCAAATTGGGGGCATTACTATATACTTCTATTATACTGGAGGTATCACTATATATTTCTATTATACTGGAGGTATCACTATATATTGTTATTATACTGGAGGCATTACTATATATTGTTATTAAATTGAGGTCATTACTATATATTTCTATTATACTGGAGGCATTACTATATATGTTTAGCCTTGCGAGGGAGGTTAGGGTAAGGCTGCGGGGAGGGGGGGGGGTGGTTGGAGTTAGGCTGCGGAGGTGAGGGAGGTTAGGGTTAGGCTGCGGGGGGGGGGGGGGGGGGTTAGAGTTAGGCTGCGGAGGTGAGGGAGGTTAGGGTTAGGCTGCGGGGGGGTTAGAGTTAGGCTGCAGAGGTAAGGGAGGTTAGGGTTAGGCTGCGGGGCGTTAGAGCTAGGCTGCGGAGGTGAGGGAGGTTAGGGTTAGGCTGCGAGGGAGGTTAGGGTTAGGCTGTGGGGGGGTTAGAGTTAGGCTGCGGAGGTGAGAGAGGTTAGGGTTAGGCTGCTGGGGGGGGTTAGAGTTAGGCTGCGGAGGTGAGGGAGGTTAGGGATAGGCTGCGGCGGGGGGTTAGAGTTAGGCTGCGGAGGTGAGGGAGGTTAGTGTTAGGCTGTGGGGGGTTAGAGTTAGGCTGCGGAGGTGAGGGAGGTTAGGGTTAGGCGGCGGGGGGGTTAGAGTTAGGCTGCGGGGGGTTAGAGTTAGGCTGCAGAGGTGAGGGAGGTTAGGGTTAAGCTGTTGGGGGGGAGGTTAGAGTTAGGCTGCGGGGGGGGTTAGAGTTAGGCTGCAGAGGTGAGGGAGGTTAGAGTTAGGCTGCGGAGGTGAGGGAAGTTAGGGTAAGGCTGCGGGGGGTTAGAGTTAGGCTGCGGAGGTGAGGGAGGCTAGGGTTAGGCTGCGGTGGGGGGTTAGAGTTAGGCTGTGGAGGTGACGGAGGTTAGGGTTAGGCTGCGGAGGTGAGGAAGGCTAGGTTAGGCTGCGGGGGTGATGGAGGTTAGAGTTAGGCTGTGGAGGTGAGGGAGGCTAGGGTTAGGCTGCTGGGGGCGGTGAGAGTTAGGCTGCGGGGTGGGAGGGTTAGAGTTAGGCTGCGGAGGTGACGGAGGTTAGGGTTAGGCTGCGGAGGTGAGGGAGGCTAGGGTTAGGCTGCGGAGGTGATGGAGGTTAGAGTTAGGCTGTGGAGGTGAGGGAGGCTAGGGTTAGGCTGCTGGGGGCGGTGAGAGTTAGGCTGCGGGGTGGGAGGGTTAGAGTTAGGCTGCGGAGGTGACGGAGGCTAGGGTTAGGCTGCGGAGGTGAGGGAGGCTAGGGTTAGGCTGCGGGGGGGGGGTTAGAGTTAGGCTGCGGAGGTGACGGAGGTTAGGGTTAGGCTGCGGAGGTGAGGAAGGCTAGGGTTAGGCTGCGGGGGGGTTAGAGTTAGGCTGCGGAGGTGACGGAGGTTAGAGTTAGGCTGCGGAGGTGAGGGAGGCTAGGGTTAGGCTGCTGGGGGCGGTGAGAGTTAGGCTGCGGGGTGGGAGGGTTAGAGTTAGGCTGCGGAGGTGAGGGAGGTTAGTGTTAGTCTGCGGGAGGGTTAGAGTTAGGCTGCGGAGGTGACGGAGGTTAAGGTTAGGCTGCGGAGGTGAGGGAGGCTAGGGTTAGGCTGCTGGGGGCGGTGAGAGTTAGGCTGCGGAGTGGGAGGGTTAGAGTTAGGCTGCGGAGGTGAGGGAAGTTAGGGTTAGGCTGCGGGGGGGTTAGAGTTAGGCTGCGGAGGTGACGGAGGTTAGGGTTAGGCTGCGGAGGTGAGGGAGGCTAGGGTTAGGCTGCGGGGGGGGTTAGAGTTAGGCTGCGGAGGTGACGGAGGTTAGGGTTAGGCTGCGGAGGTGAGGGAGGCTAGGGTTAGGCTGCGGGGGGGGGGGTTAGAGTTAGGCTGCAGAGGTGACGGAGGTTAGGGTTAGGCTGCGGAGGTGAGGGAGGCTAGGGTTAGGCTGCTGGGGGCGGTTAGAGTTAGGCTGCGGGGTGGGAGGGTTAGAGTTAGGCTGTGGAGGTGAGGGAGGTTAGGCTGCAGGAGGGGGGGGTTAGAGTTAGGCTGCTGGAGGGGACAGTTAGAGAGAGACTCGGAGGGGTGGGTTAGGGTTAGGATTAGGGGAAGGGTGAATATACTTACATTTCGACCATCGGGATCCCGACTGCCAGAATTTCGTAGCCATTCCGATGAAAGACGTGTCATTTATCAGGTGGTTTTCTCTAAAAGGTAGAAAAAGGGTTAAATGATTTGGGACATGTATGTATAAATATTACACATTTTTTTAACCTTAATCCCATTAATTCTCTTTCATGTGTATAGTATCACAGTATCTCGTACACTATTACCTGTGTATTATCTCCTACCAGAGGTGTAACTAGGCGTTTTGGCGCCCAGGGCAAGATTAAAAACAGTGACCCCCCAACACCCCCGACTCCCCCCCACAGCGGGCGGCATGCACTCTTCACCTGTGGGGCACTGGCCTTTAGCATAGCCGCCGCTTTTTCAGGATTTCCATGGCGTCTTCTATCTTCAGGAGCTCTTTAATGCTCCTCCTCTGCCGTCGGAATGCCTCCCCCGTGCTTGCTATTATTAGCTGGTACAAGGGGGCGGGCGATGACGCCGCAAGCCACGATCGGCTCCTCGCGCCCATCTTGGGAGTCAGACGGCGGAGGACGAGCAATGAAGACCACCTGAAGATACAAGACGCTGTGGAAGTCGTGGACAGGGGATGGTGGCCATGCAATAGAGCTTAAAGGCCGTTTCCAGCAGGTGAAGATAGAAGACGTGGTGTTTAAGCTATTCTGCATGGCTGGCGCCCCCCTAGGTGGAGAATGCACACCGCCCGCTGCTGAACTCTTCTCGTCCGGTAGTACATGGCCCTGTCGGCAGTTCCCCCATTCACCACGCCCAGGACACATGCCCTGCTTGCCCCGCCCTTGTAACGCACTCCTACACTATTATCTGTTTATTATCCCCTACACTATTACTTGTGTGTTATCTCATATACTATTACCTGTGTGTTATCTCATATACTATTTCCTGTGCATTCCTCCCTACATTCCAAAGTCTCTGCAGAAAAGGAGCAGAACTTTGTGGTAAAGGGGCGGCCCCTCTTTATAACGGGGCAGAGCAAACCCCTATTGCCATCAATGTGGGGGCATGCCCAACACTCTCTGAGATGCTGGGCTGCCTCCAGGCTCTCCCTCCAGTGTGAATAGATACTAGTTTTCTGATGCAGGAGCAACTAGCTACATATGTTAGGTGTCTGACTGTAGTACATGAAGTTGAGAGTTTAAGTCCTGTGTATGGCATGCTCAGAACTGTCTATTTTTAAATAACAGACTTTGTAGAACTGTGATATAGAATTGCAGTCACTTCCGTGCAAGCCGTGCAAATGACTGTCCTCTTTAACATCCTAATAACACTATGCAACACCGCAGAATTGTGAAGGCCATCGATGTACTGTTATTTCTTTACCAGGCGACCATCTCGTCAGGTACTTTGGGGCTTTTTGATAAATTGTCCTGCAGCCTTATCTCAAGGGCATTCGGAGGGAACCCTTGCAAACCTGAGAAGAACATATTAACTCCACACAGATAGGTCTTTACAGTGGCAAACGCAGGATTTCTTGAGGGAAGTTTCCAAATGCAGTCCACAGTCTCCGCGCTCTGCAGAACGTTGGAGCAAGTGCAGGAGTATGGGGGAGCAGTAGAAGAACCTAGTGACAATCCTGGACATTAATGTAAACATTGGTCTTTGTATACACCGGATACTGTATGGAATACAGTATCAATATTTAACACTATAGATGTTTTCTAATATAGGCTGCATCAAACATTTAAATAAGTAATCAGGAAAAGGTTAAACATTCCATAATGAATAAATACACAAACATAATAGAACCAGTACTGCACTTTCTAAGCACACATTCTCCCACCTCATGGTAAGGCTCCTGTCTCTTCTTCCTGGTAGCTACTCTCTGGTCCAGAGCACTGATTGAGGACTCACATTCACACACACAGCTTACTTGGTAGAAGAAGCTGCTACCACTGGGCATGTGCAGCAGCTCTGCTCTGTCCCTTACACTGCATGATGTGGCGGCAGCTGACGTACTTGTACTATGGCCCTCATTCCGAGTTGTTCGCTCGCTAGCTGCATTTAGCAGCCGTGCAAACGCTATGCCGCCGCCCTCAGGGAGTGTATCTTAGCTTAGCAGAAGTGCGCCCGAAAGGATCGCAGCGCGGCAACAAAAAAAGATTGTGCAGTTTCTGAGCAGCTCCAGACCTACTCCTAGCTAGCGATCACTTCAGACTGTTTAGTTCCTGTTTTAACGTCACAAACACGCCCTGCATTCGCCCAGCCATGGCTACGTTTCCCCAGCCACTCCTGTGTTTTTCTCCGACACACCTGCGTTTTCTCATACGTCCTAGAGGATGCTGGGGACTCCGTAAGGACCATGGGGTATAGACGGGATCTGCAGGAGCTTGGGCACACTATAAAGACTTAAACTGGGTGTGAACTGGCTCCTCCCTCTATGCCCCTCCTCCAGACCTCAGTTAGACTTTGTGCCCAGGAGTGACGGGTCACACACTAGGGGAGCTCTACAGAGTTTCTCTAAAAGACTTTGTTAGGTTTTTTATTTTCAGGCAGACCTGCTGGCTACAGGCTCCCTGCATCGTGGGACTGAGGGGAGAGAAGCAGACCTACTTCTTCTTAGTTCAAGGGCTCTGCTTCTCGGCTACTGGACACCATTAGCTCCAGAGGGTTCGATCACTTGGTGCGCCTAGCTGCTTGTTCCCGGAGCTGCGCCATCACCCCCCTCACAGAAGCCAGAAGACAGAAGCCGGGTGAGTATGTGAAGAACAGAAGACTTCAGTGACGGAGGTAACACGCAGCGGTCGCGCTGCGCTCCATGCTCCCACACACCAACGGCACTCACAGGGTGCAGGGCGCTGGGGGGAGAGCCCTGAGCAGCAAGTTACTAGAAGTTGATAATACGCTGGCATAAAGGCAGACTCTCTTCCTGGGCACCGTTACGATCCCCCCGCCAGACATCGCAGCGGTCATGCTGCGCGCCATGGCTCCCGCACGCCGACGGTTGTTATGAGGGTGCAGAGCGCTACGGAGGGAGCGCCCTGGCCAGCAGTATATATATATATATTCACAGCATGTCACCTTGAGAAAAACACCCTGCGCGGCGTTGAAACGTTGGTTTATCATCATGCTTTTTTTCATCTTTAATACATAACTTTTTCATCAAATCCAACGAGTGCCGCCTGGTTCCTCTTTGCCATTGGGGGGATCGCCACATGCCCACCCAGGGGACCTTTGTGCATATATATATATATATATATATATAAGTCCAAAATAGAGGAGCACTCACCAGTCTTCAAAAGCAGGTTTTCTTTATTTTCAATAGATCATATGAAACAGGGGTGTATCGACGTTTCGGTCCCAAATTGGACCTATATAACTTTGGTGGTGACAGTACATCTATACAGTGTCTTAACACTGTATAGAGACCCCCATTGCCATACATGAATGTATATTTTTTGCGGGCTGGAGCGCGCCGGGAGGGGGCGGAGCTTAGCTTTCATTGCAGGATACAGCGCCATTTTCTGCTTGTCCCCGCCAAAAGCATGAGGGGGCACAATGTTAGTGCTATTTAGAGAAAAATAGCACTATGTTTACACAAATGGGCTTGTATTAGGGAGGCCAATCCCGGGATCGGGATCGGCGGGATCCCGGGATTTGGGCCCAAAAATCCCGGGATTTGAATCCCGGGATTGGAGCCTCCAATCCCGGGATTCAAGGGATTAGAGTGCGCATGTGCGGGAGGGTTGGAAGCGGCGCGGGAGGGCGGGTGGGTGTAAGTAATAACACTCACTATCAGGCATCCGCGACAGCCATGGACACGCTGAACGCGGCGGCATTTCAAATGAAGCGCCGGCCGCCAGCCAATCAGAGCTGGCGGACCGGCAGCCAATCAGGGAAGCTGCCGCAGTAGCGGCAGCCAATCAGGAGCGACTGCTGCGGCAGCTTCCCTGATTGGCTGCCGGATCTGCCAGCTCTGGTTGGCTGGCGGCCGGCGCTTCATTTGAAATGCCGCCGTGTTCAGTGTGTCCATGGCTGCCGCGGCCGCCCGCCTAATAGTAAGTGTTATTACTTACACCCACCCTCCCTCCCGCGTCGCTACCTACACCCTCCCTCCCGCACCGCTACCTACACCCACCCTCCCGCACCGCTACATACCCCCATAGGTGTGCGCAGACACTGACAGGCGGGTGCCGCTCCGGACGCCCCCCCTCCACGGCACGGCATTATAGTGTTCTCTCACCTCACCTGTCCTGGACATAGACTGCTTACCTGGGCCGCCCAGGTGAGCAGTCTATATCCAGGACAGGGGAGGTGATAGAACACTATAATGCCGTGGGGGGGGGGGAGTCCGGAGCGGCACCCGCCTGTCAGTGTCAGCGCACACCTATCCCTACCCCCTCCCTACCTCCCGCACCGCTACCTACACCCTCCCTCCAGCTCTGCTCCCTACATCTTTCACTGGTCCCTACTGCAATCCCGAATCCCGGGATTGATAAAACGGCCCGGGATTGGCCTCCCTAGCTTGTATACTGTGGGTTATAAATATATTTTTATATCTGTGTGTTCCCTGTCTGATACCCACTATAGTTTAGTCGACATAGGTCGATAGGTGAGTGCTCTGTCATTTATGCGGATCACAGTCGACTTCTCCGACTTTTCTGTGAGTTCCCTGTCAGATATACCCTCTATAATTCACTTGTGTCGACACAAACACCTATGAGGTTCTCTGTCGGCATCGCCGAAACCTGTTTGGTACTTGATACAGTAGATGCTGAGTCAACAGGTCGGTAGTGGTATGCTTGTTAAAAGAAAACAAGGTATGGGAGGCACAATAGTTTGTGGGTGACCCTGTCGACACCAACCGTTATTACCGGGTGTAAATGGACATGCTGTAACTCACTTATCCCTGTATGTATATTTGTATGTATAGGTGTGGTACGGTTCCGTGGGCCTGTAGCTCGTGCACAGCCGTGGTAGTATTTGTGAGGGAGCGATATTAAGATTATATGTATACTTCCCTCGGACCCTTCGGGGTCGCAAGAATGTTATTTTGCCTGGTTACTACTCCCTCCTGTCGACGATTACTAGGTTTTCTGTCGACTATAATGTTTCCTGGTAGATCCTCAACTGGGGCATTCAGTACATGATCATACACATTCAGAATACATTAATGTCACTAGGGACCCGAAGGCTCCGGACAATCCGCTTATATGTATGTTATATATATATATATATATATATATATGTGTGGGATATGTGTGTAATTGTGTATTACATTTTCTATATTCATATTCTGATTTATAATGAATGCTGAAGTAATAGTATTCCTTCTCATGTGCTGGTCGCTCTGTTGATAAAGCTCTAGGTCGGCCATGACGAGTTGGTCTCAGATCCTCGCAAGGAGTCCGAATGTTTATTCTTTTCCCGATGAGGATAGAATACTGTGAAAGTCAAATCCTGGTCGACGCTGAGCCCTGTCATAAAGGATCATACACAGGAAGCTAAGTGATATTTTATTTCTACACTTTGGTCTTATTTGCATTGCATGCACATGGGGGAGTGTTATATTCGGATAGGCATCCGATAGAATTACCCTTAAGAGAGTGGGTAAGGTCTCTTATGTGTATTCTACTCTATAACATTGCAGCAGGCTACCGCGTGACGGCAGGAGGTGTGGCCGGGGAAATGCTGAGGATGTCTCCGGAAGATACTGGAGGGACGGTATAATGATGTTTGGGGATGCCTCAGTTCAGTCAATCTCGGCAGATACCACTGGTAAATCTAGCTTCGTAAGTTAGACTCCTTCACGACGGTTGGTGACACATTCTTTTGTGGGATGCAATCGTTTTAACCGGTTCGATACCGCTCTTTTTTCCTTTTCTGTGCAGACAGTGGAAGGTGAAAAGTTAAGAGTTCTGCAGCCTTGTTAGGTTCGCAGAAGCGGATGTCGTTTTCTGTTTCTACCACATCCACCACTTGTCGCTGAGTCTATCTGGCTGGAGCCCACTCCGGTGGGAACTTGTCTACTACTTTTCAGTCGGTCTGGGAATAGACTAGGACCTGTGAGTTAATTATAGAACCCTAAGGGGGACATTCTGGTGTTACAGATGTTTCCCCTTACTGATTTTTCTAATAGATTTTGCCGTTCCCCTCTGGAAGGGGAGGTAGTACGCGACGCCATACCAGAGGTGCGTCAGGTTCAGGGCATTGTCCTGCTGTCCCTGGTTTAAAAAAAAAAAAGAAGACTAGAGGTTAAATGCGTTGTTCTCCGCATTCAGATTACCTGGGTGGATATCCAGGATTGTCTTTGCTATTTCACCTGAGTGATGGCAGTAGGATGGTATTCTTTCAATAGTAAGAGCCACTGAGTCTTCTCCTGATTAAGGCGAGGTGAAGACACAAGTGGTGCAAATCGTTGTTTTCTCTCTGACTGTTCTTCAACACAGGGGAAGACTGTTACTCCCAACGCCGCAGATGTCGGAGGTGGGTATCAGAGTAGATACGAAATGGTTGAAGTTCTTTGTGTTCCTGTGGAAAGAGGTCTGAGGATCCGGAGTCGGATCAGATTTGCAGTGACAATCCATCAATATGTTCCGTCGATGAAGAAGACGGGTGCGGCCTAAGAGGCCTTTTTCGGTGAGCAGGTCAAATGCCAGAGTGGTTTTCACGGGATCACTTAGAAATGTGGTCAGGGTCTCACCTGCACATGCGCCGGAATTTATTCCTGATGGCCAGGATATCGCTCCTGTGGTGTCTGCTCAGTTCTCACCTCCTAGATGGACGAAGGTTCGGAATCCAGGATGAGATCCTGGTGTCCATGCATGTAGATCTCCGAGACTGGGGAGCAGTCCTTGCGAGGGAAGTATTTCCAGAGGAAAAGGTCAAGCTGGGAAGCTTGTCTGCAATAAGCTTTCTTGAGTTAAGAGCTATTTTCAATGTTCTGTCGGACGTCTTGACAGCAGTGGTGTAAGTAAGCCGCTAGGGCGGAACAAGGAGCAAAGTGGCAATGGCAGAAGCCGAAAAGGTTTTCCGCTAGGTGGAAAGACTGGTAAAAGCTATGTTAGCAGTCTTCGTTCTGGATGTGAACGACGGATAAATAGATTCCTCTGCAGACGCGATCTCCATCCGGGAGAAATACGGTCGTCATCGAGAAGTTTTCACTGAAGTGACAAGTCATTGAGGAGTGCCTCAATTGGACAGGTTGGCGTCTCGCCTCGACGAGAGACCTCGGGGATATTGTTCCAGGTCAGGGGACACTCAAGCTATAGCAGGGGACGTCCTCGGGACACCTTGGGTGTTTTCAGTCGGTCTATGTGTCTCCTCCGTTTTCACTCTTCGGAAGGTGATAAACATAAGAAGAACAAAGGTTCAGGCTATCCTCATTGTTCCGGTCTAAACAAGGAGGTTCTTCAAGATTTACTCATAAAAGATCCATGGCCTCTTCCTCTACGTGAGGAACTGTTACAGCAAGATCCAGGCGTGTATCAAGATTTACCGTGGCTGCATTTGACGGCGTGGCGGTTAAATGCCATATCATATTCCCAGTGAAGTCATTTCCACACTTCTTAAGGCTAGATAAGAAGTAACGGCAAACCCTTACCACCATGTTTGGAGACAATATGTGTCTTGGTGTGAATCCAAGAAGGCTACTACGGAAGACTTTCAGATGGGTCGTTCTTCTCCATGCTTTGCAAGCAGGTGTGGGTGCAGGCCTAAAGTTAGGCTCCATTTAAGTGCGGTTTTGGCCTATAAATTTTCTTTCAAGAAAGAATTGGCAACCTTTCCGGAAGTTCAGACCTTTGTGAAAGGAGTACGGCACATCCAACCTCCATTTGTGCCCCCGTTGGCACCGTTGGACCTTGACGTGGTGTTGCGTTTTCTTGTGTCACACTGTTTGGAACCTTTGTGAAAGGTTGTGTTAAAATTTCTCTTTTGGAAAAGTGGTCATGCTATTAGCTTTGCCATCCGCAAGGCGGGTGTTCGAAGTAGCGGCCTTGTCTCACAAGAGGCCTGTTTGATCTTCCGTGTGGATAGAGAGGATTTGAGAACTCGGATAATAGTTCTGCCAAATGTGGTTTCTGGGTTTCGCAGAAACCAGCCTATTTTGATGCCGGTGGTTACTTAGGCATTAGCTGATTCAAAGTCTCTCGATGAAGTAAGGGCTTTGAATATTTAGGTCGCCAATTTGGCTCAGATTGGGGAAACAGAGGCTCTGTTTGTCTGGTATGCTTCCAGCATGATTGGGGCGCCTGCGTCTATGTAGTCTGTTACACGCTGGATCTGTGATACGATTCGGCGTGCTCGTTCTATGGCTGGATTGCCGTTACCGAAGTCGGGGGAGACCCATTCTACAAGGAAGATGGGTTCTTCTTGGGCGGATGCCCGAGGAGTCTCGGCGGTTCAACTTTGCCGAGCGGCTGATTGGTTGGGTTCAAATACTCTGCTACGCTCTACAAGTTTGATAACCTGGCTGATGGGGACTTTTTGTTTGCTCAATCGGTGCTGCAGAGTCGTCCGCACTCTCCCGCCCGGTCTGGAGCTTTGGTATAAACCCCATGGTCCTTACGGAGTCCCCAGCATCCTCTAGGATGTATGAGAAAATAGGATTTTAATACCTACCACTAAATCATTTTCTCTTAGTCCATAGAGGATGCTGGGCGCCCATCCCAGTGCGTACTGTGTCTGCAGTTATTGGTTATGGTTACACTCTTGTGGTGTTTCTTTTCTGTCAGGCTGTTGCTGACGTTGTTCATGCCATGGCATGCGGTGTCTTATTATTGGTTGTGTTGACACACAGGTTGTGTTACATATTCTCTCAGCATGGGGCTGTGTATTTTTTCATGCCGTTGGCTGGTATTCTATTGAATGCCACGTTTTGCGGAATGTTCGTGGTGTGAGCTGGTATGACATTCACTGTGTTTAAACAATAAATTCTTTCCTCGAAATGTCCGTCTCCTCTGGGCACAGTTTCTAACTGAGGTCTGGAGGAGGGGCATAGAGGGAGGAGCCAGTTCACACCCATTCAAAGTCTTATAGTGTGCACATGTCTCCTGCGGATCCCGTCTATACCCCATGGTCCTTACGGAGTCCCCAGCATCCTCTACGGACTAAGAGAAAAGGATTTACCGGTAAGTATTAAAATCCTATTTTTACACACACACCCAGAAAACGGTCAGTTACCACCCAGAAACGCCCACTTCCTGTCAATCACTCTGCGGCCAGCAGTGCGACTGAAAAGCGTCGCTAGACCTTGTGTGAAACGGCATCGGCTTTTGTGAAAGTACGTTGCGCGTGCAGTGCACACTGCACCCCATACGCATGCGCAGAAGTGCCGCTTTTTTACCTAATCGCTACGCTGCGAACGAAAGCAGCTAGCGATCAACTCGGAATGAGGGCCTATATACCATCACTATTGGTGTCATCATTTGAGCCACTTGCCAAGAGGAGGGGGGTTTCCAGGCAACCAGAAACCCCCCCTGCGTTTGCCTATGCCCTAGTCGGAATCAAACCCATGACTGCAGAATGAAGAGGCAGTAATGTTAGCACTGTGCTAAAAAAGTAAAATTAAAAAATACAAGGTACGTACCCAACTTCTGTATTTTATTGGATGCATTGGGGTCTACATGATAGAGAGTTTCATGTTTATGCTAAACAATGGTCCTGGTGAGAAGGAAGAACAATGCTACTTTTTTCCAGCATGATCAGGACGCCCCACTGTGAAATTGTCACAGTTATTTTTATCAATGTCGTTCTACAAGATATGTAAAAGCCGCCACGAGCGCGGCTCCTCACACTTTCTTGCCATTTTAATGACAGATTTATTATTTTTTTCATGCGAGCCGTCACGAGGCGAAGGTTCGCGAGTAAAAAAAAAAATAAAGGTTCATCAACTGTCACGGATGTGAAAAGAAAAAAAAGTTTTTTTTGTGTTTTTTTTTTGTTAATTAAAAGGAAATTTTTTTTTTTTTGCTCCCAAAATCAAAGAGGTTCTGGATGAAAAAAAAAAAAAATGTGTAGAAATTATCTAAAGCCGCCTCAACCTTAGCATTTATTATTCAGCACCTCATTCATTTCTCCGATTATAAATATTTAATCACTCAACAACTGTAAGTGCTTGTGTCTTCCTGGAGGACCTGCGAGCATTAGGAAATAAATGGACGAGGGAGAGTAAAAGACAGAGAGAGACTAAAAGATGTGTCGTGATTATACAGGGACAAGTGGAAAGGTGTGAAGGACACCGCTGAATCGGGCCTTTGTAATCAGGACGCAGGAACACCTGAACGCGGATGCGTTTTGTCTCTATTCAGTGGGCTTCAAAGATGCATCGCTTTTTCTTTTTCTTTTTTAACTGTGTGGCAGCCTCTGACAGAGGGTGCCCTTGGAGAACAGGCGGAAAATGTTCCTAATGAAAGCACGGCCCCGAGCAGTCAGAAATGCCATCCTTGTACCCTCCTTTGTCTGTCACAAAAAGCAGCCTAGCTTGGCAGGCTTTTGGGCCGATCAATAATGCATGAGAATTATTACATCCACCCAGATGCCAAAAAGTAGGAATGAGCAGCATAAAGCTATTTTACCTTGAGCGTTGTGTGTGTATGTGTGTATGTGTGTGCGTGTTTGTGTGTGTGTATGTGTGCATTGTGGAAATGCCGTCCTGGTAAACAGGCAGGCACAGCGTAAGGGAACTAAAAGTGCAGGGGAACCTGACATATTGTCACATTACGAATGGTTTGTTTGTTTGTTTGTTTGTTTGTTTGTTAGGGCAGTGGCTGCGAGCCAGTCCTAAAAAATATACATTATCGAGACGGATTGTGGTTCCGGCTTTTGGCAGTATTTTTATAATATTATTATTATTCCATTCCGGCGGTCTCCTTCCTTCTCCCCACCCACTTTCAGACAAATAATACTGTGCGTGATTGATCTTATGGCGCTGCAGTAAAGGCAGTATAGTGATAGCGGCAGCCAATCCAAGCGCTTCGTCAGAGAAGGCCCCTATCCCCTCTCCCGGCAACAGATTTTGAATAAATTTTACTAATACTTCTAAAACAGAGAATTGGTTTCTCCTGTACCCTCGTGGGCCATTACGACCCTGGGTTGTTGCACAAAGTGTCCGAGCACTGATCCAAGCAGAATAGGTCTTTTGCTGGGGAGCAGTACGAGTCACCGACGTATGGGATACCGGCGCTCAAAATACCGACGTTGGGATCCCGATTGCTACGAAGCCTACAGGGGTGAGTAAGGGGGGTTCTCTCCTCTCTCTGACCCCCTAACCCTCCCTCACTGCAGCCTAACCCTAACCTCCCCCCTTGGTGTCTAACCCCAACCTGCCTGTAGGTGCCTAGACCTAACCCCCTGTCCCCACTACAGAAACCTAACCCTCCTCGGGGGATGCCTAACCCTAACCCCCCTCTCCTCAGCCTAACCCTAACCCCCCAGGACACAGCCTAACCGTAATCAGCCACCCCCCGAAGCCCAAACCTAACACCCCCCCCCCCCCCTTGCCCACGAGACTTACTAGACTTGTCTTTTCTCGTTTGGAATTTCGGCGGTCGGCATCCCGGCGCCAGGATGGTGTCGGCATTCAGAATAGGGTCGGTATTCTGGTTGTCGGTATTCTAAGTGCCGGAATACCGACAGCTTCCCTTTTGGTGGACTATGGGCAGGACAATGACATATGACATATGAATCAATATACCCTTTGTATATTCGGCGGTGCTGAGCAGTGACATGTTTAGAGCCCAGAAAATGACTCGCAAGGTAAAGCAAAATCTTATTCACTAAATGTACAGCTATATAAATAACGTTCACTATATAAAACAATCCACATGCTTAACGTCATTTACATCTTTGTATTTATTATCAGCCCATTATTATAAAAATAAAACTCTTCCACAATATGTAAACATGGTTTATAGGTTCACACAGGAGAGTATAACAATTCATATTATAATTACATCAAACTCTGACCTTTGATTGGAGCATTAGGAGTGCTCTCAGTGCCTCCCCGTGCTACAGTATGTACCTCTGACCTTTGATTGGAGCATTAGGAGTGCTCACAGTAGTGCCTCCCCGTGCTACAGTATGTACCTCTGACCTTTGATTGGAGCATTAGGAGTGCTCTCAGTAGTGCCTCCCCGTGCTACAGTATGTACCTCTGACCTTTGATTGGAGCATTAGGAGTGCTCTCAGTAGTGCCTCCCCGTGCTACAGTATGTACCTCTGACCTTTGATTGGAGCATTAGGAGTGCTCTCAGTGCCTCCCTGTGCTACAGTATGTACCTCTGACCTTTGATTGGAGCATTAGGAGTGCTCTCAGTGCCTCCCCGTGCTACAGTATGTACCTCTGACCTTTGATTGGAGCATTAGGAGTGCTCTCAGTGCCTCCCCGTGCTACAGTATGTACCTCTGACCTTTGATTGGAGCATTAGGAGTGCTCTCAGTGCCTCCCCGTGCTACAGTATGTACCTCTGACCTTTGATTGGAGCATTAGGAGTGCACTCAGTACCTCCCCGTGCTACAGTATGTACCTCTGACCTTTGATTGGAGCATTAGGAGTGCTCTCAGTGCCTCCCCGTGCTACAGTATGTACCTCTGACCTTTGATTGGAGCATTAGGAGTGCACTCAGTGCCTCCCGTGCTACAGTATGTACCTCTGACCTTTGATTGGAGCATTAGGAGTGCTCTCAGTGCCTCCCCGTGCTACAGTATGTACCTCTGACCTTTGATTGGAGCATTAGGAGTGCTCTCAGTGCCTCCCCGTGCTACAGTATGTACCTCTGACCTTTGATTGGAGCATTAGGAGTGCTCTCAATGCCTCCCCGTGCTACAGTATGTACCTCTGACCTTTGATTGGAGCATTAGGAGTGCTCTCAGTGCCTCCCCGTGCTACAGTATGTACCTCTGACCTTTGATTGGAGCATTAGGAGTGCTCTCAGTGCCTCCCCGTGCTACAGTATGTACCTCTGACCTTTGATTGGAGCATTAGGAGTGCACTCAGTGCCTCCCCGTGCTACAGTATGTACCTCTGACCTTTGATTGGAGCATTAGGAGTGCTCTCAGTGCCTCCCCGTGCTACAGTATGTACCTCTGACCTTTGATTGGAGCATTAGGAGTGCTCTCAGTACCTCCCTGTGCTACAGTATGTACCTAATACACCTAATGAACTCTCCCATAGAACTTCATTATATTATGCCGGGCATAAAGATTCCGAATGCTAAGAGAGACAAGCTGTTAAGCCAAGTGAATGCTTGTTAGAAAGTTTATGTACACTTCCATCCCCTTACATCAATTTATCTTAGACGATGGGGGAATTCAGTTATCTGCGGTAAATTGCTAATCGATCCCCGGGGTAATTCAATTAACCCCTATAGCCGGCATTATCAGGGATTTTGTTTCACCTGCCCGGAGGCAGGACAAGCAAAATCCCCTATAAATGCCATTTTTTGTGTCGACGAAAACGTATCTAAGAACATGTATCATGTGTCTTTTCCTACAAAACGGGTACATTTTCGGCAAAAAAAAAAAAAGACATTAACTGAATTCCCTCTTACAAAACACCATCAGCAAAAGAAATCACAAAAAAGCCTGTTTTTTTCACTGAATAATTTACCTCAGCTAATTGAATCCCCCCCCCCCCCCTCCTCAGGCCAGAATCCAATTAGCCCTAATGGCAGCAGTTATCCAGGATTTTGTTTCACGTGCAAACCAGCCCTCACAGCCCAGGGGAATAATTGGATAGGGGGAAAAAAAAAATTGGCACTAATGTAAAAAAAAACATACGAAAAACACCCTTTTTTGGGCCGAAAATTTTTCGGCCTAATTGGATACCAGCCTTAATATTGAATGCGCAGAGTTCTCACAAGCACTTGTAGTCACAATGACTTGTCCTGCAATCATATACATTGTTAATGGTTAATTACTTATACCCCTTTCACACCAGAAATGCAGGGGCAAAACCCGGGAATTCTGCCACGGGCTCATGCAGGGACATTCCCGGGTTGGCACCTTTTATACCAGCATTTGGAGCCGAGACCTCCCAGGTCTGCACCTTTCATACTGAACCCGGGATGGCCCTGCATTTTCTGAAAATGGTCGTCTCAGAAAAAACACAAGACCAGGAAGTGCCCTGAATAGCCAATCAGCATCAGCAGAGGCAACCCGGGAAGGCGGGACATGTCCCTGCACCATTCACACTGTCCAGGTTCCAGGGAAGAACCCGGGACCAACCCTGGTCGATTGCAGGGTTGAAATGCGGGGACAGAAATCCCGGGATTATGTACCCTTTCACACTGAGAAATTTCCCGGGTTGATGCGCGTTCATGTGTTTTAACCCGGGAAATTTTGGGCTGTGTGAAAGGGGTATGAGAGACATTAAAAAAATATTAGTCTTAATTACATTTCAATTAGTTTCTGTTTTGACAATGCATATTACATACCTCCCAACTTTTTCTTCGCTGACAGAGGGACACGCGCGGCAAACCCGCGCACGGTCCCAAAAAGGGGCGTGACCAAAAAGGGGCGTGGCTTTGCGGGGGGGGGGGAGACCCACAATCGCAAGCCACGCCCCCGTTTTCGTCACTGAGGGGGCATGCCCAGCGCTCTGTGAGCCGCTGGCATGCCCCCTCTCCCTCTGACTCAAGTGAATAGACGCTGTGCGCATGCGCACAGCGTCTATTCACCGCTGCTCTGCTAAGCAGGGCAGCGAGAGTCAGAGACTCCCAACTGCCCCCCCCCCCCCCACCGCGGGACACTGCGGCCCGCGGGTGGAACCGCGGGACAGTCCCCAAAAAACGGGACTGTCCCGCGAAAATCGGGACAGTTGGGAGGTATGATATTATTATGTATCACATATTACAGTAATTAAGAAATGCATTTATTAAAAGAACTGTGCACAAAAGTAAATGTGATTACAAGTATTCGTTAGTATTTCCAACTCATTATAGTTTACACTGAGTACACACTCTCACTAACCCTCACACACTCACTCTTACACACTTTCTGACAAGTGCACTTTCATACACTATGGCCCTCATTCCGAGTTGTTCACTTGTTATTTTTCTTCGCATCAGAGCGATTAGTCGCAAACTGCGCATGCGCAATGTTCGCAGTGCGGCTGCGCCAAGTAAATTAGCACAAAAGTTTGGTATTTTACTCACAGCGTAACGAGGTTTTTTCATCGTTCTGGTGATCGTAGTGTGATTGACAGGAAGTGGGTGTTTCTGGGCGGAAACTGGCCGTTTTATGGGAGTGTGCGGAAAAACGCAGGCGTTGCAGGGAAAAACGCGGGAGTGGCTGGAGAAACGGGGGAGTGTCTGGACGAACGCTGGGTGTGTTTGTGACGTCAAACCAGGAACGAAAAGGACTGAACTGATCGCAGTGGCAAAGTAAGTCTGCAAAGAAATTTCTATTCGCTATTCTATTCGCAATTCTGCTAATCTTTTGTTCGCAAATCTGCTAAGCTAAGATACACTCCCAGTAGGCGGCGGCTTAGCATGTGCATTTCTGCAAAAAGGAGCTAGCGAGCGAACAACTCGGAATGAGGGCCTATGAAACAAGCACTCACTCTCATACACTCACTATCTCACACACACCACCACACTCACACACTAACTGCCTCACACACTCTCTCACACATACTGTACATACATACACACTAACTCACACATACAGGCATTCACCATCACACATGCACTCACTTACACACACTCTCCCACACACACATACATTCACACTCACACAGACACTCACTGTCACACGTGCGCTCACTAACACTCATTCTCTATCACATACATACATACTGCACACACTCACACAGGCATTCACTTTCACACATGCACTCCCTAACGCACACTCACACACACACACACACACACACACACACACACACACACACACACACACACACTCACTCACACAGGCACTCACACAGGCACTCACTATCACACATGCACTCACTAACACACTCTCCCACACAAACATACATTCACACTCACACAGGCACTTAACATCACACATGCACTCACTAACACACACTCTCCCACACACACATACATTCACACTCACACAGCCACTTAACATCACACATGCACTCACTAACACATACTCTCCCACACACACATAAATTCACACTCAAAAAGGCATTCACCGTCACACATGCACGCACTAACACACACTCTCCCACACACACATACATTCACACTCACACAGGCACTCACTGTCACATGTTCGCTCACTAACACTCATTCTCCGTCACATACATACATATATACATACATACACTACACACTCACACAGGCATTCACTGTCACACATGCACTCACTAACACACACTCTCCCACACACATACATTCACACTCACACAGGCATTCACTGTAACACATGCACTCACTAACACACACTCTCCCACACACACATACATTCACACTCACACAGGCATTCACCGTCACCCATGCACTCACTAACACACACTCTCCCCCACACACGTACTTTCACACTCACACAGGCACTCACTGTCACACGTGCGCTCACTAACACTCATTCTCCATCACATACATACATACTGTACACACTCACACAGGCATTCACTTTCACACATGCACTCACTAATGCACACACACACACACACACACACACACACACACACACACACACACACGTACGTACGTACGTACGTACGTACATACATACACACTCACTCACTCACACAGGCACTCACTGTCACACAGGCACTAACTAACACAAACTCTCCCACACATACACTCACACACACACACACACACACACACACACACACACACACACACACACACACACACACACACAGGCATTCACTGTCACTCTTGTACTCACTAACACACACTCTCCCACACACACACACACACACACACACACACACACACACACACACACACACACACACACACACACAGGCATTCACTGTCACTCTTGTACTCACTAACACACACTCTCCCACACACACACACACACACACACACACACACACTCACTCACTTATACAGGCACTCATTGTCACACATGCACTCACTAACACACACTCTCCCACACACACATACATACATACATACATACATACACACACACACACACACACACACACACACACACACACACACACACACACATACACACACACACACACACACACACACACTCACTCACACAGGCACTCATTGTCACACATGCACTCACTAACACACACTCTCCCACACATACACACACACACACACACACACACACACACACACTCACTCACTCACACACACACACTCACTCACACAGGCACTCATTGTCACACATGCACTCACTAACACACACTCTCCCACAGACAAAAGCACTCTCTCACAAGCACTCGCTATATCATACTCTCACACTCTCTGGGACTGATACTGAGTTTGAAAGTATTTGCATCAATAAAATGCAAAACGTATCGAATTTAGAGGTGACTCTCCAGTCAGCCAATCAAAAGTGGCGTGCAACTGCTCCTGTGACACTCCTCTTCATAAACGTGTATCCGTACAGGCCGCGATTAAGACGACATTGACAAGTAGATTAAACAAAAAGAGGGTACAACTCCAAATTGTTTGCTGTAAAATAGTTACATATATTTCTGCTGCGGGGTACACTGGGCTACACAAGGAAAGACATAGGGGGTGTAGAGTAGGATCTTGATCCGAGGCACCAACAGGCTGAAAAGCTTTAACTGTTCCCAGAATGCATAGCCCCGCCTCCTCTATAACCCCGCCTCCCTGCACAGGAGCTCAGTTTTGTAGTTGGTGCCGCAGATAGCAGGCACATAACAGAGGGGCTGCTCCAGGCAGCCCTAAGAAGAGCTTTTTGAGAAGAAAAGTGAAGACTTCAAGGGCTGCAGCAGTGTTACATGTCTAGTGACATTCTCTGCTGCAGCTCCATCTCTCCCCAGCGGCGCTGTACACTCCCGAGCCCTGGTTGCCGGGTAACTACAGCAGGAGGCTCCGGTTTTCTTCTATGGTCAGGCACACACGACGGGGGCTCTCCGGGATCGCATGGCCGCGCTTCGGGAGGTGGTGAGTGGGTCCCGCTTGCGGGACACGTATTTTATCGCGATCCGGCACGGTCAGTGGGAGGCGGGCCGCGCGCGCTGGCGGTGGACACTGTGGCAGTACAGGCGATCCCACCAGATCACCATGGCATGGGTGCAGGTCAGGTTTTCCCTTAAAACCATTTTACTAGTAGCCCGCAGTACCCGGTGGTTTTGCCAGCAGGGGGATAAGGCTTAGACCTGGAGCCCCAGGGCGCCATTTCCAGCAAATGTTCCCGCCCTGGAGCTGCATATCTGTCTCTCCCTCACTCCCTGTCAGTGTTTGGGCGCCATTTCTCTCAGCTACACTGTTCCTGGGACTGCTTGGGCAAATCCTCCTGTATAAAGCCGCCTGGTTGTCAGCGCTGTGACTTTACATGACACTTAAGTATGCTACCTGCCTATTAGACAGTGTTAGTTAAGAAAGAGTACATTTAGTCAGGGTTTATAGTACAATTACCCTGTGATATACATCCAGTTCTTACTGTGCAGTGTTATATCTATTGACTACATAGCTATATCAGCTGGTCCAGTGCAGTATTATTGTTAGTAATAACCTCTGCATTGTATAACTGTGACTATATGTGTGTGCATTAGCTTGCTAAGTAGTTTCCATTCGTGTCTCTCACTCAACTTGCTATCCCTATATTTTATAACCTGAGGGTGCTTGGTGCGTCAGGTTTTATAATAATATAGGATATTCACAAGATATACTCTGATACGTATTTTTATCTGTGATTTTAGTAACCATATCTCTCCTATATCTCTGCTAGTGCTGACTATACTGCGCAGGGTTTGGGGTAAGAAGTATTGTGCTGCTGCCAATTGTACTCTGTTACCTGATACTACCAGTTATATTATGTCTGCTTCTGAAGGTAACGGTTCTGGGGCTGAACACACTGCCGGTGTTGCTGAAGCCACAGATCCATATGGGGAGAATATAGCAGCTGTGGGCTCTGGTTCTGGGGCTCCTTGCCCCCCAGTGGGACTGTGGCAACGGAGGTACATAATGACCCACCGTGGGCTGCTTTTTCCACGCTTCTGTATATGCTAGTTAATAAACTAACACCCCCTATGGGACCCCCTATGCCGGTGCAACCGTATGTGGTCCCTGCAGCTAATCCGCCGTAGGCGGACGATTTATCTGCTCAATTGAAAAAGTTGAACCAGTCCTGGACTACTAAAAAGTCTGACCCTCGCTCGCCTAAGTCCAAGGGGTCCTCTAAGCGAGCTCTGGTCTCCTCACAATCCACTGCTGTCACTGACACCTCGTCTGATGAAGACGGCACTTACACTGACCCCACAGATTCTGACTCAGATACTGCTGATGGGGAGGATAGTTCACATGTGGATGTTCCTGATCTTTTGGAGGCTATTAAATTAATTTTACAGATTACGGATGATCCCGAGCCATCCGTCCCTCCTAAGAAACCAGATAGGTTCAAGCGTCAGAAGGTGGTTAAACAAGTTTTACCTCACTCTGACCACCTAGTGGATATACGTCAGGAACCCTGGGGAAACCCGGGTAAGAAGTTTGTGCCTCAAAAGAAGATGCTGGCTCGCTATCCCCTCGCGCCAGAGCTGTCTAAAAATTGGGAAACGCCTCCTCCAGTAGACTCACATGTGGCTAGGATAGTGGTTTCCTCAGCTCTACCTGTCACTACCGTCAGGTCTCTAAAAGAGCCTACGGATAAACGGGTGGAGGGTTGTCTGAAAGCGATTTACACCCTCATGGGTGCTGCACAAAGGCCCACAATTGCAGCAGCATGGACTGCAGAGGCTATTGAAGCATGGGCCTTGGAGTTAGATGCTGAAATCTCTTCTGACCATGCTAGACAATGCTTGTCATATATTGTCACAGCTTCTCGCTATATTAAAGAGGCGGCTTCTGATGCCGGTATCCTAGCAGCCAAGGCCTCTACTACATCAGTCCTGGCTCGCCGGATATTGTGGCTGAGATCCTGGTCTGTGGATCTGGACTCTAGAAAAACCCTGGAGGTACTTAAGTAAGATAGTGGCTGACTTGGCTACTGCCAAAACTACCTGTCTGCCAAGTACCGCTCCTTCTGTGTCGAAGGCTAAGGGTACTTCCTTTCGCCCCTTTCGTCCTTCAGGTAAAGCAAAAGGTCAGTCGTACAACAAGCAGGCCCGCACTTCCAAACCTGGTAAACCGAAGCCCAAAAGAGCCTGGGCGCCGTCACCCAGCTGCCAAGACCGATAAGCCTGCCGCATGACAGGGTGGGCCTCCCCCTGGGGGATCCCAGGGTGGGGGGCCGGCTTCTAGGGTATACCCATGAATGGTTGAAGACCACTTCAGATGCCTGGGTACGGGAAGTCGTCACTCGAGGTTACGCCATAGCCTTCAAGAACCGACCCCCTCATCGATTTTGCCGGACAGACGTCCTGTTGGACCAGACAAAGGCAAACACTCTACATTCGGTGGTGCAGACCCTCCTGGATACAGGAGTCGTAGTACAGGTGCCTCTTGCGCAAAGGAGCCGGGGGTACTATTCTCCGCTGTTTCTAGTCCAGAAACCGAATGGATCCTTCCGGCCCATTCTCAACCTCAAGGCATTGAACAGGTTTGTGAAGGTTTCCAAGTTCCTTATGGAAACCCTTCGCTCTATAGTTCTGGCCTTGGAACCTGGGGACTACATGGTCTCCCTGGACATACAGGATGCTTACCTGCATATTCCTATAGCAGCGTCACATCAGCAATACCTGAGGTTTGCGATTGGCAACCTCCTTTACCAGTTTCGGGCGTTACCTTTTGGTTTAACTACAGCTCCGCGAGTCTTCACCAAAGTCATGGCGGTGATGACGGTGGTACTCCGCAGTCAAAGGGTCAGGATACTGCCGTATATGGACGACTTGTTAATCCTGGCAAATTCCCCAGAACTTCTCCTACGTCACCTGGATATGACTGTCCGGTTTCTACAAGCCCACAGGTGGCTCATCAACTGGAAGAAATCCTCCCTTGTCCCTGCTCAGAGCATGGTGCACCTGGGAGCGCTACTGGACTCTCACAACCAGAGGTTGTTCTTGTCTCAGGAGAAAGTCCTGAAGCTTCAGGACAGGATTCGTTGCTTCCTTTCTCGTCCGCAAGTGTCGATACATTCGGCCATGCAGGTGCTGGTCCTCATGGTGTCAGCATTCGACATGGTGGAGTATGCTCAATTCCATTCTCACCCCCTCCAGAAGCTGATTCTAGCCAAGTGGGACGGCCTGCCTCACCGGATCAGGTCTCACATGATCTCACTGACTCCGGAGGTCCGTCTGTCGCTGCTCTGCTGGCTCAAGGACCGACAATTGTGCAGGGGCCGTCCCTTCTGGATATCCGACTGGGTCCTGTTGACGACGGATACCAGTCTAAGAGGTTGGGGCGCGGTGTTGGAGCAACACTCCCTTCAGGGTCGGTGGACCAAGGAGGAATCCCTCCTCCTCCTCAACATTCTGGAATTGCGGGCGGTCTTCAATGCGTTGAACCTGGCCCAGCATTTAATTCAGAACCGTCCTGTTCAAGTACAGTCGGACAACGCCACCACAGTGGCTTACATAAATCATCAAGGCGGCACTCGAAGCCGTTTGGCAATAAAGGAAGTCTCACGGATTCTACATTGGGCGGAACGCCATCTACCGGCCATATCGGCAATATTAATTCCGGGAGTCCTGAATTGAGAACCGGACTTTCTCAGTCGTCAGGACGTACATGCCGGCGAGTGGGGCCTCCATCTAGAAGTGTTTCAACTCCTAGTGGAAAAGTGGGGCCTTCCAGACGAAGATCTGATGGCGTCTCGACACAATCACAAGGTTCCGGTCTTCGGAGCAAGGACAAGGGATCCTCAAGCAGCATTCGTGGATGCGCTGGCGGTCCCGTGGAGGTTTCGGCTGCCGTACGTGTTCCCTCCGGTATCACTCCTGCCCAGGGTAATTCGGAAGTTCAAGCAAGAAAGAGGAATTCTGCTTCTCATAGCTCCAGCGTGGCCCAGACGGCACTGGTTCTAATTCTACTTCCGCAACGCCCAGACCTCCTCGTTCAGGGCCCCTGTGTCTACCAGGACCTAGCCCGGCTGTCTTTGACGGCGTGGCGCTTGAAGCTTCCGGCTTAAGGGCTAAAGGGTTTTCTGAGGCGGTCATTCAAACTATGTTGCGGGCCCGGAAACCGGCTTCTGCTCGGATTTACTATAGGGTCTGGCATTCTTACTTTGTTTGGTGTGCATCTAACAATTATGACGCTTC
The DNA here is from genome assembly GCF_028390025.1 of Pseudophryne corroboree. Classification (NCBI taxonomy): domain Eukaryota; kingdom Metazoa; phylum Chordata; class Amphibia; order Anura; family Myobatrachidae; genus Pseudophryne; species Pseudophryne corroboree. Next base: position 167,316,732 of record NC_086455.1, on the reverse strand, counting down.
CAAGTTTAGTATAGCCAAGTTGTTGGCCTTTCTTTAGCAGGGCCTGGACTTAGGCCTGCGTCTGGCCTCCCTCAAGGTTCAAATATCTGCCTTGTCGGTGTGATTTCAGAGAAAGATTGCGACCTTACCTGATGTGCATACCTTCACTCAGGGTGTGTTGCGTATCCAACCTCCCTATGTCCCGCCTGTGGCTCCTCGTCGGTGGTTTTGGAGGCGTTACAAGAGTCTCCGTTTGAACCTCTTGGTTCAGCTGATCTTAAGTGGCTTTCCCTTAAGTAGTGATGTGCACCGGACATTTTTCGGGTTTTGTGTTTCGGTTTTGGATTCGGTTCCGCGGCCGTGTTTTGGATTCGGACGCGTTTTGGCAAAACCTCCCTGGAAAATTTTTGTCGGATTCGGGTGTGTTTTGGATTCGGGTGTTTTTTTACAAAAACTCCTCAAAAACAGCTTAAATCATAGAATTTGGGGGTCATTTTGATCCATAGTATTATTAACCTCAATAACCATAATTTCCACTCATTTCCAGTCTATTCTGAACACCTCACACCTCACAATATTATTTTTAGTCCTAAAATTTGCACCGAGGTCGCTGGATGACTAAGCTAAGCGACCCAAGTGGCCGACACAAACACCTGGCCCATCTAGGAGTGGCACTGCAGTGTCAGAAAGGATGGCACTTAAAAAAAATAGTCCCCAAACAGCACATGATGCAAAGAAAAAAAGAGGTGCACCAAGGTCGCTGTGTAATTAAGCTAAGCGACACAAGTGGCCGACACAAACACCTGGCCCATCTAGGAGTGGAACTGCAGTGTCAGACAGGATGGCACTTAAAAAAAATAGTCCCCAAACAGCACATGATGCAAAGAAAAAAAGAGGTGCACCAAGTTCGCTGGATGGCTAAACTAAGCGACACAAGTGGCCGACACAAACACCTGGCCCATCTAGGAGTGGCACTGCAGTGTCAGACAGGATGGCACTTCAAAAAATAGTCCCCAAACAGCACATGATGCAAAGAAAAAAAGAGGCGCACCAAGGTCGCTGGATGGCTAAGCTAAGCGACACAAGTGGCCGACACAAACACCTGGCCCATCTAGGAGTGGCACTGCAGTTTTCTAGCGAGAGGATGAGTGCTTCCATTCTCATGTGAATCTGAACCACTAGCCATGAACATAGGCCAGGGCCTCAGCCGTTCCTTGTCACTCCGTGTCGTAAATGGCATATTGGCAAGTTTACGCTTCTCATCAGACGCTTTTAATTTTGATTTTTGAGTCATTTTACTGAACTTTTGTTTTTTGGATTTTACATGCTCTCTACTATGACATTGGGCATCGGCCTTGTCAGACGACGTTGATGGCATTTCATCGTCTCGGCCATGACTAGTGGCAGCAGCTTCAGCACGAGGTGGAAGTGGATCTTGATCTTTCCCTATTTTACCCTCCACATTTTTGTTCTCCATTTTTTAATGTGTGGAATTATATGCCAGTAATATATCAATAGCAATGGCCTACTACTATATATACTGCGCAAAAAAACTTAAATGCACCACAGGTATGGATGGGATAGTATACTTGACGACACAGAAGTTGGTAGAGCAGTGGCCTACTGTACCGTACTGCTATATATTATATACTGGTGGTCAGCAAAATTATGCACTGTCCTACTACTATATATATATACTGCGCACAAAAACTTAAATGCACCACAGGTATGGATGGATAGTATACTTGACGACACAGAGGTAGGTAGAGCAGTGGCCTACTGTACCGTACTGCTATGTATTATATACTGGTGGTCAGCAAAATTATGCACTGTCCTACTACTATATATATACTGCGCACAAAAACTTAAATGCACCACAGGTATGGATGGGATAGTATACTTGACGACACAGAGGTAGGTAGAGCAGGGGCCTACTGTACCGTACTGCTATATATTATATACTGGTGGTCAGCAAAATTATGCACTGTCCTACTACTATATATATACTGCGCACAAAAACTTAAATGCACCACAGGTATGGATGGATAGTATGCTTGACGACACAGAGGTAGGTAGAGCAGTGGCCTACTGTACCGTACTGCTATATATTATATACTGGTGGTCAGCAAAATTATGCACTGTCCTACTACTATATATATACTGCGCACAAAAACTTAAATGCACCACAGGTAAGGATGGATAGTATACTTGACGACACAGAGGTAGGTAGAGCAGTGGCCTACTGTACCGTATTGCTATGTATTATGTACTGGTGGTCAGCAAAATTATGCACTGTCCTACTACTATATATATACTGCGCACAAAAACTTAAATGTACCACAGGTATGGATGGGATAGTATACTTGATGACACAGAGGTAGGTAGAGCAGTGGCCTACTGTACCGTACTGCTATATATTATATACTGGTGGTCAGCAAAATTATGCACTGTCCTACTACTATATATATACTGTGCACAAAAACTTAAATGCACCACAGGTATGGATGGATAGTATACTTGATGACACAGAGGTAGGTAGAGCAGTGGCCTCCTGTACCGTACTGCTATGTATTATATACTGGTGGTCAGCAAAATTATGCACTGTCCTACTACTATATATATATACTGCGCACAAAAACTTAAATGCACCACAGGTATGGATGGGATAGTATACTTGACGACACAGAGGTAGGTAGAGCAGTGGACTACTGTACCGTACTGATATAATTCTGGTGGTCACTGGTCAGCAAAATTCTGCACTGCCCTCCTACTATATACTACAATGCAGCACAGATATGGAGCGTTTTTCAGGCAGAGAACGTATAATACTGGTGGTCACTGGTCAGCAAAACTCAGCACTGTGCTCCTACTATATACTGGTGGTCCCCAGTCCCCACAATAAAGCACACTGAGCACAGATATTTGCAGCACACTGAGCACAGATATGGAGCGTTTTTCAGGCAGAGAACGTAGATATTTGCAGCACACTGAGCACAGATATTTGCAGCACACTGAGCACAGATATTTGCAGAACACAGAGCACAGATATTTGCAGCACACTGTACAAAGAAAGAACTGAGAGGACGCAGACACGTCCTCTCGTTATCATCTCCAAAGCACGAGTGAAAATGGCGGTGACGCGCGGCTCTTTATATAGAATACGAATCTCGCGAGAATCCGACAGCGGGATGATGACATTCGGGCGCGCTCAGGTTAACCGAGCAAGGCGGGAGGATCCGAGTCTGCTCGGACCCGTGCACAAATGGGTGAAGTTCGGGGGGGTTCGGATCCCGAGGAACCAAACCCGCTCATCACTACCCTTAAGGTGATATTTCTGCTGGCTATTGGTTCAGCTAGAAGTATCGGATTTGGGAGCCTTGTCATGTAGTTCCCCATATCTGATATTTCACTGTGACCGGGCGGTTCTTAGGACTCGTCCCGGATATTTACCTAAGGTGGTTTCTTCGTTCCACCGTAACCAGGAGATCATGGTTCCGGCACTTGTTTCTCCTGATCTGTCCCCCAAAGAGCGGTCTTTGGATGTGGTACGGGCTCTCCGTATCTATGTGAAGAGAACTGCTTCTATTAGGAAATCTGATTCTCTCTTTGTGCTGTTTGGATTTCACAAACGGGGCTGGCCTGCTCACAAGCAGACTTTGGCCAGATGGATTAGAATGGTGATGGCACATGCTTATGTGAGGGCTGGTCTATCAGCTCCTGCTCACATTACGGCCCATTCTACTCTGTCTGTTGGACCTTCTTGGGCGGCCCGCCGTGGTGCGCCTCTTGAACAATTATGCAAGGCGGCTACGTGGTCCTCAGTGAACACGTTCATAAGGTTCTATGCCTTCGATACTGCCGCTTCCCAGGATGCTTCCTTTGGACGCCGGGTTCTTGTGCCCGCAACAGTGCGTCCCCTCCCATAAGGAACTGCTTTAGGACATCCCCTATGTCTTTCCTTGTGGAGCCCAGTGTACCCCGCAGCAGAAAACGAGTTTTATGGTAAGAACTTACCTTTGTTAAAACTCTTTCTGCGATGTACACTGGGCTCCACAAGGCGCCCACCCTGACGCACTTAGCTTCTTTGGGTTGGTATGGCATTAGCCGCTGACACTTCTCTTGTCGTGAGAGTGTGGTGTATGTGGCTACTAACTGTTGTCGTCTCTTTTCCTGCTACTGCATTGGGCTGGTTAACTAAAAACTGAGCTCTTGTGCAGGGAGGCGGGGTTATAGAGGAGGCGGCGCTATGCATTCTGGGAACAGTTAAAGCTTTTCAGCCTGTTGGTGCCTCGGATCAAGATCCTACTCTACACCCCCTATGTCTTTCCTTGTGGAGCCCAGTGTACCTCGCAGAAAGAGTTTTAACAAAGGTAAGTTCTTCTTACCATAAAACTCGTTTTATAATGTTCCTCTAAAGCCGTTCATTTTTCTTTCATTTTCTTCACCTCACACCACGATGTTCAAATACGTGGGGAAAGAAATGAAAAAAAATATATATGTGTAGAATTGTCTATAGTTATAAACAAAATAGCTGCAGGAAGAGTACCGAAGAATTCTGTGTATTTAGATGGTAAGCCCACGTACTATACTCACAGGAATAAATGTATTAACTTGCATATAAAGGTATCTTTCAAGGGAAAATTCCTTTGGTTCCACACCGAAAATGTGTATCATAACACCCTGTGTAGGCTAGTAGAAGAGAAAACGTACCCTACTCACTATATGATATAAAGTGGTTCAAGCACATAAAGGTATCTTTCTCAATAGTGGGCGTACCCAAACTCACACGTTTGAAATCTGGAACATTCACGTCAAGGTTTCTTTTTCAATTTTCATAAATGGCTCACAGAAATCTTCACAGCAAATGATTTATTCCCAAAACATTAAATGATAAAAATATAAAAGGGGATCTCCGAAAATGGATTTTCCACCAAAAATACAGAATTTCTGGTAACAAATTTTCAAAAATATAAGTAAAAATAAAAGAATCCAAAAAAGACCGTCCGGATCAGTCTTAAGGATTATATACAGAGTACCTTCTTGTACAGGATAAAGTCCTAATAGTGTCCTTCCACTGGTGCAAAAGAGTACTTCAAAACCAACGCGTTTCGATTAGTACAATCTTTTTCAAGGTTGACAAGTGTACATGTGCCAGTGCCACAATGCAGGTCTGCTCCAATTCATAAGTGCATCAAAACGACACACAGACGCACAGGGGTGTAGCATGGGCGGGGCAGGTGGAGCACGTGCACCGGGTGCCGGCAGGAACAGGGGGCACAGCCAGGGCTGGACTGACCATTTCATTTTCTACAATTGTAATGATTGAACAATGGGGTCACCAACTTGGTCCCCAGCAGCAGAACAGGTACTGATGAGCTACACCAGCCATATGCTGCCTAATGCAGTGGTGGGATGCATCGCAAGCACAAGGACTTACGGGTCATAGAGCTGTCCTTTACAATATTAATTGCATCTCTCTAAGTACATACCGGCGTTATTAAATGACGTGATGTATCACATCCATAAAGCCATGCGTAGTACATCCCGCCCGTAACAATTTAGGTAAGTGTTTAGCTATAGTGAATCCCCCAAGTACGTCTCCTTTTTGTTTGTGTGTCTGTCACTTTCCATTTACCTCTTCACCTTCCTTTGTACACACTACCCACCTTTCCTCTGTGCCCGCCCACTGGTCCTCTTTCCTGCCCCCCAGCGACTCCTTTTTCTTACACATCTGCCCAGTTGACCCCTTTCTGTCTTCTCCTCATCTGCTGCAGGCGCTGAAGTTCCGGTGACTGACGCAGCACGGAGGAACCTGAGCATGGAGGTAAGTGCAAGCTTCTGTTAGTCATTTGTTCCCTAGAGTTCCGCTGATATCCCCGACAGCAGTAATGTTCACCTTGTTCTGTCAGTATAGGCTTCTCCATGTATGAGGCACACACACAGACACACACACACACACACACACACACACACACACACACACACACACACACACACACACATGGTACATACACATATAGGGGGTAATTCAGACCTGATCGCTCGCTAGCGTTTTTTGCAGCGCTGCAATCAGGGCAGAACTGCGCATGTGTATGCACTACACTGTGCAGGTGCGTCGCACAGGTACAAAGTAGATCGCCGCTCAGCGATGGGTTTGTGCGAAGAATCCATTCGCACGGGCGATGGCAAGGAGATTGACAGGAAGAGGGCGTTTGTGGGTGGCACCTGACCATTTTCAGGGAGTGGTTTGCAAAATGCAGGCGTGTCCAAGCGTTTGCAGGGAGGGTTCCTGACGTCAATTCCGGTCCCGGACAGGCTGATGTGATCGCAGCGGCTGAGTAAGTCCTGGGCTGCGCAGAGACTGCACAAGATCTGTTTGTACCGCTCTGCTACACATGCGTTCACACACTTGCACAGCGAAAATACACTCCCCTATGGGCGGCGACTATCTGATCGCAGCGCTGCAAAAAATCCCTAGCGAGCGATCAGGTCTGAATTAGGCCATAGTCACACACATAGGCAGTGGCACACAAACATATACTCACATAGATACACACACACACACACACACACACACACACACACACACACATATAGGTGCACACAGGCACGCACATACAGTATAATCACACACATATAAGTATACATACAGGAGGTACACACATAGTCATGCACATAGGTACACACATACTCTAGGGCTAGGCACATGCATAGTCACACATATAGGTACACAAATAGGCACGCACATACAGTCTAATCACACATACACATACAGTAGGTACACACATAGTCACGCACACAGACACACACATATAGGCACAATAGCGCTGTTGCCAGGGAAGCTGTAAGTTTACTGTATGTGGGGAACAGGAGCTGGCTGGACAGACACACCCTCTCTTCCTCTCTCTGGGTTCTACCTGGCGTAATGTGTATAAGGGGTTCTACCTGGCATAACGTGTATAAGGGGCTCTACTGTGCGGTGTAATGTGTATAAGGGGTTCTACATGGCGTAATGTGTATAAGGGGTTCTACCTGGCGTAATGTGTATAAGGGGTTCTACATGGCGTAATGTGTATAAGGGGTTCTACCTGGCATAATGTGTATAAGGGGTTCTACCTGGCATAACGTGTATAAGGGGCTCTACTGTGCGGTGTAATGTGAATTGGTACTATTCTGTGGTCACACGCCTTCCCCATGAAGCCATGGCCCTATATTTTTTTGTATGGCACGCACTGTCCCAATTTTTAATTTGGCGCGGCACCAATTAACTTTCTGGCACAGGGCACCAAAATGTCTGGTTACAGCTCTGATGTACACTCATGCACAAACATAGGTACACACATAGATATACACATACTCACTGATATATGTACAATTGTACACACATGCACAAACTAAGGTACACACATAGGCAGATACATAGGTACACACACATAGGTATACACATAGAACCACACCTGCCATCTCCCACCTAATAATAACAAAGACAGTTTATGAGAAATATATTACAGAATATGCAACAATGTAAAAACCCAGCAAATACTGCAGGCAGGAGAGTGGAGCAATTAGAGGTAATTAGTGAGTACAGCACAGAGAGATTGGCCAAAGGATCAGTGAAATGAGACAGCATGGACAGGACTGAGTCAATACAGGGCAGCAATGAATAGAGCAGCGGAACACACAATGCGATGGTATTAGCGCTGGCAGCAGGGCAGCCAATAGCTGTACACCAAGCAGAGACAGATCCCGTGGCATGATCCTCTGCCATTACCGCAGCTCACAGACCCGCATCAGTGGAGGATAACTCACATATCACTACCCTCCTGATAGTGTATCTGCCTATCGCCAGCAGGGGTGATAATGAGATCTACAAATATTTACATGTTAGGTATATAATAAATTTATAAAAACTTTGTATCTCTTTAAAATTGTTTATTGTCTCATTAAATATATATATCAGATGGGGTCTTTTCTTTTTTAATTTAGCATCTTTGCAATTTTACATCTAATTGCCGAAGAATCAATAGACGATTCTTCTGTACAGCGAATGACATAATAGAACACTGCAAGGTCAGTCTGAGTTGATCGCTCGCTGCCGATTTTCGCAGCGCAGCGATCAAGTGAAAAAACGGCATTTCTGCGCGTGCGTATGGCCCTCAATGCGCACGCGCGACGTACGGGTACAAAGCTCTTTGTGGTTGTGCTTAGGTTCTAGCGAAGTTTTCCTTCGCACTGACGGCCGCAAGAAGATTGACAGGAAGGGGGCGTTTCTGGGTGTCAACTGACCGTTTTCAGGGAGTGTTTGCAAAAACGCAGGCGTGTCCGAAAAAACCGCAGGCATGGCTGGGCATTCGCTGGGCGGTTGTATGACGTCAAATCCGGACACGAATAGGCTGAAGTGATCGCAAGCGCTGAGTAGGTTCAGAGCTACTCTGAAACTGCACAAACTGTTTTTGCCGAGCTCGGCTGCACAAGCGTTCACACTTCTGCTAAGCTACAATACACTCCCCAGTGGGCGGCGGCATAGCGTTTGCACGGCTGCTAAAACTAGCTAGCGAGCGATCAACTCGGAATGACCCCCATGGAACAGATTGGGTTGCACCGTGGGAGAGGGTTCTACATATTCGGAAAGTCTCGGGACTACAACTCTTAGGGGAAAAAAAAGTGATTTCTAAATCTTCAGATCTCAGGAACAACATACACAATTTAGCAGTCACTGTGGTCATTTACGGCACATGTAAGAAATAAAGTATTAAATCCCCTTTAACACAGATGGAAAATTCCAGATTAAATAAATGCTGATTCCCTCGCTATAAGAAAGAACAGTCACCACATCCGAATAACATATTCACTGCTAATATGACCGGCGTGAACCTAGTCAGAATTCCAACTGTGGTTCTATAATAACCCTAAATTGATCATCAAGAAATCTCTCAACCTTTCAACTTTGTCTTACCTTCATATATCTTTAATTTTCTCATTAACCTGGGAATTCAACCATCTAAAACATAATAAATGCCAGATATCTGCTTGTCCCCCTGCCAATCTCACCTGTGCCCCTAGACTTTCCCCTCCAAGTGGGGGCAGCAGTCAGTGCCGAGCCAAGTGCTTCCTAATAGCCCCCTGACCTGTTGCTTTGATGAGATTGTTCTCCATGCTGTATTATAGAAGAGCGTGTTCTGCGTGTCATTTCCTACTCTCTCCCTCATTACCTGCTGGACTTCAATATTTCAGATATGCAGAAAGACACAAAGGGAAGAAGAATGAGCGGTAATGTAGGTCTGCATTTTACAGTCCTTTTCATGTAATCAGTCATGTAATGTCATTAACAACTATACCAGCCTCACATTTAGGGGCTTATTTATCTATTAACATTGATTTTAAAAGACGGGAGAATGCTTATATCATTAATGTTGCCCTATGTATCGGGTTTTTTTTTCTTTTAAATTTGTCATGCATAAAAGCATTTATAAAGCAACAGCGGTTATCTATGCTTACAGGGGCGGATCCAGAACAAAATGACAGGGGGCACGTGCCTGGGTGCCCCCCCCCCCCTGGATCCGCCACTGCTTACGATATTACAGACCCTTAGCAAAAGTTTACAAAATAAAATGTTTTAATGAATACTCACAATCAAGGGCTAACGTAACATATAGGCTCACTGGGCAGTTTCCCAGGGCCCCACATTTATAGAGGCATTCGAGCGCGGGTGGGTGGTGACCGCACCAGAGGCGTTTCTAGAGAGGAGGGGCCCCGTGTGCAGACTCCATGTGCGGGCCCCTTCTTCTCCCGTAGCCGGCAGCACCGCTGTCAGCGCTCTGAGCACCGAGATTCTGGCACAGTGCCAGAGTCTACAGCGCATGCATAGGACTCTGAAAAAATGTCCGCCGCGCCATTTTGTCGGAGTCCTGCGCATGCGCTGTAGACTCTGGCACTGTGCCAGAGTCTCTAGTGCTCAGTGCGCTAGCAGCGGCGGTGACGGCTACGGGATAGGAGGGGGCCCACACACGGTCAGCGATGGACGCCGGAAAGGTAAGTATAGGAGAAATGGGTGCAGTGTGTGTGGTGTGGGCCCCCTCTGTACCCAGGGGCCCGTGTGCACCACACACACTGCACCCATTATAGATACGCCACTGGACCACACAATCAAAGCAGCGAGGCAGCATTCTCTACCTGCCTCCAAGCCTGCAGCCAGACAGTGAATGGTTACCAGCTTGCTGACAAAGGGGGCGTGGTCACTCAAAAGGGGGCATGGTCACTCAAAAGGGGGCGTGGTCTTCAGTGTAGTTTACCACACTATACACCCCTTATACACATTATGCACCACAATAGTAGGACCCCTTATACTATCTAGTACTGCTGCCCCTTTCACATTATACCACACAGTATGAGCCAAAATTCACATTACAGCACCCGGTATGAGCCGAAATTTACATTATATGCCCCCGATAGTGCAGTGCCAGGTATACAAATGCCCCCACAGTGCCAGGTAAACAATTGCCCCCACAGTGCCAGGTAAACAATTGCCCCCACAGTGCCAGGTATACAAATGCCCCCACAGTGCCAGGTATACAAATGCCCCCACAGTGCCAGGTATACAAATGCCCCCACAGTGCAAGGTATACAAATGCCCCCACAGTGCCAGGTATACAAATGCCCCCACAGTGCAAGGTATACAAATGCCCCCACAGTGCAAGGTATACAAATGCCCCCACAGTGCAAGATATACAAATGCCCCCACAGTGCCAGATATACAGATGCCCCCACAGTGCAAGGTATACAGATGCCCCCACAGTGCCATGTATACAGATGCCCCCACAGTGCCAGGTAAACAATTGCCCCCACAGTGCCAGCTATACAAATGCCCCACAGTGCCAGCCAATTGCCCCCACAGTGCCAGGTATACAATTGCCCCCACAGCAGCCAGTGCTGCAGCTACTTACCGCTGCTGCACTGCTGCTGCTGCTCCTCCTCCTCCGGGCTGTGAGGGACGGGGATGAGAGCGCCGGGCGCCCGCCAGCTGCCCGCTGTGTCTGGCGCGGCAGCGTATAGCGTTCAAACCAGCCGCCGGTTCGTGAGCCAATCAGAGCTCGCGGACCGGCGGCTTCTGATTGGCTGCCGGTCCGCGAGCTCTGATTGGCTCACGAACCGGCTGCTGCTTTGAAGTCCGCTATACGCGCCGCGCCAGACACAGCCGTGCTGGCGGGCGCCCGGCGCTCTCACCCCAGTCCTCACAGCTCTCCAATCCTGACAGCTGAGACGCGCTGCCGCCGGACTGAGCAGCAGCGCGTCTCAGTGACCGCTGGACCGGCCCACGTGGCCATCGGCCCTTCTGGCATTTGCCAGAAGTGCCAGATGGCCAGTCCGGCCCTGGCTGGAGCTAGCCACCAATCAGAGTGAAGCATTCTCTACCTGCCTCCCAGACTGCAGCCAGATAGTGAATGGCTGCCAGCATGCTGACTAGTGGATGGCTGGAGCTAGCCACCAATCAGAGTGAAGCATTCTCTACCTGCCTCCCAGACTGCAGCCAGACAGTGAATGGCTGCCTGCATGCTGACTAGTGGATGATTGTTGTAGCTATCCAGCAATCAAAGCGCTGACTGCCATGTATGGGGCTAGTTGCGCTCGCAGGCATTCAGCTGGCGGGATACTGGCGGAAGTATGCTGGCCGCCGGTCACTCATACCCAACCCGTGCTAAATATTAGAGTTTATCATACTAAAGGGCTCATTTATCAACTAGTGATAAAACTCGTTGTGAATGATAAAACTCGTTGTATATGATAAGTGGGGTTCCAGCCAATCAGCTCCCAATTGTCATTTTTTAAAACACATGACATCTAGGGGCTGATTGGCTGGAGTACCGTTTATCATACACAACAAGTTTTATCACTCTTGATAAATGGGCCTCTTAGGCTCTTATTGATTAATTATTGGGTGTTAGCTACTGGGGCCAAGATCAGGGAATAGCAATGAGGGAAGAAGTGGAGGAAGAGGTCAGCAGCAGAACCTGCCCCGCCACCTCAGAACCTGCCCCACATACCCCCTCCTGCCCAGGTGATAATGACAGACTGCAGTATCAATAGTCCCACTTGTTACACATGAATTGTAATATTCTATAGTTGTTTGTAACGATAAGTCATTGTACAGCCAGTGTCATTCTATGGAGATTATGTCTGAATGAGAAGTATTCCCTATTTCATTATTATTTTGTATAATTTGACAAATATAATTGATGAGCGTCTTATTTCTTACAAATGTTTTAACGTCAGTAGAGCGCTTTACGGATGGAACAACGCTCCTGTAATAAATTTAGCAACATACCTGCCTGTCAATAGCAATAACAACCCAAAGTAAATCTCTCTTATGTAAGCCCATTTGTCTGCCGCGCTTGGTTGACCTCTGAAGTGTGAACAATTTCTCAGCGCTTTGGTTGTCACTGGTTCCAAGTCCGCAGGAACATAATTACAATTGTGCAGTAAAATACCTCAATAAAATAACATCAACAGTAATAATATAATGAGGATGAAAATACATAAATAAGTATAAGGTATAAGTATAAGGTGTTAATATATTAAGACCTAGGGGTAAATTTACTAAGGTGGGAGACAGATTTTTAGAACTGGTGATGTTGTCCATAGCAACCAATCAGATATATCTATTATCTGCTAGAAGCAGCTAGATAAATGGTAAGTAGAATCTGATTGGTTGCCATGGGCAACATCACCAGTTCTAAAAATCTCCCACCTTAGTAAATTTACCCCCTGATGTCGCAAAGCAGGTGTCTTTGTGTGTGTTTTTTTAAATTTGTTTTATGTTTTTGTAAACTATTAGCAGAATTTTAATTCAGGAGAAAGTTTTTGGTTTTTGCACAAGGTATTTAAAACTTTTTGGAATGTCGAGTCAGCTCTTGCCAATTCAGTCTCCTACCGTTTTCACGATGACTATTTGCTGACGGCTGACAATAATCCATCGCATTTGCCATCCAAAATAAACATATTATATACTCCATCCAAGCAACTGCCATGCCACATAATTATGTTAAGAAGTGATGATGTCTTGAATAAAATTTCAATATGACGTGGGCATATAATCAGTTATTTTCCTAATTTCCTTCGCTAATAAATGTGAGGTCCTCTTATCTAAAACATCTAACCCATTTGTTAGTTGCGCACGATTGCTCATTCATGAAGCAGTGAAAAGTGTGGAGAAGTTGCCCATGGCAACCAATCAGCATTGAAGTAACATCTATAATTTGCATACTATACAATTGTACGGAGAAGCTGACTGGTTGCCATGGGCAACTTTCCCATAGGCTCACTTCTCCAATCTTTTCACTGCTTCACGAATAGACCCCCAAGTCACAAACTTTTGTGGCTTTGTTTACAATATACTTTTTTGCTTTAAAAGTCCTTGAGTGTTGTCCCTTTTCTCTGTATATGTATCACACTTGCCTACCCTCCCGGAAAGGCCGGGAGGCTCCTGAAAATTGTGTGGCCCTCCCGGCCCCCCGGAAAGGTGGGCAAGTGTCCCGCTTTTCCTGGCAGCCCCCGCACTCCCCCTCGGCCGCCCACAGCAGAGAACAAGTGGGCGGTCCTAGGGGGATACGATGACGCGACTTGCGTCATCGTAGCTCCGCCCCCGCTGTACAGTGCCTATTTTCTCTGCACTGTCTAGCGGGGGCGGGACTACGATGACGCGACTATGGTACCACGCCCCCGGACCGCTCGCTTTCCCCATTGGCCACGCCCCCATACCACCCACATCGCCGCCAGTCACACCCCCATTAGCCTACCACGCTGCAGCCTCCCGGAACATGGTGCAGCAAGGTAGGCAACTATGATATGTATAACGATGCAATTTACCCCAGCCCACAGTGGCGTAACTACTGCCCCTGCAGCCCTCGCGGTGGCTTGGGGGCGAGGGTCTGCGGGGGCGCCACTGATGTAGCGCAGATTGACATGCGGACGAGCGTCCGCATGTCAATCTGCTCCTACTAACCCTCCCTGCTGTGTTGGAGGGACACGGAGGGCACAGCGCGCGCCTCTCCTGTGTCCCTCCTGCATCATCTCCGGCGGCCGCGGGTCTAATAAACGAAGTGCCGTTCGTGAGCTCTGATTGGCTCACGAACCGGCACTTCCTCTATTAGACCCGCGGCCGCCGGAGATGATGCAGGAGGGACACAGGAGAGGCGCGCACTGTGCCCTCCGTGTCCCTCCAACACAAACCAGCGGGGGAGCGGCGGCGGCGGGGGAGGGGGCATATCTGGCACTGGGGGGGAAATATCTGGCACTGGGGGCATATGTGGCACTGGGGGGAATATCTGGCACTGGGGGCATATGTGGCACTGGGGGCATATGTGGCACTGGGGGGGGGGGGGAAATCTGGCACTGGGAGCATATCTGGCACTGGGGGGGAATATCTGGCACTGGGGGCATATGTGGCACTGGGGGGGGGGGGAATATCTGGCACTGGGGGCATATGTGGCACTGAGGGGGAATATCTGGCACTGGGGGCATATGTGGCACTGGGGGGGTATATGTGTACCTGGCACATAGGGGGGGGGGGCTATATTGTGCACTGGGGTCATGTGAGTACCTGGCACCGTGGGGTAATATCTGGCACTGGGGACATATGTGGCACTGGGAGCACAGCCCTAGCAACAAGCACTACCCCCTAGCAACGAGCATGACACCCAGTGCATGAAACCCCTGGCACTGAGCATGACACCCAGTGCATGAAACACCTGTAAACGAGCATGACACCCAGTGCATGATACCTCTGGCAACGAGCATGACACCCTGAGCATGAAAACCCCTGGCACCGTGCATGGAACCAAGAGCATGAAACCCCTGGCAACGAGCATGACACCCAGTGCATGAAACCCCTGTCAACGAGCATGACACCCAGTGCATGAAAGCCCTGGCAACGAGCAGGTAATTTAAAAGTAATTTCAAGCCTTACTGTAGGACTTAATGTGTAATGGGCATTACGGTGTGTGGCATAATGTATCACGGACATTGCGGTGTGTGTCATAATGTGTCAGGCATTACGGTGTGTGGCATACTATATCACGGGCATTGTGGTATGTGGTATAATGTCTCAGGGTCATTGCAGTGTGGCATAATGTATAACGGGCATTGCGGTGTGTGGCATAGGGTATAACGGGCATTGCGGTATGTGTCAGGCATTACGGTGTGTTGTATACTATATCACGGGCATTGTGGTATGTGGTATAATGTATCGGGCATTGCAGTGTGTAGCATAATGTATAACGGGCATTGCGATTCCTGTCATAATGTGTCGGGGGCATTACGGTGTGTGGCATAATGTGTCTGGGGCATTACAGTGTGTGCATATTGTGTCATGTGCATTATTGTGTGTGGAATAATGTCTAAGGGCCATTGCAGAATAATGTATACTGGGCATTACTATAAGGAGGAAAAATGACAAATAATGTAAGGGGCATGAATCAGGATTATTTTTCTTTCCTGTGGTGGCCAACGTCTGGGCGTGCAGGTTGCAAAACTGGGGTATGAGGTAGTCTTTTCCTGCAATGCCACGCCCCTTTATGTGAAGCCACGCCCATCCAAACGAAGCCACACCCCCTATTTTGCAACGTGCGCCTTCGGCGCGCGCACATTTATCCCTTTAATAGTGCCAATTATGGGGGGGGGGGGGGGGGGGCGCCGAAGAATTTTTTGGCTTGGGGGAGAAAAATTTCTAGTTACGCCACTGCCAGCCCACCTAGTGGCCACCTGCATCTCCCTCTTCAAAAGGTGTTGGTGGCGGAGTTTGGTTAGAGGGCGCTAGGCTGGTGCTTTGCCCAAGGTGCAGAGAGAGACCTTGCACCAGCCCTGTCCAAGAGAATGCTTTTCTTTATGCTCCAATTGTCAGACAAACTTGTGGAGATAATGTTTTGCTGTAGTTAATGTAAACCAATAAAAAAAAAAACATTCCCAGTTGCACAATTGATGACTGTATTCTGATGCAAAAGGCCAATGACTTCATAAGAAAATGAATTTACTGACCAAGCCCTAAGCCCCGGGGCCCAATGCCTAAGACACAACCAGAACAAAGCTAACAGGTCAATGATTCATAGAAATATAAATATATATACTTGTGTTTCTTGAGTAACCCTTTCGTGCAACAATTCCAGTATGACACAGTTCTACACTTCCCTGTCTCCGACCGGCTCCGGGCAGGACCTGAGATGACACAGGATAAATCCCTTTCTACAAGCAATTTATCAACACCCTCGTTACAGAACAAATACTGGATGTAATGTTTACCCACTGGCTTCTGAAAAGTTCATTGATGAGAAGTTTGGACCTGGGGGGATTTCTGTCACTGACAAAAACCCATTAAAAGATTTCAAACAAAGGGTTTTGTAATGATCGTCTTTGTCTCAAATCAGAGGAGAAAGAAGTCCGGGTGAATAGTAAATAATAAATATGCCCTGAATGACACATCCTGCGACCGACACATTAAAACAACCGTACTGTAGATCTAGTGATTGACGTGTATGTATCTTCAGATACCACCAAGGTTGATACAGGGTTGGCTTGGAAGTGGGAGGGAGCTTACAGAGCGTGTCTTCCTGAGCTTACATCCAGCGTCTTGCTTGCCAGTTAGGAAAAACGTTCTCGGAATTCAGTCCGGCAGACAAGTTGAGCTGCCTTACCATACGGCCAGCTACATTTCTTTATTACACGCATTCGCCTTCTTTTCATCAAGGCTTTGCATGCATGCACTTGACTGGGGATTAATAGGATTGTTTAAATGAGCCAAGATGGAAAACTGGAGGGAAGCGAAACAGCCCACAGACAACTTGAAGATGTGAATTTTCTTGGCTCAGGCTTTGAAGATGAAACATTGCCCAGGGGACTGTGGTGAAAAATAAGCTCTCAATTAGGTATCAGGCACAAACTGACCAATATTAACTAGGATTTGTTCAACTATAGTTTTCATGTATTGTCACGAGCTAATGTGCTGTGTTTGCTATCAGAGAACGGTTCTCTCACAATTACAATCCTTCTGAAGTCTGCCGTGTGGAAGTCATTCAAAAAGGGCTGTTAAAAACAAATTCTACGCTGACTTAATGCAGAAAGAAAAGAAAAAAACACATTAGACTGCTGGAAAGTTTTACATTTTACAGATAGGTTCCTTGGAAGGTGAAACAATCCGTCGCATTACAAGGTCACCTGCCGCCATTCCCAGAGCCACAATTACTGCTACATAGTTAAGAGAATGTTCTAGTACAGATTTAGGATGTACTAAAACAGCGGTAACATTCCGCCCAGTGGCGGAACTAGCGAGCGGTGGGCCAAGGTGCGACAAAATGCTTTGTTCCCCCCCCATCCAAGTCCACCCCCTCACCCCTGGAGAGGATCTGGTGAGGGGGACCTGCTCAGAGCCAGAGAAATGGATACCTAGCAACAGTGCCGTAACTAGACATTTTAGCACTGTGTGCAAGAAACCGCATCGGAGCCCCACCCCTGCATGCAAAATAGGGGCAGTGCGCGGCGTAGGCGCGCGCAAAAATACATAGTGGCGTGGCTTTGCGGGGAAGGGGTGTGGCCAAAAATAATACCAATTCATAAAACGGTGCACAGTAGTCTCCATTATTCAAATTACGCTGCACAGTAGCACCACTACACCAGGTAGAGACCCTTTTACACCTTACGGCGGACAGATTCCTCTTTTTACACATTACGGCAGACAGCGTCCCCTTTTTACACATTACGGCAGACAGCGTGCCCTTGTTACACATTACGGCAGACAGCGTCCCCCTTTTTACACATTACGGCAGGCAGATTCCCCCTTTTTACACATTGCTGCAGGCAGATTCCCCCTTTTTACACATTACATCAGGCAGATTCCCCATTTTTACACATTGCGGCAGACAGATTCCCCCTTTTTACACATTGCGGCAGGCAGATTCCCCCTTTTTACACATTGCGGCAGGCAGATTCCCCATTTTTACACATTGCGGCAGGCAGATTCCCCCTTTTTACACATTGCGGCAAGCAGATTCCCCATTTTTACACATTGCGGCAGGCAGATTCCCCCTTTTTACACATTGCGGCAGGCAGATTCCCCCTTTTTACACATTGCGGCAGGCAGATTCCCCATTTTTACACATTGCGGCAGGCAGATTCCCCCTTTTTACACATTGCGGCAAGCAGATTCCCCATTTTTACACATTGCGGCAGGCAGATTCCCCCTTTTTACACATTGCGGCAGGCAGATTCCCCCTTTTTACACATTGCGGTTGGCAGATTCCCCCTTTTTACACATTGCGGCAGACAGTCCCAAGAAAGAAAGAAAGAAAGAAAGAAAGAAAGAAAGAAAGAAAGAAAGAAAGAAAGAAAGAAAGAAGAATTATACTCCGCTGGCTCAGGCTCCTCGGTGCAGCTTCTGACGATTCCCGGGCAGGAAAGAAGGAGGAGGAGGAAGGTGGAGGAGGGAGCCGCAGCAGCGCTGTGTTATTGGTGGAGGCGCTGCTGCTGCTGCCCCTCTGCTTCACTATAGGCTGTTCTCGGAAGACAGCCTATATTGAAACAGAGGGACAGCAGCAGCAGCGCCTCAACCAGTAACAAAGCGCTGCTGTGGCTCCCTCCTCCACCTCCCTCCTTCTCCCCCGTGCCGCTGCGCTCCTCTCCGGGCGGCTGTGCGCTGCGGGCAGCGGTTGCCCGCAGCACACAGCGGCATGTAATCAGTCAGTTTGACTCATTACATGCTTTGGGCCCTTGGACAGAGGCAGGCCCCAGTGCAACGCACTGGTTGCACTGGCGGTAGTTCCGCCTCTGATTCCGCCACATTCCGCATTGCTAACATATGCAATTCGTATCGCAATCCGGTATGAGCTGCCCCCTGTGATACCTGAGCCGCTGAGTGAGAGGGCTTGCTGGGGTCTCTGTCACCTTCCAGCCCCAGGAGGTGACATCTGTAGTCAGTCCCGGGCTCTTCCTTCTCCTCCCTGTAGCCGAAAGTACATCCGGCTGTGTTCCTGAGGCAGGAGGAGGCTGGGAACCGGGACTGCAATGGGGAGGCTGACAGCAGTCAGGTATGTGGGGAATGGCGTGAGCGGTGCTGCGCAGCGGAGGTGGGGGGATGCGTCGAGATGCGGAAAGAAGCCCATAGGCTTCTATAGGGTATCGCCATAAAAAACTGGTGATACCCGCTGCGTCGATAAGCGGTCGGACGGGTCTTAGTACATTTGAAAATGCGGAAAAGCCCCCTAAAACAGTGATGTTACCACATTTTTCCTTTAGTAAATCCTGCCATATGAGATTTGAGAATATGGACGTATGGGTTGGTCTACAGCACAAACAAATGGGGTAAATTTCATTGTTCTATTTCATCCTAGAAAATGACCGCAGAATCTGTGGCCACCATTGGTGGTGTGGCCTAAATGTAGGAAGTGTGGCCACACCCCCTTCAGAAAAAAATGGGGGAAAAAGTATTTGAAGCGTCACAAAGTGGGGCTGCGTGACGAACAGGGGGTGCTGTTAGACCAGGGGAAAATCTCTCTGCACTTTATCTCTCTCCAAGACTTAGTACATCTCGCCCTATGTGCAAACGACATAGGGTGAGCACCGATCAGAGGCCAGCCAGGGGCCGATTGGAGGGCGCGGGATGACAAGTTCAATTGCACATCCTTCCACCGCCGCACATCACACAGGTAGAGAGAGGATGGACTGCTGCTTCAACAGACTCTCTCCACAGCGCAGAACACACCGTGCCGCTGCATGTGATGGGTGTCACACACCGCCTCTGTGCCACTGTCAGTATCCAGTGCAGAGAACACAACTGATCAGAGTTTTCCGCCGCAGATCCATTCACAGGCAGTGCAGAGATGAAGAGAAAGCTGTCTTTGTCTCTGAGAAAAAAATGTGGGTCCGCCAGGATGGGTACTCAGAAACCCCCCCTGAGTGTGCCACTGCCTACTTCTCCATCCCCTATAGTACTTTTCTACCCTATTTTTACCTGACCTCTCTCAGAATCTTGGTGTTTACCTCTGTTGTAGACGGTATGTGCGGGTGAAACTGTACAGTGTAAACACTCAGTACATTTACTGTATTGAGACTAGAGTACTGTACCTGTCTGCCAGGGTGGACCAAGCCATTGAGCCTGACATCCATGTACCCATTGGGCATGACAGGAATAGCAGGCCCCAGTAGTGCACCAGTAAAGAGGAATATGAAGTCCTTCTTTGAAACATATGTATTAAACCTGCAGCCATAATATTTTAAAATAGCTTTTTCTGATGGCATGATTTTCATCTTCACCACATACATGATAATTCCACTTGTGGTGGCACCAACTTTCATTTTCTTACTTCTTTGACACTACGTGGGTGAAATGTGGCTTAAGTGTTTAAACATCTATACTGTACTCTGCTTTAAATTGTACCTATCATCCATTACTTGGACTAAACCAAAGTTCCTGAGAATGCAACCAGTCAATAACATGGCAACCAGTGACATCACTGAGAATGCAGCCTATCTATTCACCAGGAACCAGTGACATCACTGAGAATGCAGCCTATCTATTCACCAGGAACCAGTGACATCACTGAGAATGCAACCTATCTATTCACCAGGAGGAAGTGACATCACTGCGAGTGCAGCCAATCCATTCACTAGGAACCAGTGACATCACTGAGAACACAGCCTATCCAGTCACTAGGAACCAGTGACATCACTGAGAACGCAGCCTATCCAGTCACTAGGAACCAGTGACATCACTGAGAGTGCAGCCTATCCATTCACTAGGAACCAGTGACATCACTGAGATTGCAGTCTATACAGTCACTAGGAACCAGTGACATCACTGAGAATGCAGCCTAACCATTCACTAGGAACCAGTGACATCACTGAGAGCGCAGCCTATCCAGTCACTAGGAACCAGTGACATCACTGAGAGTGCAGCCTATCCATTCACTAGGAACCAGTGACATCACTGAGAATGTAGCCTATCCAGTCACTAGGAACCAGTGACATCACTGAGAGTGCAGCCTATCTATTCACCAGGAACCAGTGACATCACTGAGATTGCAGTCTATCCAGTCACTAGGAACCAGTGACATCACTGAGAATGCAGCCTACCCATTCACTAGGAACCAGTGACATCACTGAGAACGCAGCCTATCCAGTCACTAGGAACCAGTGACATCACTGAGAGTGCAGCCTATCCATTCACTAGGAACCAGTGACATCACTGAGAATGTAGCCTATCCAGTCACTAGGAACCAGTGACATCACTGAGAGTGCAGCCTATCCATTCACCAGGAACCAGTGACATCACTGAGATTGCAGCCTATCCAGTCAGTAGGAAGCAGTGACATCACTGAGAATGCAGCCTATCCATTCACTAGAAACCAGTGACATCACTGAGAATGCAGCCTAACCCATTCACTAGGAACCAGTGACATCACTGAGAGTGCAGCCTATCTAGTCATAAGGAACCAATGACATCACTGAGAATGCAGCCTATCCAGTCACTTGGAGCCAGTGACATCACTGAGAATGCAGCCTATTCAGTCACTAGGAACCAGTGACATCACTGAGAATGCAGCCTATCCAGTTACTAGGAACTAGTGACATCACTGAGAATGCAGCCTATCCATTCACTAGAAACCAGTGACATCACTGAGAATGCAGCCTATCCATTCACTAGGAACCAGTGACATCACTGAGAATGCAGCCTATTCAGTCACTAGGAACCAGTGACATTACTGACAATGCAGCCTATCCAGTCACTAGGAACCAGTGACATCACTGAGAATGCAGCCTATCCATTCACTAGAAACCAGTGACATCACTGAGAATGCAGCCTATCCAGTCCCTAGGAACCAGTGACATCACTGAGAGTGCAGCCTATCTAGTCATTAGGAACCAGTGACATCACTGAGAATGCAGCCTATCCAGTCACTTGGAGCCAGTGACATCACTGAGAGTGCAGCCTATCTAGTCACTAGGAAGCAGTGACATCACTGAGAATGCAGCCTATACAGTCACTAGGAACCAGTGACATCACTGAGAATGCAGCCTATCCATTCACTACGAACCAGTGACATCACTGAGAGTGCAGCCTATCTAGTCATTAGGAACCAGTGACATCACTGAGAATGCAGCCTATCCAGTCACTTGGAGCCAGTGACATCACTGAGAATGCACCCTATACAGTCACTAGGAACCAGTGACATCACTGAGAATGCAGCCTATCCAGTCACTAGGAGCATAGTGACATCACTGAGAATGCAGCCTATCCAGTCACTTGGAGCCAGTGACATCACTGAGAATGCAGCCTATTCAGTCACTAGGAGCCAGTGACATCACTGAGAATGCAGCCTACCCATTCACTAGGAACCAGTGACATCACTGAGAGTGCAGCCTACCCATTCACTAGGAACCAGTGACATCACTGAGAGTGCAGCCTACCCATTCACTAGGAACCAGTGACATCACTGAGAGTGCAGCCTATCCAGTCACTAGGAGCCAGTGACATCACTGAGAATGCAGCCTATCCAGTCACTTGGAGCCAGTGACATCACTGAGAATGCAGCTTATCTAGTCACTAGGAGCCAGTGACATCACTGAGAATGCAGCCTACCCATTCACTAGGAACCAGTGACATCACTGAGAGTGCAGCCTACCCATTCACTAGGAACCAGTGACATCACTGAGAGTGCAGCCTACCCATTCACTAGGAACCAGTGACATCACTGAGAGTGCAGCCTATCCAGTCACTAGGAGCCAGTGACATCACTGAGAGTGCAGCCTACCCATTCACTAGGAACCAGTGACATCACTGAGAGTGCAGCCTATCCAGTCACTATGAGCCAGTGACATCACTGAGAATGCAGCCTATCCAGTCACTAGGAGCCAGTGACATCACTGAGAATGCAGCCTATCCAGTCACTTGGAGCCAGTGACATCACTGAGAATGCAGCTTATCCAGTCACTAGGAGCCAGTGACATCACTGAGAATGCAGCCTACCCATTCACTAGGAACCAGTGACATCACTGAGAGTGCAGCCTACCCATTCACTAGGAACCAGTGACATCACTGAGAGTGCAGATTACCCATTCACTAGGAACCAGTGACATCACTGAGAGTGCAGCCTATCCAGTCACTAGGAGCCAGTGACATCACTGAGAGTGCAGCCTACCCATTCACTAGGAACCAGTGACATCACTGAGAGTGCAGCCTATCCAGTCACTAGGAGCCAGTGACATCACTGAGAATGCAGTGATGTCACTGGCTCCTAGTGACTGGATAGGCTGCACTCTCAGTGATGTCACTGGTTCCTAGTGAATGGGTAGGCTGCACTCTCAGTGATGTCACTGGTTCCTAGTGAATGGGTAGGCTGCATTCACTAGAAACCAGTGACATCAATAAGAATGCAGCCTATCCATTCACTAGAAACCAGTGACATCAATGAGAATGCAGCCTATCCATTCACTAGAAACCAGTGACATCACCTAGAATGCAGCCTATACACAGTCACTAGAAACCAGTGACATCACCTAGAATGCAGCCTGTATACAGTCACTAGGAACCACTGACATCACTGAGAATGCAGCCTATCCAGTCACTAGGGGGCAGTCACATTAAAGAGGAAGCAGCCTATCAATTTCTGTATTATCTTTTATCACAAATATCTTCTGGATGTTTTTGTAATATTTGAAGATATTATGTGTGTCATCACTATATAGTTTTTAGCCCACCATTTTTTTTTATAGCTAACTAATTCTGGTATAAGGGCAGAACCTGTTTGTACTCTGCAAGTCATCCATAGCAAGGTGCTCCAGTAGGTGTTTTCTCACACTATTTATCTTTAAACATTTCGCTTTAAACCAGAAATAAAATATCTGTGAATTGATTCACCACAGGCTGAACTATTGGCCTAACAATATGAATCATCCGAAACGCGTGTTGCTGAAGATTCACTCATCTCACCCGCATAAATACTGTCTCAGCTCACCGTGCCCCTGCCTCAACTGTCTCCCGCCAATGGTGACACTTTAGTCTGCACGGCCCTGTCTGAATGTCATGAGTAAGATGAGATACTGTACGAAGACTTCTTACATTATTAGGCTACACTGTAAGATGCAACATGTAGAACTGTCACCGCGCCATTGTCTGGTTGTGGCTGAATTACTTGCAGAAGTCCCACTGCATGGATGTGTTTACTTATGTCTTATGCGAGTTAGACGAATAGGCACTTCATTTGTAATTGTGTGCTTAAAATATTATCATTCAAAATGCAAATTGACTGAAATTAGGATATTTACACAATTCAAAAGAAATGGTTCAGCTTTTATGTGTGAAACCAACAAAAACACAAAAAAAACCCAGTTTTCTGAAATCACATGGAGCTGCAAAATTCATAGCGGAACTACTGAAGTCAGTATGGCCAAAGCAGGAGGTATAGGCCCTCATTCCGAGTTGTTCGCTCGTTCTTTTTCATCGCATCGCAGTGAAAATCCGCTTAGTACGCATGCGCAAAGTTCGCACTGCGACTGCGCCAAGTAACTTTACTATGAAGAAAGTATTTTTACTCACGGCTTTTTCTTCGCTCCGGCGATCGTAATGTGATTGACAGGAAATGGGTGTTACTGGGCGGAAACACGGCGTTTCAGGGGCGTGTGGCTGAAAACGCTACCGTTTCCGGAAAAAACGCAGGAGTGGCCGGAGAAACGGTGGGAGTGCCTGGGCGAACGCTGGGTGTGTTTGTGACGTCAACCAGGAACGACAAGCACTGAACTGATCGCACAGGCAGAGTAAGTCTGGAGCTACTCTGAAACTGCTAAGTAGTTAGTAATCGCAATATTGCGAATACATCGGTCGCAATTTTAAGAAGCTAAGATTCACTCCCAGTAGGCGGCGGCTTAGCGTGTGTAACTCTGCTAAATTCGCCTTGCGACCGATCAACTCGGAATGAGGGCCATAGTGATTACTGCTGGTCCACATTGCACACCCTGCACCCACATAACTCTCTGGAGTCAAGCACCTATGCTGCAGAAATTACAGAGAAAATAGTGCTGCCGCCATATTTCTGGAGACCTGCACATGTGTCAGAGGGAGAGATGTACTAAGCTTTGGAGAGGCTTCCAAGTTACAGGCTGTGCTTGAAAAATGACAGGAGCTGATTGTTTTTTTACTTTATCTCTCTTCACTTTATCACTTTCCAAGTCTATGTACATCTGCCCTAGGATCTTCTTTGCAAGTGCGTTGACGAGGAAGGGAATTCCTGCACTGAGACTGCACGGGAGGCAATCACGGGACCCATACCTCCCAGCTGTCCCGATTTTCGCAGGACAGTATCATTTTCTTGGGACTATCCCACTGTCCCACATGCGGGCCGCAGTGTCCTGCGGTGGGTGGGGGAGCAGTTGGTACATAGACACTATGCGCAAGCTCACAGCGGCTATTTACGGACAGATGGGCTGGGGGCAAGGACAGCAGCTTACAGAGCACTGGTCATGCCCCCTGAGTGATTAATTCGGGAGGCGTGGCTTGCGGATGCATCATCCCCGATAAGCCATACCCCTTTTCCCGAGGTCACACCCCTTTTCAGGCGCCGGCGAGTCCCGACTTCACCTTCCCCAGTGTTGGAAACTGGCAGTTACAAAGCTGACACCGGAATCCCGACAGGCGGTGAACTGACGACGCTGGAATACAGGCTTTTCTCCCTCTATCAGTGTCCACGATACAAAAGGGAGAATATAACCTGGCGAGCCTGCAAGGGGTTTCTCGCGCCTTCCTCGCTGCCTGCATACTGGTGGGATCCCGGACGCCGGTAAAACATATGTATTCCGACTGCACACAGGACCCCTCCGTTGCTATAATAGTACCTGTCCAGACATATACAGAACATACAGTGAGTAATGGAGGTTAGTCCATTTTACAGCATACTATAGGTGGGAAGTTTCCAGAGGTTGGGGAGCAGTAAATACAGAGGATCTCAGAATACCTGGCACTAACAAATTAAATGTATTTTCAGTTTTAATTTGAAGTAAAATAATTGCAACTTAAAAGTCCACATAATTAATTTAGATGGATACCAACTTAAGACCAGTATATATAGTATATCCACAGTTTTCCTCAATTTTCAAGGCTTTTATCACATACAGATAATTTACGTGCATCCACTCAACAAGCAATGGCTGACAGTTGTGACACAAACGGGTCTGGGGGTGTCACGCCTTTGATATTAATTATATACAGTTTTTAAATTTTAAGACTGAGGGTGTATTTACTAAGCTTTGGAGAGAGATTAAGTGGAGAGAGATAAAACTACCATCTATCTAGCTCTTGTCATTTTTCCCACACAGCCTTTAATATGGCAGTTAGGAGCTGATTAGCTGGTACTTTATCTCTCTCCACTTCCTGCAATGTCAGAGCAAGCACCTTGGGAGCCTTTCTCTCGGGCATCCCCGTTCTGTCACACAGCCTTACCTGGGAGCAGGGGTACTGTAGAGCAGCATTTCTGTGACATCATCATAACCCAGCACCACATTTCCGCTGACTTGTCAGTGGCCAGCGCCCAGGTGTGGGGGCACAACATGTAATATAAAACCACTGAACGATTGATGTTTTGACTGACATTCATACAGTGATTTAGGGGCTCCTAAACCGTTGCTCCCAAGGTGCAATCTTACTTCCAGTATTATCAGTATCTTCTGAACGGTATACGTTCAGCATCCCAGCTATCGGGATCCCAGCAGCCGTAATACGACACCGGAATCCCGACAGCCATCAGAACACTGACAACGGAATCCCGAAAGTATTAGGATCTCGATGATGGAGTACCGATAGTGAGGATCCGGAAGGTAAGTAATAACGTTCGCATTAGGTTTTGGCTGCGATAGGGAGAGTTAGGTTTAGGTACACTCCAGGGGGGGGTTAGGGTTAGGTTGTGGGGTGGGGAAGGTTAGGGTTGAGCTTCAGAGAGGGGGGGTTAGGCACCACTGGGGGAGTGTTAGGGTTGGGCACTAAGGGGGGAGGGTTAGGTTTAGGCTGCGGGAAAGGGAGGTTAGGTTTAGATACCACCTGGGGTAGGTTAGGCTTAGGCACCAATAGCGGAGGTTAGGGATAGCCTGCAGACAGGATGGGTCAGGGTTAGGGGAGTAGGACAGGGGGGGTTAGAGTACCTAACGCACCCCTGTCGGAATTGCTGCGATTGGGATGCCGAGGTCGGTATACTGACCTCCTGAACAGTGCAGCAAATCATTAAACAGAATCACTGAAATGGAAAAAGCAAAAATAAAATAAAAATAAAATAAACAGAAACAAACAAAAAGAAATGATAATAAATGAAAATTAAGTTAGTAAAAAACCCAAATGTCATGACTTCAGCATGCACTGCGTCCAGATGCTGTTGTATTACACTCATTACTTTGAAAAGTAATTAAAGTGACATACAGAAATGTTGTTACTTGTTAGCAATGCTACATTTCTAGGGCCATAACAATGCATAATTTATTGTAATCAGGTTTTGTACTTTAGTTTGTTGTTATCATTGAAAAGAAAGTAATTATAGCATGTTTTGCAAGAACTATTTTGTATTCAGCTTTACTTTAAAGAAATGGAAAATGAATCACAATGCGTTAGGTCAATAGCTGGCTAGAATATTTACCAATTGTTGTTATTAACAGCTATTGTTAACAGTTTCTTATATAGCGCAGCATATTCCATTGCACTTTATATTTTTTTAATTATATCCATAATGTTATTAAAGGGAGACTCACACCTCATATCATACTTGCCTACCTGACCCTCTCCATGAGGGAGAAAATGCTGTTCCTGGACGTTCCTGGTAATGTATGATTGCCATCACCTGTGGTGAAACACCTTTCTTATCAATTAACCAGCTCACCACAGGTGATGGCAATCATACATTACCAGGAAAGTCCAGGAACAGAGCATTTTCTCCCTCATGGAGAGGGTCAGCTAGGCAAGTATGCCTCATATAGGGGCATATATACTAAGCCTTGGAGCGATGAAGTGGATCTTCTAACTGCGAATCCACTTTAATTTTTTCCAGACTGTCTGTACAAATCCACTTTTGATTTTTTGTTCGGCAGCGAGAAGCCTTGGAACCATTTTAGCACAAACTTTTGTCAGGTTATGACAGGGCTGGATTAAGCCTTGAGGGGGCCTGAGGCACTTAACACAAGGGGTCCCGGGAGAGGAGATGGGGTGTATATCAGATTGTGCATACCTCCCAACATGACCCATTCCATGAGGGACAAAAAGCTCTACTCCTGGACTTCCCTTTTAATACATGATTGCCATCACCTGTGTTGAATTATTTAATTTATAAGTAAGGTATATCCTCAACACAGGTGAGGAGGAGATGCTGGAATCCCTGGGTCACTTACTGCTCTCTCCCCCCTCCTATCTCTCCTCTGGTTGTGAAGCTCCATCGGTAGGTCATAAAACCTGATACTAGTGTCTCTGCCTGCGCTGCATACAGTCCTTCTCGCATTCTGGCTGCCTTGATCATGCCGCTACACAAGAGGGAGAGCTTGTTGCGCTCTCGCTGGGGGGGGGAGGCCTGACAGAGGGAGGCCCGGGGTACAGTATGCCCTGGGAACCCCCTTAATCTGGCTGTGTGTTAAGATCTTGAGGTAAAACTTGCCTAACAGTTTCTTTATCAAGGTTTACCATTTATTTCTGCTATCATTCGGATGGTAAATCGATGGTCAATTTTTTTATCTGTATTTATTAATTATCGGGGCAGCAATAAATTGTGGCAAAGAAATTTAGGATAGCTTTGATGTCCCATAGATTGCACCCAGAGGCAGGGGTACTGAGAGAAGCCTGTACCTGCAGTGTATTAGGAGAGATTGAACTTTACTTTTCGGTTCGGGACTGCACATATGGGAGAGGACTGTACCTGGGAGGGATTCCGTTGATCCCTCTCTTGAAAATATTGGCAGGGTGTAGATAGGATACAATAGCTAACACCATATGAAGATGGCATTAGCTTTCGATCGAGGACAAGTTCCAGATCATTAGCATTTGTGGGTAGTCATGGAAAATGGCTGCTTTTCTTTTTTATATGCCCCTTAGTGATTAGGATATTGATATTGGCGATAAGGCCTGGTTTTCAGTCAGCATCCAATTCATCCCAAAGGCATTTGATAAGGTTGAGGTCAGGGATCTGTTTAAATCTGTCAGGTTCTTCCACACTAAACGCAGCAAACCAGTTTTTGATGGACCTCAATTTGGCCGTTGAGGCAGCCACAAGTCCCTGATACTGAAGTGGGCATACCAAATTCGTATAGAGTGGCCGCAACCTCTCTGAAAGAAAAAAAAACTATGTAAAATAATCCAAAAATATTACTGTTCGATCACCTGGCGCTATAGCTAAATAAACATGGAAATGTCCTTTTGAGTGAAATGACTGTTGATGATAAGACTTATCCCAAAAGGCTCTGTGGAAATACTCAAAACACACAAAAAAAAGGGGTCTATTTACCAAGCCTTGGATGGATATAAAGTGCACGGAGATAAAGTACTAGCAAATCAGTTTCCAACTGCCACGTCACAGGCTGCGTTGAAATGACAGTTAGGAGCTGATTGGCTGGTACTTTATCTCCGTCCACTTTACCTCCATGCAAGTCTTAGTAAATACTGACTCCAAAGTCTCCATAGCGTAACTCTGTGATTAACTTTGTTAACACAAATAATCAAATACTTATGTAGGAACTCATAGCAAATAAGATGGTCTACTAAATAAAGTAGACACATCATATTCAAGAGGAGAGGACAATGGGTTCTGTTATGTCCAGATCGCACTTCACGACCCTCTGATCCCTGCTCCAAGAACTATTGAACTATTGAACCTAGCTGTTAACCGGGGTGAGCGCCGGGCAACACCTAGCTAGCTGTAACATTAAGCTTAAAGGCGGAGGGAATATGGTCGCAGGAAATCGGCAAAGGCCACATTGGGTGGCGCAGCTTTCACATCTGCTCAGGTGGAACGGGCCTAGGGCCGTCCATGTTCATGGCACTTATACAGTACCTGAGGACACCTCTACTGCACATACGCGAAGCACCAGGAAAATGGCCACGGCGGCCATTTCCTCTGTGATTTTTGCAGCTCTGCAGCCAGGGCCGGCCCATCAAAGAGTTAAGTATAATTATATGGGTGCAGGGTGTACAGTGTGTGGGCCCCCTGACGCTGGGAGCCTGTGTGCGCCACACACCCTGTTCATTGGATGAACTGACATGTTGGAAAGGTGGCATCCTACTGTATGTCAGCGCCACAATGAAAGTCACTTCGCTGTTCAGTGCGACCCATTCTACTGCTACTGTGTGACCATGGAGACAGCACGGCTGTATGCTTAATTTACGCACCTGTTAGTAATGGGTGTGGCTGAAACGACCAACACACACTTTGGTCCACGTATGGCAAATAAGCGCTGTTGTTCATAATTGTATTGGACTTAACGAATTACCCACAGAAGACCCTCTATGACCTACTATTATCTTCTTTTGCTTCTTTTGTCCATTCCGACGCTGCGTTTTATTTTGCCACTTAATTATATGCCATATATTAATTATATCTCCAGAAATAAAGACTGCGTGGTGTTACAGAATGCATTCCTTTCTCCACGAGGCATCAATTAGATCTCTTTATTAAATAGAAGCAATTACATTTTATTACAAGGCTTTATCATGATGTGTCAATGTGAGTTGCGCGAAGCAATCCGTTTTGTGAGCTTTTAGTAAACAGAAAGTTCCATGGAGTTTAGAAGACGAGGATGCGGAGAGGAAGCACAACAAGCGGCCAGGGCTCCCTGCCGGTAATACTCGCAACTGACACGCCGGATAAAATATTCAAATCAGCAGCAGAAGAATTCAGATGAGCAGGGAGTTATCACACTATGGGGGGAATTCAATTATTTGAAAAGTCTGTTGGGTGTCTGTTTTTTTCCTATCCAATAGACAGGAAAAAACAGACACCCAACCGACTTTTCAAACAATTGAATTCCCCCCTTTGTGGCTGCCGGTATGCAGAGGTGTTTTTTTTTTTTTTTAATTACTTTTTCCTTTTTATGTTTAAGTAGGGTTCCATGATACTGCTTATACTTACTGATAGGAGTGGGATCTATTTACTAAGCCCTGGAGGTAGAGAAAGTGGACAGAGATGGTAGTTTATCTCTGTCCACTTTACCTCCATCCAAGGCTTTTAATAAATAGACTCCATAATACTGAGACGAGGGCTAGTCTGATATTCAGGCATATGGGCAATGTTTTTTGTGTGTCTGACTCTGTACATGAATTGTGAGTGTGTGTGTGTGTGTGTGTGTGTGTGGGGGGGGGGGGGTACAGGGGTTCGGCTAACAAAAACACATCAAGATCTTGCATCTTATGGGAGTGTCGGAGGCGTGTCACCAAGCGGTAATTCAGTGGGCGTCTCAGGCCTTGTATATTCAGACACACAAATCTACACACGGAAGAACTTTGTTGCGGCATTAGGTTCAAGACACAGATGCGTATGCATTGAAACTAAGGTAGCGCTGCGGCCGCACTTACGTGACTCTGAATAGGCCCCAGTGCATCACTGAAGACTGATAGATTTTATACTTTTAAAGTGGACGCATTGGCTACGAGAAGGAAGCCTATAATTCACTAAGAAGTAGTGACAACACTGAGGCACTGTGTGCTTTATTCCTCGGTGATGTCACTAGTTCCTAGGGATTTGATAGGCTGAATATTGGTTTAGCTCACAAATGGCTGCCTCCCCTATTTGTATTTAACAAGACCACTTGAAAATGGACATAACTGTACTCTGATCAGGCATCATATCTCCTATATATTTGCCCAGATCTGTGACTCATTTCCTAACGCTGAGCGGAGTCACATTGCTGGGCGGAGTCACAATGCTGGGCGGAGTCAGAGTCATAGCCTCACAGATCTGGGTGGCTGGATCCAGGGTATGATCCCTTAACTTTCTGGTGACTGGTGAGCACTTTAAATATAGTTGATGAGCAGCAGACGCACCTAAGACGCAGAGGTCGCGCTCCCTGCCTTATCACATGCTGCTGTGTCTATTTCCGTCCTGCCCCGCGCACCATCCCCTCCCCCACCCGCGGCACTCACGCACCCATCCCTCCACCATACGCAGCACCTTCGACACCATCCGCAGCCGCTACCAGTGATTCCCTGAATCAGGGGTGATCAGCAGCACGGAGAGGGACCTCCATCTCACTGCACCCACCCCCTGTTTTCAATTAAGTGTTTCAAATGTAAAACATGGAATTTCATCCTTTAATCCCAAAAAATTATAAAAAAATAATAATAATTTAGACCTACTGTACATTCTGTACATCGTGCCCTGCAGGCGCTGTTCACGCCGTCGCAAGAGGCTAGGCCCCCTTCACCATCGGACGCCCTTTTGTTGTGCAATATCTAACCACTAACAAAACTAAGAATGCAGGTAATACTCCATATAATACAGATATTGAACGCCAGAAAGGCGTGCAGGGATTAACGGGGCATAGCCCCTTGCGACGGTGTGGAGAGCGCCCGTAGCACGCGATGAATCACCTAGTAATTAAATATTTGTTTATATTTACACAGCTTTATGGTTTTTTATTTTTTATATTCATTCTATGGGCAGCTTTGGGCATTCATATTAACAAAAGAGTGTCATAAGTGTGCTCATTGTGCTCATGAGGGACATCCTGTGATGTCATCAAGCTGTCAGCTTTTATTACATTGGCTATAAATGATCACATGGTCTCAGTGTCTCACCATCAGCAAATTTAAATAACTAGGTGATTCATTGGACCCTACAGGCGCTCTTCACACCGTCGAAAGGGGCTACACTCCTGGACTGGACTACGATTGGGAATAGTAGAAAAGATGCAGTGGATGGCTCAATAGCGCAACCCTCCTATCTCTCCCTGACTCTCTCTCTCTCCCTCACTCTCTTCCGGACTCTCTCTCCCTCGCACTCTCTTTCTGGCACTTTCTCCCTCACTCTCTCTTCCTGGCACTCTCTCTCCCTGACACTCTCTCTCCCTCACCCTTTTCCTGGCACTCTCTCTCCCTCACCCTTTTCCTGGCACTCTCTCTCCCTCACTCTTTTCCTGGCACTGTCTCTCCCTCAGTCTCTTCCTGGCAAACTCCCTCACTCTCTTCCGTGCACACTCTCTCCCTCAGTCCCTTCCTGGCACTCTCTCCCTCAGTCTCTTCCTGGCACGGTCTCTCCCTCACTCTTTTCCTGGCACTCTCCCTCACTCTCTTCCGGGCACTCTCCCTCACTCTCTTCCGGGCACTCTCCCTCACTCTCTTCCGGGCACTCTCCCTCACTCTCTTCCGGGCACTCTCTCTCCCTCACTCTCTTCCTGGCACTGTCTCTCCCTCACTCTCTTCCTGGCACTGTCTCTCTTCCTGGCACTGTGTCTCCCTCACTCTCTTCCTGGCACTCTCCCTCACTCTCTTCCGGGCACTCTCTCCCTCACTCTCTTCCGGGCACTCTCTCTCTCCCTCACTCTCTTTCTGGCACTGTCTCTCCCTCACTCTCTTCCTGGCACTCTCCCTCACTCTCTTCTGGGCACTCTCTCTCCCTCACTCTCTTTCTGGCACTGTCTCTCCCTCACTCTCTTCCTGGCACTCTCTCTCTCCCTCACTCTCTTCCTGGCACTCTCCCTCACTCTCTTCCGGGCACTCTCTCTCTCTCTCCCTAAGTCTCTTCCGGGCACTCTCTCTCCCTCAGTCTCTTCCGGGCACTCTCTTTCTGGCACTGTCTCTCCCTCACTCTCTTCCTGGCACTCTCTCTCTCTCCCTCTCCCTTCCTGGCACTCTCTCTCCCTCTCTCTTCCTGGCACTCTCTCTCTCCCTCACTCTCTCTTCCTGGCACTCTCTCTCTCCCTCACTCTCTCTTCCTGGCACTCTCTCTCCCTCTCTCTTCCTGGCACTCTCTCTTCCTGGCACTCTCTCTCCCTCTCTCTTCCTGGCACTCTCTCTCTCCCTCACTCTCTCTTCCTGGCACTCTCTCTCCCTCACTCTCTTCCTGGCACTGTCTCTCTCCCTCTCTCTCTCTTTCTCTGACTCACTATGTCTGGGGCCTTCCCCTGCCTCCTCCTCATGCATCGTTCGCTTCCCTGCCCTGACGACCAAGATTCGCTCCCTCCGTCTGTTCTTGTGCATAGCTGCATGCCCTAATTTACCCAGTGCTGCAAGTATGGCGGTACGGCGTACCTGTAAGAAAATCCCAGCAGGTACGCCGTACCGCCGGGCCGCCACCTTGCAGACACACTGGGCCTTGGAGAGAGGAGAGCGCAGCATGCGCCTCTCCTACCTGCGAGTCCGGCAGCGGCGGCGTGCACTGAGCCGGTTTGTGAGCCAATCAGAGCTCGCGGACCGGCAGCCAATCAGGATCCACTGCTGCTGGACCGCAAGCCCTGATTGGCTCGCGGACCGGCGCCAGTTTAGCAGACCGGACTGAGGGCAGGAGAGGGACAGGGGGAGCACGTGCTGCGCTCTCCTCTCCCCAGCAGAAGATAGTGCCAGCCCCAGGCAGCAGCAACAACGGTAAGTTGCACTGCTGGGGCATATCTTGCACTCTGTGGGCATGTGTATCTGGCACTGTGGGGGCATATCTGGCACTGTGGGGACATATCTGGCTCTCTGGAGGCATGTGTATCTGGCGCTGTGGGGGCATATCTGGCTCTCTGGAGGCATGTATATCTGGCACTGTGGGGGCATGTATATCTGGCACTGTGGGGGCATATCTGGCACTGTGGGGGCATATCTGGCACTATGGGGGCATGTGTATCTGGCACTGTGGGGGCATGTATATCTGGCACTGTGGGGGCATGTGTACCTGGCACTGTGGGGGCATGTATATCTGGCACTGTGGGGGCATGTATATCTGGCACTGTGGGGGCATGTATATCTGGCACTGTGGGGGCATGTATATCTGGCACTGTGGGGGCATGTGTATCTGGCACTGTGGGGGCATGTGTATCTGGCACTGTGGGGGCATGTATATCTGGCACTGTGGGGGCATGTATCTCTGGCACTGTGGGGGCATGTATATCTGGCACTGTGGGGGCATATCTGGCACTGTGGGGGCATATCTGGCACTGTGGGGGCATATCTGGCACTGTGGGGGCATGTATATCTGGCACTGTTGGGGCATGTATATCTGGGACTGTGGGGGCATATATGTATCTGGCACTGTGGGTGCATATGTGTATCTGGCGCAGTGGGGGCATATGTGTATCTGGCGCAGTGGGGGCATATCTGGCACTGTGGGGGCATATGTGTATCTGACACTCTGGGGCAATGTGTATCTGGCACTGTGGGGGCATATATGGCACTACTGGGGGCATTTGTGTATCTAGCACCATGGGGCATTTGTGCATCTGGCACTGTAGGAGCATATCTGCACGGTGGGGGCGTATCTGGCACTGTGGGGGCATATGTGTATCTGGCACTATTGGTGTCATAAGTGTATCTGGCCCCCCCATATGTGTATCACGCCCCCATTTTCATTGGCCACGCCCCATGTGGCATTTGACCACACCCATTTTTTCAGCACGCGCGCACACAGTACCTCTAAGACATTTTTTCTACGTACACCACTGAATTTACCACAGTATTACTTATTACGTAAAATCAAGACGCTGTTGTAAAAATCAGTGGTTGAGTGGTGGTTGATATCGGTTACAGCCACATGTTCTGTTGCCCTAAATCCCTTCCCTGGAGGTTGCCTATTGTCATCTCCTCCTGTGCACAGTCTATGGTGGCTCACGGCCTCACACACAGACAGCAGAGCGATTGTAAAACAGACGTATG
The DNA here is from genome assembly GCF_028390025.1 of Pseudophryne corroboree. NCBI lineage: Eukaryota > Metazoa > Chordata > Amphibia > Anura > Myobatrachidae > Pseudophryne > Pseudophryne corroboree. The sequence goes on along the minus strand of NC_086455.1, from coordinate 167,280,917 downwards.
TGTTACGCATACCAGGCTATGAGTCCTGGCATAGTGTACTGTAGCGGGCACACACCTGCTTCACAAATTTTATGGAGGCGCTCACCAGCCGCGGATACCGGGGAGCGATGCTCCCGCTACCCGTACACAGAAGGGGAAGCCTGCAGGAGCATAATCATGTGGGTAGCAGGAGGGTATGCGCCCACTACCAGTAGATAAAAATGCCGGATCCGTCGGAGTCAGCGGGCTATTGTAATGTGGGTGCTACGCTGTGGCGCGATGCATATTTATCATGGCAGCGCCAAGACAAGATTTAAAGTGACACATCTGTAGCAGGTGGCTATAGTCCTCCCATACCTTCCACTGTATATTACACAGCAGCAGCAGTATACACCCCTCTCTCCTGGGTCACTAGCGGCTGGGCTGGCACACAGTCTATAAACAGTATATATATATATATATATATATATATATATATATAATATATAAATGTAAAGCAAACCAGGGTTGTCTGCACTCACAGTGAAATAAAATTTGCTGGGGTGTCACTCAAAGTTCCATTAGAGCCAGGCATTTACCTTTATCCATGAACATATATATCTTTGTATAGAGTGCACTCACCAGACTGTTATTAGAGCCAGCAGGATTTTTATTCAGATATCAGGTACAACATCACACACCGACGTTTCGGTCCTATCTGGACCTTCTTCAAGGTTTAACTGCCACCAACATGACTTATCTATATATAGCCATCACCTTAATTATGCTCTAATAGAAATACTCTAATAAAAACAGACATGGAACAAATATGACATAGACAAACACATACAGACACATTATAACAACAGTCCTACCTATTCAGATCCCTTCATATCACCACTTGATCCGTATGTTATCCATCCCGTATATTCAAGTAATGAGCATTCACATTTTCCCGCTATGCCGCCTGGCCATCTGAACCGCACGCCGGCGGGAGCGGAAGCGACCACATCTCTCCTGGAACGCAACCACGTGATCACAACATGTGGTACCCACATGTGTCCAATCACTGCGGCGCTCTACGTCATATGTATTACGTGCGTCATCACGCGCAACGCCCATACTCTCGTGGGGCTTCCGCGTCATCACACATTCATCAGTGTATTGCAGGGTACGCTGCCTAGCAACATAGTTGCCTAGGAAACCCTCGTTGTGTATACATGTCCGTCAAGCTTAATACATGTGGTGGAAGCATTAAATTTGTGTGGGGTAATACCTATGTGTCCCAACATTACGGATCATGGAAATGAGGGAATCTGATGGCATTTAGATAAAAATAGCTAGAAAGTAAAGATCATCGTGTATCATATAGAAACTATCAAATTAGCAATACATAACATAAATATAGTGCAGAAATGTGGGCTTTAACAATATCATGGATCCTGTACAAAACAAGACTAATACAGACCGGAACACATTCAGGATAAACAAAAAATTCAGAAAAATTTCAACATTTTTTTTCTAAAAAACTCAAACAATTTTTTAAAAATAATTATGACGGGATTAGAGAATCTACTGACATGCTCGTCCTTTCTTATTATAGGAAAATATTGAAATGTACTGATTCATTCAGACCCTTCGGGTAAACAGTCTCTAATTTATGTATCCAATATGCCTCACGGCGTAGAAGGATCTTGGCACGATCACCACCCCTCGGTAATGGTGGAACTCTGTCTATGACCATGTAGCGCAATGCTGTTAACTGGTGTTGATGTTGTACAAAATGACGTGCGACTGGTTTGTCCGATCCACCAGTTTTCAATGCCAATCTGATATTAGATCGGTGGTTTGAGATCCGTTCACGGAATGATCTTATTGTTTTGCCCACATATAATAGTGAGCATGGACATATCAAGATATATACCACATAATCAGAGGTGCACGTTAGACGGTGTTGTATGGGTATCCGTCGGCCATCATGTGGATGCGGGAAACTGGTACCAGTCAGCATACTTCTGCATGTGGTGCAATTAGGGCACTTATAGCAACCCAGTTTCTTAGGGGGTAGCCAATTATCTACTTCTTTGCCAACTGATTGATCAGGGCGCATAAGCATGTTTCGCAGATTTGGTCCCCGTCTATATGCAATCAATGGTTGTTTTGGAAGAACATTTTTGAGTACACCATCCGTAGCCACTATATCCCAATTTCTCTTGATAGCGGATCGCGTAGCAAAGCTACCAGTGTCATATGTGGTTAGAAACACAAATGGTTTTTCTGCACTCTCTGCTGAGCTCTTCCTGTTTTTACCAACCCTGAATCGTTGTTCAGCTGTTTTCAAACAGTGTTCAATAGTGTCAGGATGATATCCCCTATCAAGAAATCGATGTTGCATATCTCTAAGTTGATCCTCTAGGGTTTTAGAGTCCGAATTGTTTCTCATAACTCTAATAAACTGGGAAATAGGAAGACTTTCCTTGAGGGGTTTTGGGTGGTAGCTACTATAGTGTAACAATGTGTTCCGGTCTGTAGCCTTCCTGTACAACTTAAATCCATAACCCCCATCTGTGGCAAACACCGTCACATCCAAAAAATTAATCGACTCATGATTATATTCCATCGTAAATCTAATTGGTGTGTCCAGTTGATTCAAATACGATAACATATCCTCCAGGGCTGTTTTGTCTCCAGACCACAGGATGAATATGTCATCTATAGATCGTTTGTAATAACCGATACTACCCCCAAACATCGGCAATATGTATTGCTGTTCATATTCATTCATATACAAATTTGCATACGATGGGGCTATATTACTCCCCATCGCGGTCCCCGATGTCTGGAGGTAGTATCGGTCACCAAATCTGAAGTAATTACACGTAAGTGTCATATCAAGTAATTCCAGCAAGAATTCAACAGGTGGGTGCTGTTGTTGATTCAGTATTAGTGCTCTTCTCACAGCGGCCATACCCTCTTGATGAGGTATGACCGTGTAGAGAGAGGACACATCCATAGTTACAAATATCCAATTTTCATCATAATCTTTTATCGCCTTCAACCCATTGATGAAATCATTCGTGTCCTTAATATAGCTTTTTATTTTCTTGACACATGGTTGGAGATGGGTATCAAGGTAACGTGCAACTGGTTGAAATAATGATCCCCGGGCAGAAATAATAGGTCTGCCCGGGGGAGCATCAATGCATTTATGTACCTTCGGCAAGGTGTATAAGATGGGACATATCGGGAAATCTGTATGCATAAAAGATGAAACAGTCTCACTAATAACACCCATACCCAACGCCATATCCACTGTCGTATCCAATTTCTTTTTAAATATTGGCATAGGGTCATTTTCCAATATTCTGTAGGTGCGTTCATCACCAAGCTGACGTAAGATCTCTTTATTATATGCTACTGTATCCTGAAGTACAACAGCCCCACCCTTATCTGCTGGGCGTATAGTGATAGTGGGATTATCTTTCAGCTGTTTTAAGGCAATCCTCTCTCCTTTGTTGAGATTGGGTCTAGTTCTCACCTTTTTCTTCATACAATCATTTACCGATTGATCCATCATACGTGAAAAGGTTTTAATATTAGTATTATTTGATGGTGGATCATAGGTACTTTTTTGTTTGAACTCAACATCAGGTATGTCACGTTTATTCTCCCCAAATTTTTCTTTCAGTCTTAATTTGCGAGATAAACAATAGTTGTCTATTTTCCATCTCATAGGGCTAAACATAACTGTAGGAATAAAGGATAATCCACGTGACAAAACCTTTTCTTGGTCCAAACTTAATGTTAATGAAGAAATATTGATTATTTTGTCCGAGGGTTCTTCGGAGGTTTTTTTACATTTTTTATAGGACCCCCTCCGCGGGTGGGGCCTCTGGTGTCTACTTGTACTGGATCTAACTGTGAGCATGTGGCTACTCGAGAAAAAGGCTGTCTTTGATTATTTCTTGAATCAGAATTCTCTCTATCTGAGCTAGAGGCGGTAGAATATTGGTCAAATTGGTATTGGCCCCTTCTGAATCGTGTATCACGCATTCTACGTGAGGGGAAATCATTCCCCACTAGCCAACCATATACCCTATGTTCACGATAGTCCTTTTCAACTTTCTCCAGTTTGTTACGCTTAAAATTAATTAAATCTGTTTTATACTTGTCTATCTGTGAATTCAGTTTGGTAAGCCAATCCTCAGTTTTGTCATTCTGAAGTATGGTTTCAAGTTGCTCTTTATTCAAACCTAATTCACCTCTTACTTTTTTGAGTTCCATGCCCACCTCTTCAATCACCAGCAGTACCAAATCTAGTGAACACTTATTTAGAATCCCACACCATCGGCTGCAAAACACAGGGTTATTGCGGCCGATGGTGGGGACATTCCGAACCCGGAACCCTCGTGGAATCTGTTTCTTCCGAAAATAATCGGATAAAAACTGTCCATGTAACAATAAATCAGTTTCACGTTTGTTGAGATTCAATAGTTTATAATAAACATCAATGGCTTTTTCTCCTGGGATAGCCCCAAAATCAGTTAAATTAAAGAGAAGACGTTCAGCCTCATCATCTGTATAAGACACCTGTCCAAACTCTGCATTGGACAGGAGTTCAGGATTCACTAAATTCTCCATACTGGAAACCTCCTAAGCACAAAATATCCCAAACATAGGACAATTCAAGATATGGATGTAACTATGTCGCCACAGATATAGGGAAAAAACCTCTAATACAAAAATAAATCTATCAAGTGTAGAAAAAATAAAAAATAAAAAAGTATAAGAAAAAATATGAAAATATAAATAATAACAAATCAATCAAAGATAGTCACCAATCCTCACGATGAAAAATATTAATAGCCATGTAATCATGAAATGGCATCCAAAAAATTATTTAAACAGTCACCAATTCTGGTATACTTCGTAAAATTCAAGCTTTACTTTCTGGGTGCACAACAAAAGATCCATATGTCTTCCTTCAGGATAGTCACATAGTAATCCAAAGCAAACCAGGGTTGTCTGCACTCACAGTGAAATAAAATTTGCTGGGGTGTCACTCAAAGTTCCATTAGAGCCAGGCATTTACCTTTATCCATGAACATATATATCTTTGTATAGAGTGCACTCACCAGACTGTTATTAGAGCCAGCAGGATTTTTATTCAGATATCAGGTACAACATCACACACCGACGTTTCGGTCCTATCTGGACCTTCTTCAAGGTTTAACTGCCACCAACATGACTTATCTATATATAGCCATCACCTTAATTATGCTCTAATAGAAATACTCTAATAAAAACAGACATGGAACAAATATGACATAGACAAACACATACAGACACATTATAACAACAGTCCTACCTATTCAGATCCCTTCATATCACCACTTGATCCGTATGTTATCCATCCCGTATATTCAAGTAATGAGCATTCACATTTTCCCGCTATGCCGCCTGGCCATCTGAACCGCACGCCGGCGGGAGCGGAAGCGACCACATCTCTCCTGGAACGCAACCACGTGATCACAACATGTGGTACCCACATGTGTCCAATCACTGCGGCGCTCTACGTCATATGTATTACGTGCGTCATCACGCGCAACGCCCATACTCTCGTGGGGCTTCCGCGTCATCACACATTCATCAGTGTATTGCAGGGTACGCTGCCTAGCAACATAGTTGCCTAGGAAACCCTCGTTGTGTATACATGTCCGTCAAGCTTAATACATGTGGTGGAAGCATTAAATTTGTGTGGGGTAATACCTATGTGTCCCAACATTACGGATCATGGAAATGAGGGAATCTGATGGCATTTAGATAAAAATAGCTAGAAAGTAAAGATCATCGTGTATCATATAGAAACTATCAAATTAGCAATACATAACATAAATATAGTGCAGAAATGTGGGCTTTAACAATATCATGGATCCTGTACAAAACAAGACTAATACAGACCGGAACACATTCAGGATAAACAAAAAATTCAGAAAAATGTCAAAAATTTTTTTCTAAAAAACTCAAATTTTTTTTTTTTTTTTTTATAGATGACATATTCATCCTGTGGTCTGGAGACAAAACAGCCCTGGAGGATATGTTATCGTATTTGAATCAACTGGACACACCAATTAGATTTACGATGGAATATAATCATGAGTCGATTAATTTTTTGGATGTGACGGTGTTTGCCACAGATGGGGGTTATGGATTTAAGTTGTACAGGAAGGCTACAGACCGGAACACATTGTTACACTATAGTAGCTACCACCCAAAACCCCTCAAGGAAAGTCTTCCTATTTCCCAGTTTATTAGAGTTATGAGAAACAATTCGGACTCTAAAACCCTAGAGGATCAACTTAGAGATATGCAACATCGATTTCTTGATAGGGGATATCATCCTGACACTATTGAACACTGTTTGAAAACAGCTGAACAACGATTCAGGGTTGGTAAAAACAGGAAGAGCTCAGCAGAGAGTGCAGAAAAACCATTTGTGTTTCTAACCACATATGACACTGGTAGCTTTGCTACGCGATCCGCTATCAAGAGAAATTGGGATATAGTGGCTACGGATGGTGTACTCAAAAATGTTCTTCCAAAACAACCATTGATTGCATATAGACGGGGACCAAATCTGCGAAACATGCTTATGCGCCCTGATCAATCAGTTGGCAAAGAAGTAGATAATTGGCTACCCCCTAAGAAACTGGGTTGCTATAAGTGCCCTAATTGCACCACATGCAGAAGTATGCTGACTGGTACCAGTTTCCCGCATCCACATGATGGCCGACGGATACCCATACAACACCGTCTAACGTGCACCTCTGATTATGTGGTATATATCTTGATATGTCCATGCTCACTATTATATGTGGGCAAAACAATAAGATCATTCCGTGAACGGATCTCAAACCACCGATCTAATATCAGATTGGCATTGAAAACTGGTGGATCGGACAAACCAGTCGCACGTCATTTTGTACAACATCAACACCAGTTAACAGCATTGCGCTACATGGTCATAGACAGAGTTCCACCATTACCGAGGGGTGGTGATCGTGCCAAGATCCTTCTACGCCGTGAGGCATATTGGATACATAAATTAGAGACTGTTTACCCGAAGGGTCTGAATGAATCAGTACATTTCAATATTTTCCTATAATAAGAAAGGACGAGCATGTCAGTAGATTCTCTAATCCCGTCATAATTATTTTTAAAATTTTTTTTGAGTTTTTTAGAAAAAAAAATTTGAAATTTTTCTGAATTTTTTGTTTATCCTGAATGTGTTCCGGTCTGTATTAGTCTTGTTTTGTACAGGATCCATGATATTGTTAAAGCCCACATTTCTGCACTATATTTATGTTATGTATTGCTAATTTGATAGTTTCTATATGATACACGATGATCTTTACTTTCTAGCTATTTTTATCTAAATGCCATCAGATTCCCTCATTTCCATGATCCGTAATGTTGGGACACATAGGTATTACCCCACACAAATTTAATGCTTCCACCACATGTATTAAGCTTGACGGACATGTATACACAACGAGGGTTTCCTAGGCAACTATGTTGCTAGGCAGCGTACCCTGCAATACACTGATGAATGTGTGATGACGCGGAAGCCCCACGAGAGTATGGGCGTTGCGCGTGATGACGCACGTAATACATATGACGTAGAGCGCCGCAGTGATTGGACACATGTGGGTACCACATGTTGTGATCACGTGGTTGCGTTCCAGGAGAGATGTGGTCGCTTCCGCTCCCGCCGGCGTGCGGTTCAGATGGCCAGGCGGCATAGCGGGAAAATGTGAATGCTCATTACTTGAATATACGGGATGGATAACATACGGATCAAGTGGTGATATGAAGGGATCTGAATAGGTAGGACTGTTGTTATAATGTGTCTGTATGTGTTTGTCTATGTCATATTTGTTCCATGTCTGTTTTTATTAGAGTATTTCTATTAGAGCATAATTAAGGTGATGGCTATATATAGATAAGTCATGTTGGTGGCAGTTAAACCTTGAAGAAGGTCCAGATAGGACCGAAACGTCGGTGTGTGATGTTGTACCTGATATCTGAATAAAAATCCTGCTGGCTCTAATAACAGTCTGGTGAGTGCACTCTATACAAAGATATATATGTTCATGGATAAAGGTAAATGCCTGGCTCTAATGGAACTTTGAGTGACACCCCAGCAAATTTTATTTCACTGTGAGTGCAGACAACCCTGGTTTGCTTTGGATTACTATGTGACTATCCTGAAGGAAGACATATGGATCTTTTGTTGTGCACCCAGAAAGTAAAGCTTGAATTTTACGAAGTATACCAGAATTGGTGACTGTTTAAATAATTTTTTGGATGCCATTTCATGATTACATGGCTATTAATATTTTTCATCGTGAGGATTGGTGACTATCTTTGATTGATTTGTTATTATTTATATTTTCATATTTTTTCTTATACTTTTTTATTTTTTATTTTTTCTACACTTGATAGATTTATTTTTGTATTAGAGGTTTTTTCCCTATATCTGTGGCGACATAGTTACATCCATATCTTGAATTGTCCTATGTTTGGGATATTTTGTGCTTAGGAGGTTTCCAGTATGGAGAATTTAGTGAATCCTGAACTCCTGTCCAATGCAGAGTTTGGACAGGTGTCTTATACAGATGATGAGGCTGAACGTCTTCTCTTTAATTTAACTGATTTTGGGGCTATCCCAGGAGAAAAAGCCATTGATGTTTATTATAAACTATTGAATCTCAACAAACGTGAAACTGATTTATTGTTACATGGACAGTTTTTATCCGATTATTTTCGGAAGAAACAGATTCCACGAGGGTTCCGGGTTCGGAATGTCCCCACCATCGGCCGCAATAACCCTGTGTTTTGCAGCCGATGGTGTGGGATTCTAAATAAGTGTTCACTAGATTTGGTACTGCTGGTGATTGAAGAGGTGGGCATGGAACTCAAAAAAGTAAGAGGTGAATTAGGTTTGAATAAAGAGCAACTTGAAACCATACTTCAGAATGACAAAACTGAGGATTGGCTTACCAAACTGAATTCACAGATAGACAAGTATAAAACAGATTTAATTAATTTTAAGCGTAACAAACTGGAGAAAGTTGAAAAGGACTATCGTGAACATAGGGTATATGGTTGGCTAGTGGGGAATGATTTCCCCTCACGTAGAATGCGTGATACACGATTCAGAAGGGGCCAATACCAATTTGACCAATATTCTACCGCCTCTAGCTCAGATAGAGAGAATTCTGATTCAAGAAATAATCAAAGACAGCCTTTTTCTCGAGTAGCCACACGCTCACAGTTAGATCCAGTACAAGTAGACACCAGAGGCCCCACCCGCGGAGGGGGTCCTATAAAAAATGTAAAAAAACCTCCGAAGAACCCTCGGACAAAATAATCAATATTTCTTCATTAACATTAAGTTTGGACCAAGAAAAGGTTTTGTCACGTGGATTATCCTTTATTCCTACAGTTATGTTTAGCCCTATGAGATGGAAAATAGACAACTATTGTTTATCTCGCAAATTAAGACTGAAAGAAAAATTTGGGGAGAATAAACGTGACATACCTGATGTTGAGTTCAAACAAAAAAGTACCTATGATCCACCATCAAATAATACTAATATTAAAACCTTTTCACGTATGATGGATCAATCGGTAAATGATTGTATGAAGAAAAAGGTGAGAACTAGACCCAATCTCAACAAAGGAGAGAGGATTGCCTTAAAACAGCTGAAAGATAATCCCACTATCACTATACGCCCAGCAGATAAGGGTGGGGCTGTTGTACTTCAGGATACAGTAGCATATAATAAAGAGATCTTACGTCAGCTTGGTGATGAACGCACCTACAGAATATTGGAAAATGACCCTATGCCAATATTTAAAAAGAAATTGGATACGACAGTGGATATGGCGTTGGGTATGGGTGTTATTAGTGAGACTGTTTCATCTTTTATGCATACAGATTTCCCGATATGTCCCATCTTATACACCTTGCCGAAGGTACATAAATGCATTGATGCTCCCCCGGGCAGACCTATTATTTCTGCCCGGGGATCATTATTTCAACCAGTTGCACGTTACCTTGATACCCATCTCCAACCATGTTTCAAGAAAATAAAAAGCTATATTAAGGGCACGAATAATTTCATCAATGGGTTGAAGGCGATAAAAGATTATGATGAAAATTGGATATTTGTAACTATGGATGTGTCCTCTCTCTACACGGTCATACCTCATCAAGAGGGTATGGCCGCTGTGAGAAGAGCACTAATACTGAATCAACAACAGCACCCACCTGTTGAATTCTTGCTGGAATTACTTGATATGACACTTACGTGTAATTACTTCAGATTTGGTGACCGATACTACCTCCAGACATCGGGGACCGCGATGGGGAGTAATATAGCCCCATCGTATGCAAATTTGTATATGAATGAATATGAACAGCAATACATATTGCCGATGTTTGGGGGTAGTATCGGTTATTACAAACGATTTATAGATGACATATTCATCCTGTGGTCTGGAGACAAAACAGCCCTGGAGGATATGTTATCGTATTTGAATCAACTGGACACACCAATTAGATTTACGATGGAATATAATCATGAGTCGATTAATTTTTTGGATGTGACGGTGTTTGCCACAGATGGGGGTTATGGATTTAAGTTGTACAGGAAGGCTACAGACCGGAACACATTGTTACACTATAGTAGCTACCACCCAAAACCCCTCAAGGAAAGTCTTCCTATTTCCCAGTTTATTAGAGTTATGAGAAACAATTCGGACTCTAAAACCCTAGAGGATCAACTTAGAGATATGCAACATCGATTTCTTGATAGGGGATATCATCCTGACACTATTGAACACTGTTTGAAAACAGCTGAACAACGATTCAGGGTTGGTAAAAACAGGAAGAGCTCAGCAGAGAGTGCAGAAAAACCATTTGTGTTTCTAACCACATATGACACTGGTAGCTTTGCTACGCGATCCGCTATCAAGAGAAATTGGGATATAGTGGCTACGGATGGTGTACTCAAAAATGTTCTTCCAAAACAACCATTGATTGCATATAGACGGGGACCAAATCTGCGAAACATGCTTATGCGCCCTGATCAATCAGTTGGCAAAGAAGTAGATAATTGGCTACCCCCTAAGAAACTGGGTTGCTATAAGTGCCCTAATTGCACCACATGCAGAAGTATGCTGACTGGTTCCAGTTTCCCGCATCCACATGATGGCCGACGGATACCCATACAACACCGTCTAACGTGCACCTCTGATTATGTGGTATATATCTTGATATGTCCATGCTCACTATTATATGTGGGCAAAACAATAAGATCATTCCGTGAACGGATCTCAAACCACCGATCTAATATCAGATTGGCATTGAAAACTGGTGGATCGGACAAACCAGTCGCACGTCATTTTGTACAACATCAACACCAGTTAACAGCATTGCGCTACATGGTCATAGACAGAGTTCCACCATTACCGAGGGGTGGTGATCGTGCCAAGATCCTTCTACGCCGTGAGGCATATTGGATACATAAATTAGAGACTGTTTACCCGAAGGGTCTGAATGAATCAGTACATTTCAATATTTTCCTATAATAAGAAAGGACGAGCATGTCAGTAGATTCTCTAATCCCGTCATAATTATTTTTAAAAAAATTTTTGAGTTATTTAGAAAAAATTTTTTGACATTTTTCTGAATTTTTTGTTTATCCTGAATGTGTTCCGGTCTGTATTAGTCTTGTTTTGTACAGGATCCATGATATTGTTAAAGCCCACATTTCTGCACTATATTTATGTTATGTATTGCTAATTTGATAGTTTCTATATGATACACGATGATCTTTACTTTCTAGCTATTTTTATCTAAATGCCATCAGATTCCCTCATTTCCATGATCCGTAATGTTGGGACACATAGGTATTACCCCACACAAATTTAATGCTTCCACCACATGTATTAAGCTTGACGGACATGTATACACAACGAGGGTTTCCTAGGCAACTATGTTGCTAGGCAGCGTACCCTGCAATACACTGATGAATGTGTGATGACGCGGAAGCCCCACGAGAGTATGGGCGTTGCGCGTGATGACGCACGTAATACATATGACGTAGAGCGCCGCAGTGATTGGACACATGTGGGTACCACATGTTGTGATCACGTGGTTGCGTTCCAGGAGAGATGTGGTCGCTTCCGCTCCCGCCGGCGTGCGGTTCAGATGGCCAGGCGGCATAGCGGGAAAATGTGAATGCTCATTACTTGAATATACGGGATGGATAACATACGGATCAAGTGGTGATATGAAGGGATCTGAATAGGTAGGACTGTTGTTATAATGTGTCTGTATGTGTTTGTCTATGTCATATTTGTTCCATGTCTGTTTTTATTAGAGTATTTCTATTAGAGCATAATTAAGGTGATGGCTATATATAGATAAGTCATGTTGGTGGCAGTTAAACCTTGAAGAAGGTCCAGATAGGACCGAAACGTCGGTGTGTGATGTTGTACCTGATATCTGAATAAAAATCCTGCTGGCTCTAATAACAGTCTGGTGAGTGCACTCTATACAAAGATATATATATAAATGTATGTATATCGTTCACGCCTTCACAACATTGACCAGATGTGACCATCTTTTGCACTAATACAGAAGTTGTTGTTTTATCAAAATCCAGAGTGCCGCTGCCTTCTTATCTTCTTGTACTATCATCTGCTGCGGTGGGCAATACACAAAAGCCGGCATGCCCTGTATACTGTATGCGTAGGGAAGTTCTTAACTGGTTGCCTTCACAGTAGAACTATATATATATATAAGTCGCAGGGTGCGGCACTCCAAGCATATAAGAAGAACACATCAGTGCTGCCATTGAGGTGTTATTATACGCTTGGAGTGGCGCATTCTGGGACTTATATATATATATATATATATATACACATCTAAACCTCTCCCTAATCATAACCCCAATACAGTACCTTAACCCAAACTGATAAGCCAACCCTAATATCCTTCCTATCCCTAATACCCTAACCCAAATCGCTAAAACAACCCTAATACCCTATCCCTAATATCCTAACCCAGACTGGATGGCCCTATTCGGTTCTTATCTGCCGTCCGATTCTATGGGGTATATTTACTAAGCTCCCGATTTTGACCGAGATGCCGTTTTTTCTTCAAAGTGTCATTTCGGTAATTTACTAAGCAAAAATCTCGGCAGTGATGAGGGCATTCGTAATATTTTGGAAGTCCTAGGAAAAAATCACGAATCAATACACCATCGGTCAAATACGCCTGCAATTTGGTAGAACTCGGGAATTTACTAAAAAGTGCAAATCACAAACACTGCCGACAATAGCCAAACACTGCCGTGCAGAAATACAATTCGTGAAAAAGTGCTAAAAAAAAACAGACCTGCTTTTTTTTCCCGTGTTTGGATAGGCATGCACGGATCCATGAGATCCGTGCATGTTTATCAGTGGGAAGGGGATGGGAAAGTGTTTATTTTTTTGAAAAAAATTGCGTGGGGTCCCCCCTCCTAAGCAAAACCAGCCTCGGGCTCTTTGAGCCGGTCCTGGTTGCAAAAATATGGGGGGAAAAATGATAGTGGTTCCCCCATATTTCAACAACCAGCACCGGGTTCTGCGCCTGGTCCTGGTTCCAAAAATACGGGGGACAAAAAGCGTAGGGGTCCCCCGTATTTCTGAAACCAGCACCGGGCTCCACTAGCCAGATACATAATGCCACAGCCGGGGGACACTTTTATATAGCTCCCGGCGGCCCTGGCATTACATAACCAACTAGTCACCCCTGGCCGGGGTACCCTGGAGGAGTGGGGACCCCTTCAATCAAGGGGTCCCCCCCCTCCAGCCACCTAAGGACCAGGGGTGAAGCCCGATGCTGTCCCCCCCATCCTTGGGCTGCGGATGGGAGGCTGATAGCCGTTGTGTAAAAAAATGAATATTGTTTTTAGTAGCAGTACTGCAAGTCCCAGCAAGCCTCCCCCGCAAGCTGGTACTTGGAGAACCACAAGTACCAGCATGCGGAGGAAAACCGGGCCCGCTGGTACCTGTAGTACTACTACTAAAAAAATACCCCAATAAAAACATAAGACACACACCTTGAAAGTATAACTTTAATACATACATACACACCTCCATATACACATACTTACCTTATGTTCACACGAGGGTCGGTCCTCTTCTCCATGTAGAATCCATGGTGTACCTGTGGAAAAAATTATACTCACATACTCCAGTGTAGAAGCATCTTCTTCTTGTAATCCATTTGTAATCCAGGTACTTGTCAAAATAAAAAAACGGACACCCGACCTCGCACTGAAAGGGGCCCCATGTTTTCACATGGGACCCCTTTCCCCGAATGCCAGAAACCCCCTCTGACTTATGTCTAAGAGGGTTTCTTCAGCCAATCAGGGAGCGCCACGTTGTGGCACCCTCCTGATTGGCTGTGTGCTCCTGTACTGTATGACAGGCGGCACACGGCAGTGTTACAATGTAGCGCCTATGCGCTCCATTATAACCAATGGTGGGAACTTTGTGGTCAGCGGTGAGGTAACTTTCGGTCACCCGCTGACCACAAAGTTCCCACTATTGGTTATAATGGAGCGCATAGGCGCTACATTGTAACACTGCCGTATGCCGCCTGTCATACAGTACAGGAGCACACAGCCGATCAGGAGTATGCCACAACGTGGCGTTCCCTGATTGGCTGATGGAACCCACTTAGACATAAGTCAGAGGGGGTTCCTGGCATTCGGGGAAAGGGGTCCCATGTGAAAACATGGGGCCCCTTTCAGTTCGAGGTCGGGTGTCCGTTTTTTTATTTTGACAAGTACGTTGATTACAAATGGATTACAAGCAGAAGAGCCTTCTACCCTGGATTTTGTGAGTATAATTTTTTCAACAGGTACACCATGGATTCTACATGGAGAAGAGGACCGACCCTCGTGTGAACATAAGGTAAGTATGTGTATATGGTGGTGTGGATGTATGTATTAAAGTTATACTTTCAAGGTGTGTGTCTTATGTCTTTATTGGGGTATTTTTTTAGTAGTTGTACTACAGGTACCAGCGGGCCCGGTTTTCCGCCGCATGCTGGTACTTGTGGTTCTCCAAGTACCAGCTTGCGGGGGAGGCTTGCTGGGACTTGTAGTACTGCTACTAAAAACAATATTCAACACTTTCAACAAAGGCTATCAGCCCCCCATCCGCAGCCCTTGGATGGGGGGGACAGCCTCGGGCTTCCCCCCTGGCCCTTGGGTGGCTGGAGGGGGGGGACCCCTTGATTGAAGGGGTTCCCACTCCTCCAGGGTACCCCGGCCAGGGGTGACTAGTTGGGTATTTAATGCCACGGCCGCAGGGCGCTGTATAAAAGTGACCCCCGGCTGTGGCATTATCTGTCCAGCTAGTGGAGCCCGGTGCTGGTTTCAAAAATACGGGGGACCCCTACGCTTTTTGTCCCCCGTATTTTTGGAACCAGGACCAGGCGCAGAGCCCGGTGCTGGTTGTTTAAATATGAGGGAACCCCTGTCAAATTTTTCCCCATATTTTTGCAACCAGGACCGGCTCAAAGAGCCCGAGGCTGGTTTGGCTTAGGAGGGGGGACCCCACGCATTTTTTTTTTTAAAGTTTAAACATTTTTAATTTTTTTTACAAGGTGCACAATGAAGCCCAGCACGGATCTCTCAGATCCGGCCGAGATTCATTGTATTAAAGTCGGCAGTGTTTTACAAGTGACTCACGTAAAACACTGCCAAAAAAACCGAATGACATCGACATCGGAAAAACGGAAAATGCAGAATACGACAGCTTAGTAAATTAGCCGTAATAAATTCAAAAAGTTGCAAATTTACACTTGCGATGTCATTCGTGATTGAACTTTGACCTCAAACCGGAAAATACGAATCTTAGTAAATTTACCCCTATGTGCAGAAAATTTATTTGGTTTAGCACACACATTTATCAAGTGGGTTGGATATGGGGTGTTGGGGGGGGGGGGGGCGCTGAAGATTTGCCTAGGGTGCTGATAAACCTTGCACCGGCCCTGCCTGGACTGGACTACGATTGGGAATAGTAACCTGGACTGGACTACGATTGGGAATAGTATCCTGGACTAGACTACAATTGGGAATAGTATCCTGGACTGGACTACGATTGGGAATAGTAACCTGGACTGGACTACGATTGGGAATAGTAGAAAAGATGCAGTGGATGGCTCAATAGCGCAACCCTCCTATGCATCCTGTGGAAAATTACTATGGTCTCCCCAAGACCGAAAACATATAGGTAGGATAGGTAAGTATATACCACTTGGTGCTGGAGTGTTTCTAATAAGATGACTTATTTAATAGATAATAGACAATGTATAAAAAACATTCAATAGTAGAAAGACATTCAATATAATGTGATATTTCAGATGTAAAAAAGTTAAAAAGGTTAAAAATAACCTTGGCGCTTGACTGCTGAGGACTACTGAGGACCACTAACATCTACCCAGTTGTAAGCCTTGGAGCCCAGCGGTGTGTACGTTCCGGAGGACACACTGCCATACCACCAGCGGCTCCAACCTTGGAACCTGGGTAAGACCCTTTTTGGTCCCATTTGCAGTTCATGAGAACTATGGAATAACTATACCTTGCATGGTATCTTATGGAGGAACACATATTTTTTAGAGTTATTTCTTCTTGCCTGTTTGATATCTACTATTACCGCTGGCATCCATTGGTCACTCTCATGCAAACGATTGGACACTTTCACTGCATCATCCACCATACCTGGACTTTCCTTACCATCCGCCAAGGATAAAAAGCTTTCCAGCAGTTTACAAGGTGGACGATATTTGCATTTGGATCACTGGTAAAAACCTCATGATTGCAAACTATCAGACATAAATACAGTTACAGTTTTTTATTTCTAAAGCAGCAAAATGTATTCAGAGCTGTACATTAAAACTACAATCATTTATATATAATACACCCCTGTTAAGAAACCAGTGCCGGCAATGTCATGTTGACATACCCCCTTTGGTCATAGTGCGTGTCAACAAAACGTATCCAACAAGTTGCCTTCTACTCCTGCTTCCTAGCCAAGCCCTCCCTTGCCCTTTAAAGGGGGCAATTTTTGTAACCTAAATCAAATGTCATCCAAAATGACTTTCAAAATCCAACCATCCAGTGATATTAGCTTTGATTTTGATCTGCTATTCTGCGACTAACTATATGCATTTGTAAATTTGGCATATTCTGTAATTTATAGTCCATGGGAGGGCGGGGGGTAGCAATACAGTCCTTGGTGATGGGTGTTCTTGGTAAATACAGGTTGAGTATCCCTTATCCAAAATGCTTGGGAGCAGAGGAATTTTGGATATCGGATTTTTCCGTATTTTGGAATAATTGCATACCATAATGAGATATCATGGTGATGGGACCTAAATCTAAGCACAGAATGCATTTATGTTACATATACACCTTATACACACAGTCTGAAGGTCATTTTAGCCAATATTTTTTATAACTTTATGCATTAAACAAAGTGTGTGTACATTCACACAATTCATTTATGTTTCACATACACCTTATACACACAGCCTGAAGGTCATTTAATACAATATTTTTAATAACTTTGTGTATTAAACAAAGTTTGTGTACATTGAGCCATCAAAAAACAAAGGTTTCACTATCTCAGTCTCACTCAAAAAAGTCCGTATTTCAGAATATTCCGTATTTCGGAATATTTGGATATGGGATACTCAACCTGTATAAGCCATTACAAACGGTCACATGAGGGACCAGTCTGCAATCAGACATCAATGTGTCTCGACATCCATTACTGGCCCTATGTCTGATCTGTTGATTGCTGAAAATGTTTTGCTTTGTTTAAAGATCTTGCAATGTCTTCCTCCAGCTGGCTAACCCTGGCTGGCAAATCCGTCTGTACTCAGCAATGGTGGTGCATGGTAAT
This sequence comes from Pseudophryne corroboree, assembly GCF_028390025.1. Taxonomy (NCBI): domain Eukaryota; kingdom Metazoa; phylum Chordata; class Amphibia; order Anura; family Myobatrachidae; genus Pseudophryne; species Pseudophryne corroboree. The sequence goes on along the minus strand of NC_086455.1, from coordinate 167,262,923 downwards.
CCTGGGGAGATGTAGATGACATTGCTGACAAAGTGATGTTGATAGAACATCAGCCTGAGGTGTCTCACTTAAATGTTTGCAGTGATTGACAGCTGAGAGCTTTCAGTCTGCTGAAAAAAAAATGACAGCGCTTTACAAGCATATTACTATTTTTCCTGAGAGTTTAGAATGTGTCTGGAAATAAAAGCGCTCTCTTGGACCGGAAGGCGTGCACAGGAGAGAGCGTTAGTTTTCCTTGTCAACATCCTGAGCAATAGGACATAGAGGCGATCAACGGTAACTGCAAAGATTCTATGGTCACTTTGTTGAAAAGCTAAAGGCCATTTTATGGGTGTCCTTTGCAATTATTTTTATTGTTGCAATGGAAAAATTTACTGATTTCCTAAAATTAATTCAATACCAGTAGGGACTCGAGGAGATCTATCGGGCCCATGTACTAAGAGAGTGACCAGGCGCGTGTGACGTATACAAGCAAAAGGGGAGTGTTGCCATGCCCCATTGAGAGTAAAAGGATGCTCCTTATTTACTGTGAATGGGGAATGGTCATGTTGTGTTCATAGGGCATGGCTGTCACTACTCTGAGGCCCGGGAACCCATTATATGCCCCCGATACACCCTTGAAAATCAGTGCAAACACCCTTGTGATCAGTTTCTCCCGGATGTCTTTATTTGCCCATGAAAATCGTCACTTGGTACTTAGCTTATTGTATTAGATACACTGTCTGGAAATTTGCATCCAATACTGTATGTGTGAAATATTGGGGGTAATTCCAAGTTGATCGCAGCAGGAATTTAGTTAGCAATTGGGCAAAACCATTGTGCACTGCAGGGGAGGCAGATCTAACATGTGCAGAGAGAGTTAGATTTGGGTGGGTTGTTTTATTTATGTGCAGGGTAAATACTGGCTGCTTTATTTTTACACTGCAAATTAGATTGCAGATTGAACACACCCCACCCAAATCTAACTCTCTCTGGACATGTTGAATCTGCCTCCCCTGCAGTGCACATGGTTTTGCCCAATTGCTAACTAAATTCCTGCTGCGATCAACTTGGAATTACCCCCATTATTACAATATTAGGTTCCACGGTATGTAGATTGGACAATACATATATCACCCACTTCATAAAAGCCACTGAATGTATCATTAATATTTTCTGAATTGTAGTGGTGGCTTGCAATGCGTTGGTGGTAGTTTTGATCCCGATATGGCATGGGGGGCCGTCACCTGTGCGGTATGTAAGCTCAATGTTATAATAAGTGTTTATTCAATCAGGTGCAGCAAGGGCAACCTTTCTTTTCCCCAAATACAGTATTACACTCCTAAAAATACTGTACACTTTTCAGACTTGTGGCCTGATTCAGAGGAGGGCACTGTTGAGGCATAGATTGGCGCACTCATTGTTGGACTGGGGTATGAAGGGCGCTTAGGGAGAATGCAGTGGTCAGAACTGAAGAGGTGTGGCCAGCTGATTGATGGGTTTGGAAAAGAGTGCTGCAGTGCTAGCTGTAACATACAGAGAGCAGTGACGGCCATATAAGAGAGACAACACAGTGACCACCATATAATAAAGAGAGCAGTGCAGTGACAGCCATATAATGCAGAGTGTGTTCACCATATAATAAAGAGAGCAGTGTAGTGACAGCCATATAATGCAGAGTGTGTTCACCATATAATAAAGAGAGCAGTGCAGAGACCGCCATTTAATGCAGAGCGTGTTCACCATATAATAAAGAGAGCAGTGCAGTGACAGCCATATAATGCAGAGCGTGTTCACCATATAATAAAGAGAGCAGTGCAGTGACCGCCATATAATGCAGAGCGTGTTAACCATATAATAAAGAGAACAGTGCAGTGACAGCCATATAATGCAGAGCGTGTTCACCATATAATAAAGAGAGCAGTGCAGTGACCGCCATTTAATGCAGAGAATGTTGCAGTGCCCGCCATATACACAGGGTGTAATACAGTGACCACCATATAATGCAGAGAGTAACGCAGTGGCTGCTATGTAATACACAGACAATGCAGTGACTGCTATATAATGCAGAGAGCTTTGCAGTGACTGCCATATAATATATTAAGCGACACAGTGCTCGCAATATAATACAGAAAGCATAGCAGTGACCGCCATATAACAGAGATAAAATTCCCCCACACACAATATTAATGCACCCTCCCTCCCATACAAAAAGTATAAAAACTCACACCAAACCCCCCCCCCAAAAAAAAAAACCTAACAAACAAAAAAAACAACGACACAATATTAAACATTCAAATATTTTCACACCTCCACTGGCACTTTCCTATCCAGAGGGAGGTTGTGCGTAGTCCCTGCAGAGCTGCAGGGTGTCCTGCATCTGTAATGCGCCTCTGTGACAGGGAACAGAAAGAAATGTATACAGACCGGCTACAGAAAAGCAATGGTGCAAGGGTGAGGGGGGCGGGATGATAGGCAGGAATGGGAGGGAGTAGCTGAATAGACAGATAGGGTGGAGAGGAGGGGCGGGGACTCGGGTGACAGGGTGTGTTCTTAGGGAGAGAGTAATTGGGCATCCACAGCTCAGGCAATGGCAGACGGTTCTTCAGAGTAGCAAGATTGTCTCCTGGAGTAAACGGCAGCACTCTCTATGCAGCAGCCATTTTACAGCACACCAGTCCAGTGCCATAGATACTTATATTGAGTAGAACAAAAATAATCAAAATGTATGAATTTATCATGTCCTGTCCAGCACTAAAATAAAACATATCTCCCTCTCTAAGCGGGGTATTTGTTTACATTTATCTTTACTAAACAAATGTGAAAAAGGCTGTCTTCACACCCGTTTCGTATTATTTTAGTTTCACTCAAATTTATTAACCACTTGCCTGGCATGGTCGCATCAGATGCGGCCAGTCAGAAAGCTGCTTCCTGGTTCCCTCCCCCTCCAGGGCCTGCCGTGCTGCCGATCACTGCTGATCAGTCAGCCCAGCAACACCGCCTGCCCAGCGGCTGCAGACACTAGCAGCCGCCGGGGAAATGTAAAAAAAAGCAGCCCCTCACCTTCCCGAGGGGTTCCGGTGGCTGCTGAGAAGACCATACTTGCCGATATTTCAAATCTCCTCTTCGGGAAATGCCCGGAGAGAAGAAGCAGGTGGGCGGTGATGAGGAGGGAAGGGCCAAGCTGATTGAACCAGTAGGCCCCACCCTCCCACCGGGCAAAGGCTGTGATTGGGCAAAATTTGCATAGGGGCGGGGCTAAAATGGCACAATTAGCATATAATCGCATCATTAGGCCCCACCCCTCCGCCGGGATTGTGATTTTGCTGTGTTATTCTCCCTATTCTGCCCACTTCACTAGGAAGTGGGTAGAATGCGGGAGGGGTGCCCAGTCTTCCGAGGGCTGCGGGGGACTACCCGAAAACCAGGTGTCTCCCGCAGAATCCGGGAGAGTAGGTAAATATGGAGAAGACTTGATGTCTAGAAACGGAAGTCGCGATGATCACGGTGGTCCGATCATCAATGATCACGATGTTTGCACCAATGTTTTGGTGTTTTTTTTAAATGTTGGTTTTGGTTTTTTTTAACAAAATCATTTTGACCAGTTTTTTTAAAATATTCTTAACCTGATTCAATCATTAAAAAAACTTCAATTTCTGAGCGGTTTTGGAAAAAATATTCGTCAGTTAAGAGGTTAAAGGGATTTTAGAGCAGTTTTCATGAAAAAAAATAGCTCCAAACCCTTTCATTCGCATTTTTTGAGTAATCAGATCACATTCCCCATACTTAAAATGGGAAAAGCGATCTGGGCAAATTGACTTGACTTTAAAAAAGAAAAAAGAAAATAAAATAAAAAACACAAAAAACAAAACACAATTATCCCGGTGATAATTACGCCAGCTTCAATTACGCCTCCTGTGAGCTGCTGTGATCCCCAGTGCAGTAAAGTGATGCTGCAAAACGGCAGCTCGCTTTACAGCACAGAGGGTCACAGAGAGTCATATACATATCAAGCTGAGAAAAGAGTGGCGTAGTGGACCAGTGAAGATGTTGCCCAACCAATCAGCATCTTCCGAGCTGATAAATCCGACCTCAAAGCTGATTGGTCGCTATTGGCAGCTTCTCCACTAGTCCACTTCCCCACTCTTTTCACTGCTTCATACATTAACCCCACCATTCTTAGGGGAGACATGTTTCTGTTGTTTCCCATGGGAAACTTTGACTTCTATCATAGGCCCAGATTTATCAAGCCTTGGAGAGGGATAAATATGCACGGTGATAAAGTACCAGCCAATCAGCTCCTAACTGTCATTTCTCAAACACAGCCTGTAACATGGCAGTTAGGAGCTGACTGGATGACACTTTATCACCGTGCAATTTATCACTCTCCAAGGCTTGATAAATCTGGGCCTTTAAGAGCACAAAATTACGTTCTGCACAATAGTCTGCATGGGAACATGGCGGATGGGTGCAGATTGCAATCCAACTTTGCAGGGACCACAGGCTTCTCTGGCACGCCAGTGGGCAAGTATTACACGTACTCTATGTATCCTATTAGGTGAAAACCATGGTAATCCAATAATACCTACATACAGTATCAGACCCTCAAACATGACCCCTGCCATCAGATACAAAATGCTCCAGTCCTGGTCTTCCCTCTTAATTTATGATTGCTGTCCTCTGCGTTGCTACATCTATCTCATCAGTACAGGTGACGGCAATCATAAATGAAGACGGGAGTTCAGGAGCAGAGCACTTTGTACCCAATGGAAGGGGTCATGTTGAAGTGTCTGTAGGATTCTTAGATTTTGGTTGATCTTAACCAGGTTTGGGCAACCCGTAGTATTCTTGAGGTCTGCAGGCCATGTCACAACACTGAGGCTGTCTCTGTGGACTTATCTGAAGATTTTACTCCTTTTGACCACTTTTACAGTCACCCTCATCTTCACTGTTTACTGGATACGGTACGTTTTATACAGGGCTTAAAGTGGTCCTGGTGAGGTGGTGGAACTCATGGAGGAGGACCATGGAGGCACTAGCACCTCCGGAAGGAGTAGGTGGCTGCAGCTCATCAGCAACACTAGTGCCGCCTGTATCATCGATTGATGCAGATGATGGGGCGGGCTTTTCTGTTGGAATTACTGTGCAGCGCAATGGAGATGGTGGAACTAGTTCCCCCTACCATTACAGGTGGCGGAACTCAGTTCCAACTCGTTCCCCCCACTTTAACCCCTGGTTTTATAGAGTATAACATAAGTACCACCTATAATCCATCATAACTACGCCAATCCATCCAAACCACGCCTACATTCTCATGAAGTCACCCCCCTTTTGGAGTCCAAAAATCTGGACGTCTACTTGTCTACCCCTAATCTATATGTGTTTAGAATGTGAATAGCACAAAAATAATATCAGGAAAAATCCAATGCATAATATATAGCAGCCCACTCGGGTATTGTCCATAACAAGCCCTATCTGCAACCCTAAAAAGTGAAATGGCCTGCCACTGTCAGGGAGAGATTGGGAACATATTTTGTGGGGAAGTCTGGAGAGGAGTATTAGACTTAAAAGACTGGTTCCTGGCAGACATCTAATTGTAACAGTGTAACATTGCTGCAGGCGGTTTCCTCTGATTTAATTAGAGGAACGGTGATATTTTTTTCTCTTTTTTGTAAAAAGTCTTTATTATGTAGGAATGAAATATGTATAAACTTAATTTTTAATCTTGTCACTACAGAGGGAGAAGAATGAATTGACTCTACATTTAATTTCCACATTACAAAATGTAAATGGAATAGACAGTATCATAAGTGTTTACAACATATAGATTACAGTATGGCTAGAAATGAGAAGAAAGGAGATTGGGTGGAGTCAGTTAAAGTAAAGTAGCTGATATATATATATATATATATACTCAGGGCCGGTTCTTGCCCTTTTGGTGCCCCGGGCGGGAAATATGGGCGTAGCTTCACACAGGGGGGGCGTGGTCAGTTACGCCCCCTGTACAGTAGAGTAGCGCCGCTGAAAAATAAAAATAGATTAAAATGAATACTTACTATCCCCGCTCCCGACCGCTGCAGACCTCCGCCGGCGCCGCTCCTCTCCTCGGATCTGTCATAGACCGACACTAGAGGTCAATTATGACCCCTAGTGTCTGTGTCAGTCCCACAATGCTGTGATGTGCGATGACGTCATCGCGCACAGCAAAGGTCCTCTTCACGAAGGGAAACTAGATGCGTAGCGTCTAGTTCCCTTCACAGCGGGGAACCAGCAGGCGGCCGGGGACACAGCGGGCAGCGGGGGGCACAGCAGTAGCAGATCTTTCCATGGTGCGGCGCCCTCCGGACAGCGACGGCGTCCTCTGGAAGGCAGCACCCCGGGCAAAAGTCCTGTTTGCCCGTGGCAAAATCCGCTACTGTATATACTGTACTCGCTGCTCTACCCATTATTCGCACGGGAGTTTCTGATTTTCACGGCTGTAAATATAAGTGAGAGATAAAAATTTGGTAAATCTATAGAGATGTAAATCTGAGACGTGTTAATGTAAGTAAATATTAATCCGTGGTTCTTGGCGTTACCCGGGGAGCGCCCGTAGCAGATACGATGACAGGACCATTTTGTAGTTTATTAAATTCTACACACTGGAGGTGCAATATACATTTTGACCTGATTGTCCGTTTGGCGTTATCGTTCACGCAACGCAAGCCACGTATCGGTAATGTCGCCATTATGCCCTAATCATTCCAGGTGCCCCTAAGCATTTGCCTATAATGCGACTTGCCACCATTGTCAGTTGCGCACTTGCATCAGCCCTTTTTTTATTGGTGCAAATGAGGCGCCTCCATCCAACTCTACTTCCGTATGTCCAGTTCATGAAAACATGTAAAACTCGCTCCGCAGACGTCCGTACATTCCCCGCAGCACTAAACCCTACATGGTTAGTGTAAAGGGTGTTACGTGAATTGCTGCTTGTCAACGCTATATATCGTATCGATCTGATGCAATACATAGTGAAAAGTAACAATTTATTTATTTCATGAATAGACCCCAAACTATCAACCAATCAGCCCCTAACTGTAACTTGTCACACACAGCCTGTAACATGACAGTTAGGAGCTGATTGGCTGGTATCTTATCTCTCTCCACTTTATCACTCTATATGCATGGCGCCAAGAGGTGGGGAGGGAGTACTAATTACCTTGACCTGGGCTTGCTAGTGGGGCCTGGGTCTGTCGCCCCCAGTATACTTACCTTCCTCCGGGACGTGGGTCCCTCATACTCTGCGTCGGACTGCGTCTATTGGCACCCGTTACTTAGCTAATGTATCCCCTATGGCTGTGTGCGTGCATACGCATGCATGTGTTCACGGGCACACATGGCGTGACTACTTTGCCGCAATTCAAAGACGAGGCTGGCTACATCTGTATTTTTCAAGGGGGCATGGACACGCCCCCTATAGGCCACCCCTCTATGTAGTACCTGGGCCCGGTGCAGCTCTCTATGGCCCTGAATCCCCAAAGCTTATAGTACATCGCCCCATTATTCTCTCCCCTCCCCCGTAATAAGCATCGGATAGATACATACATGTCCGCAGTCATGTATAGGCACGCACTAACGTTACTAACACACACAGGACAGGATGCATCAAGCATCAGATTTTACATGCGATGCATCCCATCACTCATCGCACGCTGAGCAGCGTTTATTAACATTAAGATCACAGTCTGCGTTTAGAAGCACACAGGGTTATAGCAGGCATCGTTACCCACCGGGTCCAAGCTGCATTTTTAGCTATGATGCATCCCACGCACAAATGACGAAATATACAGGATGTATACTGCTCACTCCGCCCCTTTGTCCTAGAGTAAGAATTATTTGCTGACTTGGTGTAATTTCCTTCTATAGCTCTGTATACTCGTTGGGGCAGTGTACAACGTGGGTCATTCTGACCCGTTCGCTCGCTGCATTTTAACGCAGCATAGCGAACGGATCCCTCCTGCGCATGCGCCGGTGCCGTAGTGCACCGGCGCATGCCAGACGGCCGAAGGCCGTAGCAGGGATACGATCGCCTCTGCCTGATTGACAGGCAGAGGCGATCACTGGGCGGTAGGGGGGCGGAACGGCGGCGTTTGGCCGCTGTTTCGTGGGTTTGGTCCGGCCAATGCAGGCGTGGCCGGACCGAACGGGGGGCGGGCCGCAGTGGCTGCGTGACATCACACGCAGCCGCTGCGGGCCGGGGAGCGACGAGTAGCTCCCGGCCAGCACGCTAAAGCTGCGCTGGCCGGGAGCTACTCTTGCAGTGCAAAGGCATTGTCGCTGTGCGATGCCTTTGCACTTCTGCGAGGGGAGGCCGGACTGACATGCGGGGCGGCATAGCCCTGTGCTGGGCGTCCCCCCGCATGTCTGAGTGCCTGATCTTAGCTGTGCTAAATTTAGCACAGCTACGATCAACTCAGAATGACCCCCGACATCTTATACGGATAAGACGACCAGAGCTATTAATACGGGTGGTCTTCAGTATGCCGGCTGTCGGGATCACGGCGCACAGTATACCGGCGCCGGAATCCAAACAGCCGGCATACCGACACTTATTCTCCCTCTTGGGGCTCCACGACCCCCCTGGAGGGAGAATACTGTGCCCGCAGCATGGCGAGCTCAGTGAGCCCGCAAGGGGCTTATTTACGCTCGCCACACTGTCAGTATGCCCGCATTCGGGCTCCCGGCGCCGGTATGCTTGTCGCCGGGTGCCCGACCACTGGCATACCATACCACACCTCATTAATACAGTAGCTAATGCATTGACAATTTGTCGTGCTGAGATTTCTGGGGCTTGTAGTTCACCAACAGCTGAATATCTATGACCTCCTTTGATACCCAACCCTAAAACAGAGTTCCCTACTATTCTGTGATAAAAAAAACTATCCATTTAAATGTGGGCCACATAGTCACGCATGCTGCGGCCCTAGCCAGCGCAGGGAGGGTTAACTGCCTGGCGTGCGTGGAAACACCACACAATAATACAGGGTCGCTGTCTCACATTGAGGAATAAAAAAAAGTGTCAACTCAAGCCAATAAAGTCCTTTATTTGAATGCCATTAATGGGTTTGGCAGGCGTCCCCGCCATTTACATCAGAGGAGCACAGCACAGATTAAGAGAGGCTGGATGCTAATTTGCACATATGGAAATGCTCTGTCTCTCAGTTGCGATGGCTCTGTTGTGGACAGATGGAATTAGCGAGCGCTCCGAAGCCGTGAAAGGCAAACACATATCTGGAAGAAAGGGGAAAAAAATGAGCCTCCTACACAAGGAGCGGAAATCAAATAAATACATTTGTGAAGTCTGATCTGTCTCCAGTGCTCAGCGCAGAGTTAAACAATGATAATGGACCAGCGACGGGGGGTGAGCGACTTTAAGTACGTTTAGCACTAATTATTTGACGATAGCCCCTAGTGCTCACAGTAGAATCTTTAGAAGATAGGCAGAATATTGCGTTGAAACTTTTCATGTTGATTCTCTCTCGGTTGTAGGTGATAAATATCAAGAGTGGGACGTACTTATTGTTACAAGAAATTTATCACCTTTTTACAAGTTAAGTTAATTGAATCCAACGTAGTTGGAAGTCACATAGCATAACAAGTGGCTGAGATGAAGATACATTTGTATCGGATTCTTGTAAATATTTGATCCTCAGAGGCCAATTAACCACCTTAGGTATGGACAAACGCCCTAGCGGCCAATGACAACTTTTGTAGTTAACCAAACCTATATATAAATAAAGACAGACATAGATTTGGCGTTTAAATGCTGGTCGGCATTGTATATTTACTGACAATTGTAATGGTGGCAACTGAAAGAAAATAGCAGGCCGGGCCCCGGTAAAAGAAATAATTAATAAATGATTAATTGCGCTCCATGGGGGCTCCATTTATTCAGGGGGGGGAGGGGGGGGGCAGGCAGGATGCAGGGGGATGCCACCCGTTTCCTACATTGTTTGCTCGGAAGCGGGACACACTACCTTGGCCAGCGGCGCCATCTTCCCAATGATATCTGAGAAGACGGCGCATGTGCACTAGGAAGTAAAGACTCTGGCACGGTGCCAGTCTTTGCTTTCAATGTGTGGCGGCCATCTTGCTGTTGTTGTCACTGGGAAGATGGCGCCGCCAGCACCGGCCAGCAGTAAATATATTGTAGGCGGGAGGAGGTGGACCCGGGCCCCTAACGGGCCTCTCCAGCAGCCCGGGGAATTAGTACCTGCTCCCCCCTGACCAACAGGGGTCAGTGCCTACCATCAGATGGCCACCAAAACTTCCAGGGCTAGATGCCCAGTTACCGCCCAGTTTCAGTCCATTTCACGCAAAGTGAGCTCCATCAGAGATCCGCCCAACTCAGAGACAATCACAGGCACTGGTCTATCTTTACTGGGTGCAGGGTATGCAGTACACATGGGCCTCTGATTCTAAGGGGTTCCCACAACATACAACCCATGTTTAACGCTCACCACTCCAGAGTCCTTCACCAGTGGTGACGGTGTTGTACAAATCACAGGGAAAATAGTGCAGCAGCCATTTTCACTACATGTTTGGCAATGCGCAGTAGAAACCTTACGGAACCTAGCAGATGCACAGTTTCAGTGTCTACTCAGCTGCGCCATACACTAGACAGGATCCATCACAATCAGAATCTGTATTTGTTGTAGAGATGAACACCAACCCCTGTGTTTTGGTTTTGGTTTCAATTCAACGTTTTGGTTGAAAGGGTCAAAAGGTCGACAGGCAAATGATCGACAGAGTAAAGGTCGACACTTGATTTTGCATGATTTTAGGGTTAGGTTAGGCGCTTGGAGGAGGGTTGGGGATAGGCTGCGTAAAGGGAGGGTTAAGGGTAGGCAGTAGGGGAAGATTAAGCTGGGTACACAAAAGGTGATGTGTACCCTAGCCAATGGAATGGCCAGGATCGTTCTGGTGGGCGCAGAATGCCCGACGGGATGACGCAGCAAAGGAACCGCAGAAGTTCGCTATTGCAGGTACACACAAGATAATAAGGCCGACACATCATTCCGATCCACGTCTGAATGATATATATCGGACGATATATCGCTAATGTGTAACTAGAATTAGCGTTAGGCAGCAGGGGAGGATTAGGCACTAGGAGGAGGTTTAGGTTTAGGAATAGGGTTAAAATAACAAAAAAAATCATGTATTGACCAGTTCCACGTCGACCATTTGACCCTGTTGATCTAAGTCTATGTCGACCATTTAACTGGCAACCTTTTCACCTTTTGACTCTGTTTATCTACTGACTGTCGACCGTATAATGTCAACCTATTGACTATATACTGTCTATATACTGTTGGTCTTTTAATCCACACCCGTTTTATACATGATACACTTTTAGCCTTATACCATTCCTTTCAACATACATCACCTCAAACCTTTCATGCCTACACATGTAACTCTGAGTCCCCTGGTGGGAATTAATAGTTACCATAACATGAGTACTGTATAGGTTTAATATACACACTGGCAGTGTATGAAATAGTCCTGTGTTCAAAAAGTACAATAACCACAAATTATAACACAATCTGTTTACGCAGCATTAATATGGGCATTTTACCAAACCACAACTGGAGACCCAGCATCTATAACAAGTAATAATGGGAAACACCTGATAAGCGATGAGAAAATCTACCAGCTTGACAATATGAGATTTGGTGATTGCGTCCTTTTGATTACAGTACTTTAATGCATTAGAGAGCTAAAAAGAATGCATAAAGAATGCATGGTGCCGGCAGTACCAAGTCGCAGAGAGGGGAGGACACAATGCTCTGTTCCTGGACTTCCTGGCCAGTGGCAGTTGCAGAGCACTCCATTATTCAGATAAGGGAGCACATCAACTGCCACCCCTAAACACTGTCAAACATTGCTGGGTGTGGTTCCACTATTTGAATAATGGAGTGCTCTGCAACTGCCACTGGCAAGGAAGTGCAGTCTTATGGTTCAAGGGATTTTGTGATGAGTCAGTGGTATTTGCCTTTTTTAGATATAGATTTCTGGTATAAGAACTTAACCAACCTTTTTCAGTCGGAAGAGGATAGTATCTCAATTATCATAGATTGACCTGTCCCTTGAACTAAACATTGCAGAACCTCTCAGAGAGCAATAGGAGGAAGGGAAAGATAAATATTTTGACTCTTAAGTGCATTAAAGGAAACCTTGATATAACTGCTTATCTGCTGTGTAAAGGGTACCGACAGCCCTCCCAGTGACCTTAGGTGTTGTGTGAAAATCTTTACCTTTTTACCTCAAAGAAGGAGCCCTAAGGAGAGCGAGAAGCTAAGCAAGGAGACCTAGGGCCCTTTGGAATAGAAGACCTTTGTGGGCCCTATAGCAAAATTTTGAAAGCTCCCCCCAGCATTCTGCAAGAATAGTGGGGAGGGAGGGTTGGCGTCAGAAAAGCAGATGGGGAAGGGTCTGACAGAGTAGGTGGCGGGATCAGACAGGAATGGATGGAGACTATATTAGTGATACCCCTTAACACTGTGACCGGACTGAAAGGGTCTTCAGTCATTGCCATTGGTGGTAACATCAAAATATTGCTGGAGTTATCCCCATGACTGTGGCTACTATTCCACAGACACTATTCATACCTATGATCCCGTCTCCTTTGAGTGGTGATATCCGTAACAATTGTGCTGTGCTTGCCCTTCTTTCAATGGTTTTGGTTGTAGTAATATAACATTTTATGAAATTGTGACAGTGTAATTTTTTCAGAATTTTAATGTATGTGTTTGTAATAAATGTTTAATTGGTTTATACCATATCCAGTTAATAGCGCTGTTTATACATCCAGTTCTCCCTGCCTTGCCTACCTGGCTGTGCCATCCTGGAGGGGTCAGACCAGAAGCCGGCAAGTGTGACGTTACAGTTCATCTACTCAGTAAGGCAGGGGTTAAAAATCCTTGCAAACAGATCATCTTAAGTAACAGGAATCTTCCCAGTTCCTGTCTGCCTGTACACCGGAATGCAGGCAGGTAATGGAAACGTATGAGATATACAGGTGTATTTACATGTCCCCAGGGCCTTAGCTGCCACTGCCCAGAAGGTCTTCCATCCAAAACGATTCCAATCCTTAGTTACCTTCATCACATGCAACAAAGCTCCCCAAACTCTGCTGTTCTACTGCCGCTAATTGAAATGAGAATGACGTGCCTCTGATACACGCTGCACAAGGGGCAATTCAGGAAGCAATCTGTAACTTTGTCCCTTCTTGTTCTGCAGAATTACAATCACCAAGGGGGCGACAACTCCAAGACGGCAGCCAAGTTCCTGCATTGTTAGTCAGATCTGGAAAGCCGCCTCATTTCTTTGTGGTGTTCGGATGACGGTCCCCAGCCTGATGGGAAGGTTCTGTCCTGTACATGTGAGCATCCGGTGTCCCACAGCAAGATGCAGATGGTCCCTCTGTAAGGTCTAATTTCTACCGAGCGCAAGTTAATGAGGTCACACCGCAGACGCTGGCAGCTATCACACAGGCCGTGCCATCAGCAGCTCTTCAGAGAGATTTGCATATAATGAACGTAAGACTGTAACCTTGGGAGGAGTGCTTGGGATGTGGAAGAGAGATTAAGTCTATATCTGTGGCACAGAAGATCTGATGGATACGTTCAGGATTCAAAATATATCTCTAGGGCTTCCTGATAATTATCAGGGTCTTATCCACATCCTCTATAAAACCTGAAGATTTCCCCCATTAAATACTAATGAAAATCAAAGGAGTTACCCTTAAAGCAGTGGCGGAGCTACAGTGCTCTGTACGGTGTGCGGAGCCTGGAGGTGAGTGGCCCTGGTCTGGAATTCCAGGTAGCTCCTTCTCTGAGACCCTCACAAACTCCTCCCCTAGACCACCCCTCATGCTCAACAGAGCATGGACTGGAAGAGCAGAGCTGGATCACCGGGAAGCCAGACCAGTATCCGTTCGCACTCTGAATTTTGCTATGGGGCACTGTTCCACCCCTGCCCTAACGTGTACCTACAGCCTGCAGACAGTGGTGTAGACATTTTGTGACCAGAACCAGGATTCAGGAGAATGCAACCTATTAATTCCCAAGGAACCGGCAATTACTCTGGGGTCAAAAAGCACTTGGAGGGGTGAAAAAAATAATAATTATACAGTATATGTTTAATGTACATATACTGTATAAAAATCTTGTCAAGTCCACCCTAATAAATACAATTTTTTAGAGCTGCGTATCAAAGTAATAAGAATTTCTATTAATATGAAATGTAATAAACGTTTCCTTGCCAGGACACAGGCTTCAATAAGAGCGTTCCTGGTAAAGAGTAAGAAGTAAATGGGTTGTTTATGCTATTACTATACAGTAACACAGAAAGCCTAATGCACATGTACGGCCATCTTGTTGCACATGTGCGAGTATGGACTGAAGGGGAGGGATGCTATTAATCCCTCTCTCAAAAAATGTACGTTGCAGAAGCCAGTGCTGCCATTATGACAGTCCCTATAGACATCTATTGGGACTTCACTTGTGAATGGTAACAGAAGGACCACAGCACATATATGTAATATCCGGTACCCTCATAAACCTGTAAATGGACATACTACATAAATAATCTGCCCTATGGAAACATCTGTTCACACCACACGTGCCAACATTGGTAAGTTCCTCTCTGGGAGAGGAAGGTCTAGGTGGGTGAGTTGAAGGTGTGGAAACGCCACTGAGGGTTAATTGCGTCATCAGGCCCACTTCCCCATCCGCTTTCCCTGGGAAGTTCTGAGATACGTGAGACTTGTCCAACCTCCTGGGTCTAGAAGATTCACCCCTAAATTCGAGAGTCTCCAAGAGACTCACGGATTTAGAGTAAGTCTGGTTATCAGAGGATTGACTGCAAATCCGGTTTAATAGTGCCCCTATATCCTGTAAATGGTCCTAGAAATGTAGACCAATGGGTTTAGTCATAGTCATCACAGGCTAAAGAACACAATACTGTCATCTCTCACTTGTGTACATACAATGCCGTTTGTGCATAATTTTTCCAATGCGTAAGTAGGATGGTCTTCCTGTAGTGAGACTGCAGTATGCCTGGCCATTATCATCTATTTAAGGGCAGTACCCACTTTATACCCAGGCTGACCCACTTGTCCCTTCTGTTAGGTTTCTGACAGCATGGGTGCCTGATACGTTCTTCTAATGAAGTTTTACATGGATGGGCGCTAAAGGAGGAACCATGTTTTTCTACTAACCAGATGCAGTGGTCTAGTGGCACGGACAGAGCACAATATTACTGGACTCCATAGCAAAATTTGGTGTGGGGACGGGGTGGTGCGGTACCCAGAGGTAATAGCCTTTCCTCCCAAAGCCTTTGTTCTACTCTTGCACCAACATGATAGGGTATGAGGCAGTGGCTTTTGCATGGGCTTCCATGACTTATTTCTGGGCCTGCTGTACTCTCTCCAGAGGTGTTAGTTACCTCACTGTGTTGGGATGTTGAGTGGAAAATCTCCCTATAGAAGTTATTCACTATGGGGTAAATTAATTTACTATGGTTCTAAAAATAAAAAGCGGTGATGTTGGCCATCGCAACCAATCAGATTCTGACGTTCATTTCTCTATTGCATCCTAGAAAACGATAGGCAGAATCTGATTGATAAGCAACATCACCACTTTTAATTTATAGAACCTTTAGTAAATTTACCCCTGTGACTCTGTTTGCTGATTTTTAAAAACTGTGTTCAAGGTTCTTAGGAAGACACGGCCCAATCTTACCTAACAAGACTACATGCATATTTCATTAAACATACTAAGTAAACACTGGCTGATATTACCCCTTTAATTAGGGAGGCGGTTTTCTGGTCCAGTATTTCTCACTTATTTTTCAACTATATTTATTGGGCTCAATTAGGTAATTGCCGTATAACAAGCCATTTATATCACTTCATTAACTGAGACAAGCTTAATGCAATCAAAAAGTAGCAAACACCGTCCCCATAAATTCGTCATGTTAGCATGTCTAATAGTTAACATAATACTGTATAACATCCAGGATTATATAACCACATCACTCATATTGCAATCTACATATTAATCCATGCTTGCTCATATAGAAGTTATAATGCCATTTTTGTACAGTGTGCTACCGTGTCTCCTCATCTTACTGTGTGAATACTAAATAGGAACATGACCTATGTTGATATCTGGAAAATGTTGACATGACATGTCAACATAGTGAAGGTTAGGTTTAGCATGAAGATTAGGCAGTATGTACCTTAAAAATGGATTGTTGGCATTTTGACAATGTCAGCATTTCATCAGTGCCGACATGCTGTTGACATGTTGGCTATAGACATTATGACCAGTGTCAACGTTCTGAACATTGGCTTGGACACTGTCGACCAGGGCCGTAAGGAGGATATTGCGGCCAGCAGGGCGAGTGTCCTGGGGGCAGCACCCTCACTGTCTTCCCCAGGGTGGCTATCAAGTTTCACCGCTGCAGTGCTGGCTGGCGTGACCTTTAGGCATTCAGGTCATGCACTCTGTAGGCTGTACAGCCGCTCCGGCCGTCCTTAGGACCCTTAGAGTTGTCCAGTGCAGCAGAAGTGTCCTGGTAATGGTGGTAACTCCCAAAGACCCTAACGGACGCCTCCGTATCATGGCTCACTCTTTTTATAATGGCGCTCCCAACGAGCTAATCATGGCTCACCAGGAGCCGATGCAGCAATCCACTTCATACCTTCATCTCTCGCTGTGTCATACAACAGACAACGTGGGATGAGAGAAGTGAGTTTCCAGTCAATGGTGGAGAGATGGCATCTATCAAGCAAGATTACCCCGGACATGAGTCAGAAGACACCACAATCAAGCCATATTGCAGCAGGACCTTGAGGACAGCAGGGTCAATGCAAAAGATGGTGAGAGACACTCTGAGACCAGAGAATGTCTCTAGTGGTGGAAGGCAAGAGAGCTATACAAAGCCCAACCACAGCATCTTTCACCATGCATGGTAGGCAGCTTTGGGCCACCACATCTTATCTATAAATCTTCCCTAGAGAACCAGGGTTCTGTGCTATATAGCAATCACTGATGCTCTCTGTACTGTATGGTGGTCACTGATGCTCACTATATTATATGGAGGCCACTGCGATAGTCTCTGCATTATATGGCGGTCACTGTGATGTTCTCTGCTTTACATGGCGGTCACTGTGATCTTCTCAGAATTATATTGTGGACACTGCAGTGCAAACTGGGATGCTTTATGTATTGTATGTTGGTCACTGTGATGTCCTCTACATTATATGGCAGTCATATAGGTAGAGCATAACTACTATTTACTGGGGGGCACCAAAAAGAGTATTTGCCCAGTGTGACAGAAAGCCTCGCTTCACCCATGACATTGCCCATCCTTGTTTCAACACGTACACGCATGAAGCATGCAGTCTTGTAGCATGTAAGTTTCCTGAGAGTGTGGCTTTTAAACAGCTAACCAGGCAATCCTATTATCCAGGAGGCCTCTCTCCTGCCTTCCCTAAATCCATCAACACTCATTAAGATATTAAGTTTAAGCACTAGACAATTGCTATTATATTATATCCAGTAATATGACTTTTTTTGTCCTTGCGGCTCATTGACGGGCAGGTGCTGAAACCTGGAGGGCTGATTCAGACTTCAGAATTTATACACACCTCATTTCCTTAAGTCCAGCGTAACCTATTCTCCTTGTAATGAGCCGGCCTCATCACACAAAAGAAGAACATTCCTTCCTCTCAAGTGAACTGGGCTGGGCTGCCTAGATGGAGTTAAAGCACGAAACAAAAGTGACCTTTGAAAAAAGTATTACCCATGTGACTTTCCTGTTACCACAGGCTCTAATCGTCATTCCTGGAATGGGAAAGTCTATTGTGCCCGGTGCAATGATTTCACCAAGACATTTATACCGGATCTGATTCATCACAGTCCAGAGCCAATAAAAGCCTTGTCTTGTTTTCTTGGATCACTTAAAAAAATGCTTATCTTATTCTTGAACAAAGCTTTTTGTTTATGTGCACACCTTAGCAACTTACAGGAGGACTGGACTGTGCTGAAGAGGAGATGTTGACTGAAGGACTGTACTTGCATACACCGGATTTCTGCCATAATTACATTTTCTGCTTCATACTGTAGGTGCAATGGGTCTTGGCTTAAAAATGTGGCATTCTAAAGATCATTACTAACCTAAAGGGACCATTAATCCTTGAGTTTTAGCTAAATAAAACTGTTGCGTATGATTTTAAAAAAACGGTGCTCTAGCCAATCAGCTCCTAACTGTCATATGTTTGAAAATTGACAACTGGGAGTTGATTGGATGGATCACCATTTATCATACGTAATGAGTTCTAAATAGCTATAACTCGTTGATAAATGGGCCCCTAAGAACCTGCAACAGAATTGCCATTTTGTGGTGTCCTTAGCCTATTAATTTCCAAATATTGTCTAATTTTTCGGACTTGGCGTCAATCAAGTTTTGTGTTAGAAAAGACTGTTTAGTTCCAGTGATAAAATAAAATAAAAAAAAACATTTTTCCCCTTTGTTATTTTGAGGAATTCCAGTCTATGAAAAAGCTGGGAAGACTGTGGACAATCTGATGGTCACTGCTTGGTGTGTTTGGTAGGACTGGCAGCACTTACACCAAATTTCACCATGAAATGTGCAAAATGATGTAGACAAATGTAGAATCAGGACTATTTGGTGGAACAGTTTTAAAATTCCTTTTTTCTCTATTTCCAGGACTAATCTGCAGTAATGCAACATTTGGAAGTTTACAAAAGATGAAGCTGGATGGTCCATTTACACTGCATCAAAAACCCAGGTCCTTCCCAGGACCAACCCCACAAACTAGCAGGGTTGGATTCCCGGGTAACGGTGAGCTGCTCCCGGGTTATCACGGTAATAACCCGGGATTTTAGCGGCGGGGTAAAAGGAGTATAAATTTGAGAGGTCTACAGAGTAAGGGGTACATTTACTAAGCAGTGATAAGAACGGAGAAGTGAGCCAGTGGAGAAATTTCCCCATCAACCAATCAGCAGCTCTGTATCATTTTATATTATGCAAATTATAGATTTTACTTCAGTGCTGATTGGTTGCCATGGGCAACTTCTCCACTGGATCACTTCTCCACCCTTATCACTGCTTAGTAAATGTACCCCTAAGTATCAAGGCCTCCTCCTCTCTTCAACCACCCCTTTTCTTCATCCTTACTTGTAGCCCTCTAGAGCTAAACAGGGAGAGATTTCACCCATTCAAGATACTTAAATTCCTCACTATAACATATTTGTGCAGCACTGAACCAGTTAACCCGTGTGCATGACAGTTCCAGGAGAGACATAATTATTTAGCCATCTAATGATGCTTTAGGGAGTGCATGGAGTCATTATGCCATACAACAATTGACTAATTAGCCTTAAGGCTGGACAGAACTCGTTAAGTTTAATAAGATATTGCAAAAGTTTCACTTTGGTCACTGAGCCAAAATATAGTGAGCAGGAAGTTCTACTTATTATTATTTTAGTATTATCTTTTTGCTGGTTTGTAAGGCTCCGCAGTGCTACGTAGCACCAGATAGTGGGGAGAGGGGGACACATATAAAATGAGAAATCTCAAGGAAAACAAAAAAACAAATGCTGATGTAAAGAGAAAGGGTAGGGAGGGCCCTGCTATTGAGAGAGCTTACAATCTAATGGGTACAGGTCAGACATAGGACACAAGGAGAAGGTATAGCTCAGAGTGAAGACTGGGACAGTTGTGAGATGGCACTTGTGTGAAGCACCCTTACCCTCCGTGCAGTGGACACCCTCCCCTTACCTTCTGCCGATGGAGTCATCTGCTATCACTATAAGATGTCGGGGGCGGAGATCTGCTGCATGGAACCCTGTGAGGCTTGTTACGTGTGCAGGATGTACTGTGAAGGACCTTCCTTGAGCCAGGGGTCCATGTGCATGGTACACCATGACTCCATTATAGAAATACCCCTGAGTGAGGTTGAGACCTGGGAGAAGACTGATAGTAGGGAGTGAGAGGAGAAAAGGTGAAGGACATGTCAGGAGTAGATTTATGAAGACATGAAGGAGAGCACTTTGAGGAGAAGCTTGACACATACAGTAGGAAGGAGTGGTATGTTAGGGTCTTTGTAGATAGATATGAGTAATTTTACTTTGATACTGAAGGATATGGAGAGGCTGTGTAGGGATTTGCAGAATGTGCAGCAGATGTGAATAGTGGTCTATTCATGTAGCAGTGATACGAGTGGAGAAGTGCGCCAGTGGAGAAGTTGCCCATGACAACCAATCAGCTTTGAAGTAACATTTATGAAGTGCATTCTATAAAATTATACATAGCAGCTGATTGGTTGCCATGGGCAACTTCTCCACTGGCTCACTTCTCCACTCTTTTCACTGTTTCATGAATAGACGCCATGGTGAGGAAGAATATCACCCTTTTTAAGGCATTTAGGTGAAGATCTAATAAGCATTGGAGACAGAAAAGGTGGAGAGATAAAGTACCAAACAACCAGGTCCTGTCCTTTTTCAAACACAGCCTGTAGCATGACAGGTGGGAGCTGATTGGCTGGTGCTGTATCTCACTCTACACTTTATCATTCTCTAAGGCTTAGTACTTCTCCCCAATAAAGTGGGAGGGGGAGTGTACAATAAATGAGGTGGCCTTGAAAATGAGGGAAAAAAAGGTGGTGCTACTGCCAGCGCTGGAGATGGGCGGTGACTGGGAGGTGGTTAGTATTGTACGTAAAAATGAGTAATCGACTGATAGTATTATGAGAGTGTTTCAAGCATGTCGTTCCCAGACGCACAGCCACAAGCATCGGAGGCTGTGTTTCAATGGTGCAACCGATGGAGTCTAAGGGAGTGTCAATCATTATTTGCAGCTTGCACAGGACGCTACAAGTGGGCGTCTCAGTCCTTGCACATTGGGCAACACGGATGTATACAGGAGAAGGCGTTGTATCAGCGTTTGCATACACTTGCATAATCCGGCTCTTATGTAGTGGATGATCGGCACTGATTAGGGCTGGAGTAAGTACATGTATGCCTACTCTCCTGGAAGTTGTGGGAGACTCCCAATTTTTCTCACCCGGATATCCAGCATCCCACCCACTTCCCAGTGAAGTGGGCAGAATGGATAGCGAATACCTGAAATTACATCTTCATATGGAGGGGGCAGGGCTAACTGAAATGAAATCTAAATATTTTAGCCCCGCCCCTTCCCAATGGATCCCCACGATAGGGGTGATGCCTAAAGACATGTGAGACTAGCCACGCCCCCTGAAGTTCCCAGCAGCCTCTCCACTCTGGGAGAAGCCTGGAGAGGTGACTTACAAACTAGGCAAATATGAGTGGGATGTACTTATGTGACTGACGGTCAGGAGACCGACGGTCACAATAACCGGGTCACAGGGCCCGACGGTTCTGGCATCCCGAAACCTCACAATACCGACAGTCGGCACACAACTAGAAGGGACTCTTCCCACTCATGGATGTCCACAACACCCGTAGAGTAGGAATAGTGTGATAGCCGGGCAGCGGCCGATCCGTCAGTCATTTTAAAAAGCATTGCACGCCAGGCTGTCTCATCACATAAGCAAGCAGTTTATTCACAGTTCAGTCAGAGTTATCACGACAATAACATTTAACTCCTTGTTCTCCTCTCCAGCGCAATATTCATATTGGTTACATCAAGTTACATCTCCTTTTATTTGCTTCACTGGCAATAACAGCATTTACAGTGATGTAACAGCATTACAGTATAGTACATACCAGCGCAGTCTCTGGGAATCAGTAGTGCGGCGACCGCAAACTGAGATTCATTTCAGTGTGCTCTCCCCCATTCCCTAGGGGCTCTATCTAAACGGGATCTCTAATGGACACGTTACTGGGGGCCTTCCGCCAAACGTGGTTCCTACCACTCACCCAGGTCATCCTCTCCCGCAGACTCACACCTCCCGTCCTGCTTCTTGGGTACCCCTGAAGATGCCTTTGTTCCTGGTTACTTCCACTGTACTCTGCATACTGTGGCTCTCACACTGCAAATCTGGATATCTATTGCTCTTCCTAGCAGCACCTACATGCTGTTCTATAATGCCAGGGATTGTGGAGTACCATGCTTGTTCCACAGTCCCCAGACTGCGTTTCTTCTGGACACTAGCCTGTGCCCTCCATCCTCAGTCCTCAGCTCACACTCAACTGTCCTGTGCTTTGTTCCTTTTGCTAAAATCCCCCTGCACTTCCTGCCCTAAACCCCTACATGTGGCAGGGTCTGCCAGAACTGGTTTTGGGGCCATACAACTCCCCCACTCACTGATAAGAATTAAATGGCTTTTGGAACTTTCCAATATCTGTTAACATTCCAGTTTGCCACATACACCCCTGCTAAAATCTGGCGTGTCCCCACGCAATATACCTATGAGCTTGCAAGAACTCTAGCAAGGAGCAGTCTCTTATACTCTATAGCAAGGTCAAAACATAACACACAATAAACAAGCATAATTACAGTATATATCACACACAATATAACAATCACATGAGCAGAAAAACATGGCATGCAAACACACAATATAACAATCACATGAGCAGAAAAACATGGCATGCACAACATCACATGAAATACAAATCACATATACTGCTGCCTTTTCCTGTGAATTACAGTCCTGGGTCACAGATGATCATGAATGTTCCAACATCTTCTGGCAATTGTGCCAAACACTTAGAACCTGCCCGTGCCGGCCCTTTCTTCCCCAGTTCGCTGGGTCAGAAGAGGTAGGTGGCTTTCATGGGCCCCTCCCAATAAAGTTTTCCCCAAATTGTCAAATAAATCTTCGGTACCGATCCTGTTCGCGGACGCCAAGTTGTAATAGCCGGGCAGCGGCCGATCTGTCAGTCATTTTAAAAAGCATTGCACGCCAGGCCGTCTCATCACATAAGCAAGCAGTTTATTCACAGTTCAGTCAGAGTTATCACGACAATAACATTTAACTCCTTGTTCTCCTCTCCAGCACAATATTCATATGGGTTACATCAAGTTACATCTCCTTTTATTTGCTTCACTAGCAATAACAGCATTTACAGTGATGTAACAGCATTACAGTACAGTACATACCAACGCAGTCTCTGGGAATCAGTAGTGCGGCGACCGCAAACTGAGATTCATTTCAGTGTGCTCTCCCCCATTCCCTAGGGGCTCTATCTAAACGGGATCTCTAATGGACACGTTACTGGGGGCCTTCCGCCAAACGTGGTTCCTACCACTCACCCAGGTCGTCCTCTCCCGCAGACTCACACCTCCCGTCCTGCTTCTTGGGTACCCCTGAAGATGCCTTTGTTCCTGGTTACTTCCACTGTACTCTGCATACTGTGGCTCTCACACTGCAAATCTGGATATCTATTGCTCTTCCTAGCAGCACCTACATGCTGTTCTATAATGCCAGGGATTGTGGAGTACCATGCTTGTTCCACAGTCCCCAGACTGCGTTTCTTCTGGACACTAGCCTGTGCCCTCCATCCTCAGTCCTCAGCTCACACTCAACTGTCCTGTGCTTTGTTCCTTTTGCTAAAATCCCCCTGCACTTCCTGCCCTAAACCCCTACATGTGGCAGGGTCTGCCAGAACTGGTTTTGGGGCCATAAAACTCCCCCACTCACTGATAAGAATTAAATGGCTTTTGGAACTTTCCAATATCTGTTAACATTCCAGTATGCCACAATAGAATCTGTGGCGAGCGTAGCTCACCATCAAACACGCAGCGAACATGTACAGAGACGAGGGAGGTCCTCGTTAACGACTGCTCGTTCCCCCCGCCACCCTCCCGCCTTCACTCACTTCCCCACTGGCATTGGCAAGTGTGTATGCACTTGATACCAGGTCCTCGCTGCCGCAAATATTAGCGTCGACAGGGATCGTGTAGTGTGTATGGGGCTTTAGAGTTGGGAGCGGCATGCCATAGCTAAACTCTAAATTAAAGTGCAGAAATCCAGCTGTCCAGCATCTGCAGGCTCCATGTAGAAAGCAGCCAGTATTTATCCGGCATGCACCCCTTGCATTGCAACATGGTTTGTTCCAGGTGCAACGTTACTTGCCCTCAAATCAGGTCCAGAGTCATAGGTGTACATATAATGGGTGTTGTGTATGCAGTGCACACAGTCCCCTGGGACCAGTGGGAGCCCACACCGCACCCCCTGCACCCATGTTCAATTGCTTACCTCTCTGGAGCTGCTGCTGCAGTAGCAGAAATCACTCGGAAAGGGGCACAGCGGACATTTTCCAGGTGATTCGCGCATGCACTGTAGAGATATGTCACTGGGAGCATGGCAGACGCCATGTTTCTGAAGACCTGCACATGCGCAATATAGATTAATCCCCAGGAACATGTTGGGCACCATGTTTCTGGAGACCTGCGGATGTGCAGAGTCTGCTGCAGCGCACAGAGGAGGGGGTCTATGTGGAGTGTGTGCACACGGCTAGAGCCTCTATGTTCATATAATCACGATGCAAATAGATAATTACAGAGAATTCATGATGTGGCCTCTTTAGCTTCTCTTGACTGTAAATCAGGAGGGGGTTCTGTGAGGATTAACACACCCCTAGGTGCAGAATGCCCTCCCACGGTGTGTTAATCCCTCATAACCCAGCTCTGCTGCCTATTATTGCTTATTTATTAAATGCTGAAATGCCATTCTACATAGATCTGCTTTATCACATAAAGAATCAGTAGCAGGAGGTTCACACGCCAGTGCCTGATGGATGTTCCTACTTCCTAGGGGTCATAACTTACGTTGCAGATGCCTGATTTTGGGCCATGCCACACTACAAGCGTTCCCCGAAAGGCGTGACATCACCAGTGTGACAGCACCCTCGCCTTCATCACCGAAAGCCACGGTACCAGACAGCAACGCATCTTTATTTTTAAAGTTGTTTTTTTTTAAACAATTTTTATTGGTATAATATATAGACAGATTACACATTACATAGTGTATAATCAGGCAGAAAACAACAACAAAAAACATAAACAGCAGGGTAAACCTCAGATGCCTGAACAATATAAAATAGAGAAGAAAAAAAAAAGAAGGGGAAATGTAATCCAAAGGATGTATAAACATATACACATAATAGAATACAATTTTTCTGTTTTATAATGGAGAAACAGAGAGAGAAGGAAGGAAAAGAAGGTAAAGATAGGAAAAGAAGAGGAAAGAGGAGAGAAAGCAGGGAGTGACAGAAGAAGTAGAGCGCAAGCAAGACGAGGAGAAAAAAAGGGGGAGGGGGGGAGAATAAAAGGTTATTGGTACCATAACATTATATCTGTGTCTAATAACATCAAGATGATAGCATCTACAACAAAGTGTAGAGTATAGCGTGTCACATTTTTTAAAGTATTTATTGAACAGAAAGAAAAAGGTACAATACATATATGACAGGAATATCACAACTACAAATGTCAGAATCACATGAAAACAATACCTGACAATAGTGATGAACAGCAATTGCCGCTCTCTTTTTTCAGTTTTACTTTTGGGAAAGGTTATAAACAATGCAAATGTATAGAGAGAAACAAAAATAAGTATAGAATATATCACACTTGCCTACGCTCCTGGAACGCCATGTGCCCCTCCTCCCCCCTGGAATGGCAGGCAAGTGTTCCAGGTCTGGGCCGCACCCGCTTCAGCTTTTAGTGAAAAAGGGCGGTGCGAGGAGCTTATGACGTGATTTGCGCTAGCCCCGCCCCTCTGCACTATAGAGAGAGGGGCGGAGCCACAATGACACTTTCTGGAGGCCACAGCCACCATCCAGTTGACCACGCCCCAGCAAGCCCAGCACCCACCGTCCGCACACTCTATGCGCCGATCAGGCTTCCCCCTCCCGGAAAAGGGGGAGGCCAGGTCGGGAAATATGGAATATAAAGCAACAAAATATAAAAAGAGAATGAAAGATGAGAACAAAAGAATAATGAGATACTATGTAAATGCCTAAACTGCCAATTTTATAAAAACGCAATTATGTAAGCAAGACAATGATGTGAGAAGAATATCTGTCATAGGCCCTCATTCCGAGTTGTTCGCTCACTAGCTGCTTTTAGCAGCATTGCACACGCTAGGCCGCCGCCCTCTGGGAGTGTATCTTAGCTTAGCAGAATAGCAAACGAAACATTAGCAGAATTGCTACTAAATAATTCTTTGCAGTTTCTGAGTAGCTCCAGACCTACTCCTAGATTGCGATCAGCTCAGTCCGTTTAGTTCCTGGTTTGACGTCACAAACACGCCCTGCGTTCGGCCAGCCACTCCCCCGTTTCTCCAGACACTCCTGCGTTTTTCCCTGGCACGCCTGCGTTTTTAAGCACACTCCCAGAAAACACTCAGTTACCACCCAGAAACGCCCCTTTCCTGTCAATCACTCACCGATCAGCAGTGCGACTGAAAAGCGCCGCACGAACACCAGCAAATCTACTAAGTTTTGTGTAAAATAACTCTGCGTACCATGTGCATGCGCATTTAGCAACAAATCGCAGCATAGCGAAAATCGGCAACGAGCGAACAACTCGGAATGACCACCATAGAGTATCTTAAAGAGATAATCGTACGAGTAATCAATCATCAATTTGTTTACGTAGGAATCAATCTGTATGCTTAAACACCGTTCCACATGTTTTCCTGCAAAGGATTGGGTAAGCATTCTACAGTATGAGCTTTCCCCATACGTCTTTCATGGTATAAAATCTCCATAAGCAACACATATGTTTAATTAAAAACAGGATTAAGACATAAGTACATTCGGGTTTTTTATTAATACATTATTTTATTAATACATTTATTCGGGGTTTTTTTGTACACTTTCAGCCCCTCCACAGAAGATACTATGGGGGTCATTCCGACCCGTTCGCAGGCGGTGGTTCATTGCTGCGGTGCGAACAGGTCAGAAATGCGCATGCGCGGCAGATGCATTGCGCACACGCGTCATTGCCCGGCGACAGCGGTGCTGCCAATGGAAAAAGTGATCGCAGCGACGATCGCAAGAAGACTGACAGGCGGGAGGCGTTCCGGGGCGTCAACTGACCGTTTTCCAGGCGTGATGAGCCGAACGCAGGCGTGCCCAGGTGTTTGGAGGGCGAATGTCTGACGTCAATCCCTGGACCTTCGTCGCTGGATCCGTCGCACGGGGTAAGTAACTCTTACCCTGGTCTTGTTTTCAGGAAACTTTTTTAGCATAGTAGGGCTGCACAAGCGATCACAGCCCTGCTATGCAAAAATACAACCCCCATAGGCGGCGTCTAGTTGATCGTACGAGCAGCAAAAATTTGCTACGTGCGATCAACTTGGAATAACCTATATATTATATAGTATACTACTGTATATAATACATATTTATTATATCTGTGGAATCTACAGACCCTACCAGCAGATTTACTTCCAATCTTAAAGTGTCCCTAGCACAAAGATGTTATGTGTATCTGTAATTCCATGGGAAAATGTTTGTGATTGGTAGATGGTGAAGGGAGTCTAAGCGAATCCCAGCTCTCGGCATTTCTCATTGGCCAGAGTTGGAGTAAGTTTATGCATCTGAATTAGGCCCAGTATAACTTCTCTCAAACCTTCTCTTCCCACTTCCTAGTGTATTATAGGCTGGTAATTTGGTTAGGTCAGGAGCCAGATTCTGACAGATATAAATTCTGAGCCCGTCATAGAAAGTTGCGTAATCTCCACCAGTACAGCCAGCGAGAAGAGAGAGCTGAAGCGGAGACAATTCTGATTTGTCTCCTGTTATGTCTTTTATAATTTAATTGCTCTTTTGTAGGTCGTTTCGTCCACACAATTAGCCATAGTGGGATCGCGCACATTACAAAAGGTAATTTTCCGCTAGTTCTGTGCAATAAAATCTTGACCAAACACAGCGGCGTGGGAGAAATCTGTCATTTAAATTGTAGCCACTTATGATCTTCTGCTAATTCACAGAAAATATCCTCATAAAGGGAGCGTTTCTCTAAAATTCATTTATTCAATAAATAGGTCTCTGGGAGAGCATTTGGCTTTATTAGGTTACTCTGTCTCAATTGGCGGCCTGGATGGCACAGAATGCAGGGATAGCGTTCATTTTTTTAGGGATAAAATATCCCAGTTTTTTATTCTCATAGATACAGATTGGGAGGTATGAGCAAGAGCGGAGTATGTGTGGAATTATTTACAGGAACGGTATTCTCTTAGCAGCTGCAGATTTTGAAATTCAAATAAATTAAGTTTTGGTTTTATTTAGAGATGAGCGGGTTCGGTTTCTCTGAATCCGAACCCGCACGAACTTCATGTTTTTTTTCACGGGTCCGAGCGACTCGGATCTTCCCGCCTTGCTCGGTTAACCCGAGCGCGCCCGAACGTCATCATGACGCTGTCGGATTCTCGCGAGGCTCGGATTCTATCGCGAGACTCGGATTCTATATAAGGAGCCGCGCGTCGCCGCCATTTTCACACGTGCATTGAGATTGATAGGGAGAGGACGTGGCTGGCGTCCTCTCCATTTAGATTAGGAGAGAGAGAGAGATTGACCTGATTTACTGGAGATTAGGAGTACTGTAGAACTGTAGAGAGTGCAGAGTTTACTAGTGACTGACCACAGTGACCACCAGACAGTGCAGTTTTATTTAATATATCCGTTCTCTGCCTGAAAAAAACGATACACAGTGACTCAGTCACATACCATATCTGTGTGCACTGCTCAGCCCAGTGTGCTGCATCATCTATGTATATATCTGACTGTGCTCAGCTCACACATCTTATAATTGTGGGGGAGACTGGGGAGCACTGCAGTGCCAGTTATAGGTTATAGCAGGAGCCAGGAGTACATATTATTATTAAAATTAAACAGTGCACACTTTTGCTGCAGGAGTGCCACTGCCAGTGTGACTGACCAGTGACCTGACCACACTGACCACCAGTATAGTTAGTAGTATAGTATACTATATTGTGATTGCCTGAAAAAGTTAAACACTCGTCGTGTGACTTCACTTGTGTGGTGTTTTTTTTTTTATTCTATAAAAAACTCATTCTGCTGACAGACAGTGTCCAGCAGGTCCGTCATTATATAATATATACCTGTCCGGCTGCAGTAGTGATATATATATATTTTTTATATCATTATTTATCATCCAGTCGCAGCAGACACAGTACGGTAGTTCACGGCTGTAGCTACCTCTGTGTCGGCACTGGGCAGTCCGTCCATAATTGTATACCACCTACCCGTGGTTTTTTTTTCTTTCTTCTTTATACATACATACTACTACTACTACATCTCTTTATCAACCAGTCTATATTAGCAGCAGACACAGTACAGTATGGTAGTCCACGGCTGTAGCTACCTCTGTGTCGGCACTGGGCAGTCCGTCCATAATTGTATACCACCTACCCGTGGTTTTTTTTTCTTTCTTCATTATACATACATACTACTACTACTACATCTCTTTATCAACCAGTCTATATTAGCAGCAGACACAGTACAGTACGGTAGTCCACGGCTGTAGCTACCTCTGTGTCGGCACTGGGCAGTCCGTCCATAATTGTATACCACCTACCCGTGGTTTTTTTTTCTTTCTTCTTTATACATACATACTACTACTACTACATCTCTTTATCAACCAGTCTATATTAGCAGCAGACACAGTACAGTACGGTAGTCCACGGCTGTAGCTACCTCTGTGTCGGCACTGGGCAGTCCGTCCATAATTGTATACCACCTACCCGTGGTTTTTTTTTCTTTCTTCTTTATACATACATACTACTACTACATCTCTTTATCAACCAGTCTATATTAGCAGCAGACACAGTACAGTACGGTAGTCCACGGCTGTAGCTACCTCTGTGTCGGCACTCAGCAGTCCATCCATAATTGTATACTAGTATCCATCCATCTCCATTGTTTACCTGAGGTGCCTTTTAGTTGTGCCTATTAAAATATGGAGAACAAAAATGTTGAGGTTCCAAAATTAGGGAAAGATCAAGATCCACTTCCACCTCGTGCTGAAGCTGCTGCCACTAGTCATGGCCGAGACGATGAAATGCCAGCAACGTCGTCAGCCAAGGCCGATGCCCAATGTCATAGTACAGAGCATGTCAAATCCAAAACACCAAATATCAGTAAAAAAAGGACTCCAAAACCTAAAATAAAATTGTCGGAGGAGAAGCGTAAACTTGCCAATATGCCATTTACCACACGGAGTGGCAAGGAACGGCTGAGGCCCTGGCCTATGTTCATGGCTAGTGGTTCAGCTTCACATGAGGATGGAGGCACTCAGCCTCTCGCTAGAAAAATGAAAAGACTCAAGCTGGCAAAAGCAGTAGCACCGCAAAGAACTGTGCGTTCTTCGAAATCCCAAATCCACAAGGAGAGTCCAATTGTGTCAGTTGCGATGCCTGACCTTCCCAACACTGGACGTGAAGAGCATGCGCCTTCCACCATTTGCACGCCCCCTGCAAGTGCTGGAAGGAGCACCCGCAGTCCAGTTCCTGATAGTCAGATTGAAGATGTCAGTGTTGAAGTACACCAGGATGAGGAGGATATGGGTGTTGCTGGCGCTGGGGAGGAAATTGACCAGGAGGATTCTGATGGTGAGGTGGTTTGTTTAAGTCAGGCACCCGGGGAGACACCTGTTGTCCGTGGGAGGAATAGGGCCGTTGACATGCCTGGTGAAAATACCAAAAAAATCAGCTCTTCGGTGTGGAAGTATTTCACCAGAAATGCGGACAACAGGTGTCAAGCCGTGTGTTCCCTTTGTCAAGCTGTAATAAGTAGGGGTAAGGACGTTAACCACCTCGGAACATCCTCCCTTATACGTCACCTGCAGCGCATTCATAATAAGTCAGTGACAAGTTCAAAAACTTGGGCCGACAGCGGAAGCAGTCCACTGACCAGTAAATCCCTTCCTCTTGTAACCAAGCTCACGCAAACCACCCCACCAACTCCCTCAGTGTCAATTTCCTCCTTCCCCAGGAATGCCAATAGTCCTACAGGCCATGTCACTGGCAATTCTGACGAGTCCTCTCCTGCCTGGGATTCCTCCGATGCATCCTTGCGTGTAACGCCTACTGCTGCTGGCGCTGCTGTTGTTGCTGCTGGGAGTCGATGGTCATCCCAGAGGGGAAGTCGTAAGCCCACTTGTACTACTTCCAGTAAGCAATTGACTGTCCAACAGTCCTTTGCGAGGAAGATGAAATATCACAGCAGTCATCCTGTTGCAAAGCGGATAACTGAGTCCTTGACAACTATGTTGGTGTTAGACCTGCGTCCGGTATCCGCCGTTAGTTCACAGGGAACTAGACAATTTATTGAGGCAGTGTGCCCCCGTTACCAAATACCATCTAGGTTCCACTTCTGTAGGCAGGCGATACCGAGAATGTACACGGACGTCAGAAAAAGACTCACCAGTGTCCTAAAAAATGCAGTTGTACCCAATGTCCACTTAACCACGGACATGTGGACAAGTGGAGCAGGGCAGGGTCAGGACTATATGACTGTGACAGCCCACTGGGTAGATGTATGGACTCCCGCCGCAAGAACAGCAGCGGCGGCACCAGTTGCAGCATCTCGCAAACGCCAACTCTTTCCTAGGCAGGCTACGCTTTGTATCACCGCTTTCCAGAATACGCACACAGCTGAAAACCTCTTACGGCAACTGAGGAAGATCATCGCAGAATGGCTTACCCCAATTGGACTCTCCTGTGGATTTGTGGCATCGGACAACGCCAGCAATATTGTGTGTGCATTAAATATGGGCAAATTCCAGCACGTCCCATGTTTTGCACATACCTTGAATTTGGTGGTGCAGAATTTTTTTAAAAACGACAGGGGCGTGCAAGAGATGCTGTCGGTGGCCAGAAGAATTGCGGGACACTTTCGGCGTACAGGCACCACGTACAGAAGACTGGAGCACCGCCAAAAACTACTGAACCTGCCCTGCCATCATCTGAAGCAAGAAGTGGTAACGAGGTGGAATTCAACCCCAGTTCTAATTTTGTTCCCGGGCAGTGTTGGGTTCTTCTGGCTTTCTCAGATGTGGCTCAGGCGTTACCTATGGAGTAGCTGCAACATGACATCCTAGGACACGCAACTACGCCATGCATCACCATTATATTTGAGTGTGCCTTGGCAATATTTAAATCTTGTTCAGTGTGCCGCGAGTTGTAGAAGGTTGAAAATCTCTGCTCTATATGCTTCAGAGGTTGGAGGAGCAGCAAAAGGCCATTCAAGCCTATACAATTGAGCACGATATAGGAGGTGGAATGCACCTGTCTCAAGTGCAGTGGAGAATGATTTCAACGTTGTGCAAGGTTCTGATGCCCTTTGAACTTGCCACACGTGAAGTCAGTTCAGACACTGCCAGCCTGAGTCAGGTCATTCCCCTCATCAGGCTTTTGCAGAAGAAGCTGGAGACATTGAAGGAGGAGCTAACACGGAGCGATTCCGCTAGGCATGTGGGACTTGTGGATGGAGCCCTTAATTCGCTTAACAAGGATTCACGGGTGGTCAATCTGTTGAAATCAGAGCACTACATTTTGGCCACCGTGCTCGATCCTAGATTTAAAACCTACCTTGGATCTCTCTTTCCGGCAGACACAAGTCTGCTGGGGTTGAAAGACCTGCTGGTGAGAAAATTGTCAAGTCAAGCGGAACGCGACCTGTCAACATCTCCTCCTTCACATTCTCCCGCAACTGGGGGTGCGAGGAAAAGGCTCAGAATTCCGAGCCCACCCGCTGGCGGTGATGCAGGGCAGTCTGGAGCGACTGCTGATGCTGACATCTGGTCCGGACTGAAGGACCTGACAACGATTACGGACATGTCGTCTACTGTCACTGCATATGATTCTCTCAACATTGAAAGAATGGTGGAGGATTATATGAGTGACCGCATCCAAGTAGGCACGTCACACAGTCCGTACTTATACTGGCAGGAAAAAGAGGCAATTTGGAGGCCCTTGCACAAACTGGCTTTATTCTACCTAAGTTGCCCTCCCACAAGTGTGTACTCCGAAAGAGTGTTTAGTGCCGCCGCTCACCTTGTCAGCAATCGGCGTACGAGGTTACATCCAGAAAATGTGGAGAAGATGATGTTCATTAAAATGAATTATAATCAATTCCTCCGCGGAGACATTGACCAGCAGCAATTGCCTCCACAAAGTACACAGGGAGCTGAGATGGTGGATTCCAGTGGGGACGAATTGATAATCTGTGAGGAGGGGGATGTACACGGTGATATATCGGAGGATGATGATGAGGTGGACATCTTGCCTCTGTAGAGCCAGTTTGTGCAAGGAGAGATTAATTGCTTCTTTTTTGGGGGGGGTCCAAACCAACCCGTCATATCAGTCACAGTCGTGTGGCAGACCCTGTCACTGAAATGATGGGTTGGTTAAAGTGTGCATGTCCTGTTTATACAACATAAGGGTGGGTGGGAGGGCCCAAGGACAATTCCATCTTGCACCTCTTTTTTCTTTTATTTTTCTTTGCGTCATGTGCTGTTTGGGGAGGGTTTTTTGGAAGGGACATCCTGCGTGACACTGCAGTGCCACTCCTAAATGGGCCCGGTGTTTGTGTCGGCCACTAGGGTCGCTTATCTTACTCACACAGTCAGCTACCTCATTGCGCCTCTTTTTTTCTTTGCGTCATGTGCTGTTTGGGGAGTGTTTTTTGGAAGGGCCATCCTGCGTGACACTGCAGTGCCACTCCTAGATGGGCCCGGTGTTTGTGTCGGCCACTAGGGTCGCTAATCTTACTCACACAGCTACCTCATTGCGCCTCTTTTTTTCTTTGCGTCATGTGCTGTTTGGGGAGGGTTTTTTGGAAGGGACATCCTGCGTGACACTGCAGTGCCACTCCTAAATGGGCCCGGTGTTTGTGTCGGCCACTAGGGTCGCTAATCTTACTCACACAGCTACCTCATTGCGCCTCTTTTTTTCTTTGCGTCATGTGCTGTTTGGGGAGGTTTTTTTGGAAGGGACATCCTGCGTGACACTGCAGTGCCACTCCTAAATGGGCCCGGTGTTTGTGTCGGCCACTAGGGTCGCTAATCTTACTCACACAGCTACCTCATTGCGCCTCTTTTTTTCTTTGCATCATGTGCTGTTTGGGGAGGGTTTTTTGGAAGGGACATCCTGCGTGACACTGCAGTGCCACTCCTAGATGGGCCAGGTGTTTGTGTCGGCCACTAGGGTCGCTTAGCTTAGTCATCCAGCGACCTCGGTGCAAATTTTAGGACTAAAAATAATATTGTGAGGTGTGAGGTATTCAGAATAGACTGAAAATGAGTGGAAATTATGGTTTTTGAGGTTAATAATAATATGGGATCAAAATGACCCCCAAATTCTATGATTTAAGCTGTTTTTTAGGGTTTTTTGAAAAAAACACCCGAATCCAAAACACACCCGAATCCGACAAAAAAAATTCGGTGAGGTTTTGCCAAAACGCGGTCGAACCCAAAACACGGCCGCGGAACCGAACCCAAAACCAAAACACAAAACCCGAAAAATTTCAGGCGCTCATCTCTAGTTTTATTCCCAGTCTCCAAATTGATCAACAAAATAAAATATATAATTTGGATATCGCACTCCCAAAAGTTGTGGATGTTGCCCCGCCTCCTATACGCACATTGTAGTGTGCTGGGGGCACGGGCGCAGACATAAGAGATATCCTTCGTTGTTACATTCAGGGGATTTCCCGCAAATGTTCTTTGATAGATATGCCCCTTAAAGGGGTCTATGTACTAAGGCTTGAAGAAAGATAAAGTGGACGGAGATAAAGGTGGTCATTCCGAGTTGATCGCTCGCTAGCACTTTTTAGCAGCCGTGCAAACGCTATGCCGCCTCCCACTGGGAGTGTGTTTTAGTTTAGCAGAAGTGCGAACGAAAGGATCGCAAAGCGGCGGCAAAGTTTTTTTGTGCAGTGTCAGAGTAGCTCAAAACCTACTCAGCGCTTGCGATCACTTCAGACTGTTCAGTTCCTGTTTTGATGTCACAAGCATACCTTGCGTTCTCCCAGACACGCCTGCGTTTTTCCTGGCACGCCTGCGTTTTTTCGAACACTCCCTGAAAACGGTCAGTTGACACCCAGAAACGCCCACTTCCTGTCAATCACTCTGCGGCCAGCAGTGCGACTGAAAAGCTTCGCTAGACCCTGTGTGAAACTACATCGTTCAATGTAAAAGCATGTCGCGGGTGCGCATTGCGCAGCATACGCATGCGCAGAAGTGTCATTTTTTTGCCTCATCGCTGCACAGCGAACGAAGGCAGCTAGCGATCAACTCGGAATGACCCCCTATAAAGGGAATGTGTGTATACGGTAAGCAAGTACTGGAAAAATGCTGGTGTTTTTTAACCCACAAAGGGGGTCATTCCGAGTTGATCGCTAGCTGAATTTGTTTGCAGCGCAGCGATCAGGCTAAAAAACGTCAGTTCTGTGCATGCATATGCGGCGCAATGCGCACGTGCGACGTTCGGGCACAACAAACGATGCAGTTTTGCACAGGGTCTAGCGATGCATTTCAGTCGCAGTGGTTGCCGCAGAGTGATTGACATGAAGTGGGCGTTTCTGGGCAGCAACAGACCGTTTTCAGGGAGTGTTTGAAAAACGCAGGCGTGCCAGGAAAAACGCAGGCGTGGCTGGGCGAACGCTGGGCGGGTGTGTGACGTCAAATCCGGAACTGAACAGTCTGAAGTGATCGCAAGCGCTGAGTAGGTTTTGAGCTACTCTGAAACTACACAAATAATTTTTGCAGGCGCTCTGCGAAACAACCGTTCGCACTTCTGCTAAGCTAAAACACACTCCCAGTGGGCGGTGGCATAGCGTTTGCACGGCTGCTAAAAACTGCTAGCGAGCGAACAACTCGGAATGAGGGCCAAAATACCATATAAAACAACACTTGAGGGTTGTGTTATCTTTTATCTGTATCAATAATTTAAAGAACAAAAACATTTTTTACACAGCATATGTAATTCTCTGTTAAAGTGACTCATTAATCCTTCAAGGATGAGCGCCTCAGAGACTTGTGCCACGTAACACAGGTTAGATAGTTAGGGACCATAAGTAATTATATCAAATAGGCTCTTCTGTGACCTGCTGAAAAGAGCAGCTGGTCCTAACTATTTCCTCAGCGGACATGTGTCCACACATCCTCTCCTAGTGTCCCCGTAGGCCCGCCTGAGAACTGAATAGGCCTCGGGTGGTGACGGTTGACATCATCTGTTGGAGGTTTCTTCCGAGACATACATAAAAAGTCACGTACTAGACTCAAACTCAGGAGAGATCTTTGTATGATCGCAGTGAAGGGCTTCCTGCCATACACAAACAGCAGAGGCAGCCATTTTGTTTATTGGACTCCATCTGAGGAGCTGCCAAGAATAGGACAGAGCAGGAAATAGATGCCCATTCCATTTAATAATGTGTATATTCTGAGAGGGGGGGGGGGGGGGTCGTGGCATGTTTGAAAGTGTTCCAGATTTATTGGTAGGCTGCATAGCGTTTGTAGTCATAGAAAATGGCCACATTTTCACACTTCTAGAATGATGATGATCATTGGATCCAATATATAATATAATAATATAATGTGACCGCCATATAATACAGTGAGCAGCAATGACTGCCATATAATACAGAGAGCATCAGTGACCACTATATAATACAGTGAGTATCAACGACCACCATACAATATAGAAAGCCTCAGTAACTACCATATAATACGGAGAGCATCAGTGACCACCAAATAATACAGAGAGCATCAGTGACCGCCATATAATATAGAAAGCACCAGTGACCACCATATGACCCAAAAAGCATCAGTGACAACCATATCGTACGTAGAGCATCAGTGACTGCCACATACTACAGAAGAAGTTATAAAGTAATGAGGGTCTGCGCAAATCAGCTAAAGGTGCAGCTGGAATCTGTATTTCTCAGTTGCATATCCCTTTGCACCCAAAATGCACAATTAGATAGAGAAAAAGGAAACACAGAATCAAAGTGCTCCAATAACACCCAGCTTTACACATAAACACCAAAAAGGTGGATAATGAACAAAAGCAATACCGTATTTATGGTATTCAAATATTCAGTTGGAGTCCAACGATAGCTTTCTGAACGCTGTAATAAATTATAACCCCTTCACATATATGTGAGCACTAAAGCTCATACAGGGGTATACAGAATAAAAAAAAGCGCAATAGTGCAATTATCCTTTTAAAATCACACAAATTTATTTATACATCGTACTTAATATGAATATTTGAATACCATACCGTTTTGATTCTGTTTCCTTTTTCTCTATCTAATTGACACATAGGCCCTCATTCCGAGTTGTTCGCTCTGTAATTTTCTTCGCATCGCAGCGATTTTCCGCTAATTGCGCATGCGCAATGTTCGCACTGCGACTGCGCCAAGTAAATTTGCTATGCAGTTAGGAATTTTACTCACGGCATTACGAGGTTTTTTCTTCGTTCTGGTGATCGTAATGTGATTGACAGGAAGTGGGTGTTTCTGGGCGGAAACTGGCCGTTTTATGGGTGTGTGTGAAAAAACGCTGCCGTTTCTGGGAAAAACGCGGGAGTGTCTGAAGAAACGGGGGAGTGACTGAGCGAACGCTGGGAGTGTTTGTGACGTCAAACCAGGAACGAAACTGACTGAACTGATCGTAGTTGCCGAGTAAGTTTGGAGCTACTCAGAAACTGCTAAGAAGTGTCTATTCGCAATTCTGCTAATCTTTTGTTCGCAATTTTACTATGCTAAGATTCACTCGCAGTAGGCGGTGGCTTAGCGTGTGCAAAGCTGCTAAAAGCAGCTAGCGAGCGAACAACTCGGAATGACCACCATAATACAGAAAAGTGTGACCACCATACAATACAGAAAGCATCAGTGACTGCCATATGATATAGAAAGCATCAGTGACTGCCATATGATATAGAAAGCATCAGTGACTGACAACCATATATTAAAGTACATGGCATCAGCGTATGCATTATCATTAGAGATGAGCGCCTGAAATTTTTCGGGTTTTGTGTTTTGGTTTTGGGTTCGGTTCCGCGGCCGTGTTTTGGGTTCGAACGTGTTTTGGCAAAACCTCACCGAATTTTTTTTGTCGGATTCGGGTGTGTTTTGGATTCGGGTGTTTTTTTTCCAAAAACACTAAAAAACAGCTTAAATCATAGAATTTGGGGGTCATTTTGATCCCAAAGTATTATTAACCTCAAAAACCATAATTTACACTCATTTTCAGTCTATTCTGAATACCTCACACCTCACAATATTATTTTTAGTCCTAAAATTTGCACCGAGGTCGCTGTGTGAGTAAGATAAGCGACCCTAGTGGCCGACACAAACACCGGGCCCATCTAGGAGTGGCACTGCAGTGTCACGCAGGATGTCCCTTCCAAAAAACCCTCCCCAAACAGCACATGACGCAAAGAAAAAAAGAGGCGCAATGAGGTAGCTGTGTGAGTAAGATTAGCGACCCTAGTGGCCGACACAAACACCGGGCCCATCTAGGAGTGGCACTGCAGTGTCACGCAGGATGGCCCTTCCAAAAAACCCTCCCCAAACAGCACATGACGCAAAGAAAAAAAGAGGCGCAATGAGGTAGCTGTGTGAGTAAGATTAGCGACCCTAGTGGCCGACACAAACACCGGGCCCATCTAGGAGTGGCACTGCAGTGTCACGCAGGATGGCCCTTCCAAAAAACCCTCCCCAAACAGCACATGACGCAAAGAAAAAAAGAGGCGCAATGAGGTAGCTGACTGTGTGAGTAAGATTAGCGACCCTAGTGGCCGACACAAACACCGGGCCCATCTAGGAGTGGCACTGCAGTGTCACGCAGGATGTCCCTTCCAAAAAACCCTCCCCAAACAGCACATGA
This sequence comes from Pseudophryne corroboree, assembly GCF_028390025.1. Classification (NCBI taxonomy): domain Eukaryota; kingdom Metazoa; phylum Chordata; class Amphibia; order Anura; family Myobatrachidae; genus Pseudophryne; species Pseudophryne corroboree. Next base: position 167,224,019 of record NC_086455.1, on the reverse strand, counting down.
CGCAAAGAAAAAAAGAGGCGCAATGAGGTAGCTGTGTGAGTAAGATTAGCGACCCTAGTGGCCGACACAAACACCGGGCCCATCTAGGAGTGGCACTGCAGTGTCACGCAGGATGTCCCTTCCAAAAAACCCTCCCCAAACAGCACATGACGCAAAGAAAAAAAGAGGCGCAATGAGGTAGCTGACTGTGTGAGTAAGATTAGCGACCCTAGTGGCCGACACAAACACCGGGCCCATCTAGGAGTGGCACTGCAGTGTCACGCAGGATGTCCCTTCCAAAAAACCCTCCCCAAACAGCACATGACGCAAAGAAAAAAAGAGGCGCAATGAGGTAGCTGACTGTGTGAGTAAGATTAGCGACCCTAGTGGCCGACACAAACACCGGGCCCATCTAGGAGTGGCACTGCAGTGTCACGCAGGATGTCCCTTCCAAAAAACTCTCCCCAATCAGCACATGATGCAAAGAAAAAGAAAAGAAAAAAGAGGTGCAAGATGGAATTGTCCTTGGGCCCTCCCACCCACCCTTATGTTGTATAAACAAAACAGGACATGCACACTTTAACCAACCCATCATTTCAGTGACAGGGTCTGCCACACGACTGTGACTGATATGACGGGTTGGTTTGGACCCCCCCCAAAAAAGAAGCAATTAATCTCTCCTTGCACAAACTGGCTCTACAGAGGCAAGATGTCCACCTCATCTTCACCCTCCGATATATCACCGTGTACATCCCCCTCCTCACAGATTATCAATTCGTCCCCACTGGAATCCACCATCTCAGCTCCCTGTGTACTTTGTGGAGGCAATTGCTGCTGGTCAATGTCTCCGCGGAGGAATTGATTATAATTCATTTTAATGAACATCATCTTCTCCACATTTTCTGGATGTAACCTCGTACGCCGATTGCTGACAAGGTGAGCGGCGGCACTAAACACTCTTTCGGAGTACACACTTGTGGGAGGGCAACTTAGGTAGAATAAAGCCAGTTTGTGCAAGGGCCTCCAAATTGCCTCTTTTTCCTGCCAGTATAAGTACGGACTGTGTGACGTGCCTACTTGGATGCGGTCACTCATATAATCCTCCACCATTCTATCAATGTTGAGAGAATCATATGCAGTGACAGTAGACGACATGTCCGTAATCGTTGTCAGGTCCTTCAGTCCGGACCAGATGTCAGCATCAGCAGTCGCTCCAGACTGCCCTGCATCACCGCCAGCGGGTGGGCTCGGAATTCTGAGCCTTTTCCTCGCACCCCCAGTTGCGGGAGAATGTGAAGGAGGAGATGTTGACAGGTCGCGTTCCGCTTGACTTGACAATTTTGTCACCAGCAGGTCTTTCAACCCCAGCAGACCTGTGTCTGCCGGAAAGAGAGATCCAAGGTAGGCTTTAAATCTAGGATCGAGCACGGTGGCCAAAATGTAGTGCTCTGATTTCAACAGATTGACCACCCGTGAATCCTTGTTAAGCGAATTAAGGGCTGCATCCACAAGTCCCACATGCCTAGCGGAATCGCTCCGTGTTAGCTCCTCCTTCAATGCCTCCAGCTTCTTCTGCAAAAGCCTGATGAGGGGAATGACCTGACTCAGGCTGGCAGTGTCTGAACTGACTTCACGTGTGGCAAGTTCAAAGGGCATCAGAACCTTGCACAACGTTGAAATCATTCTCCACTGCACTTGAGACAGGTGCATTCCACCTACTATATCGTGCTCAATTGTATAGGCTTGAATGGCCTTTTGCTGCTCCTCCAACCTCTGAAGCATATAGAGGGTTGAATTCCACCTCGTTACCACTTCTTGCTTCAGATGATGGCAGGGCAGGTTCAGTAGTTTTTGGTGGTGCTCCAGTTTTCTGTACGTGGTGCCTGTACGCCGAAAGTGTCCCGCAATTCTTCTGGCCACCGACAGCATCTCTTGCACGCCCCTGTCGTTTTTTAAAAAATTCTGCACCACCAAATTCAAGGTATGTGCAAAACATGGGACGTGCTGGAATTGGCCCAGATTTAATGCACACACAATATTGCTGGCGTTGTCCGATGCCACAAATCCACAGGAGAGTCCAATTGGGGTAAGCCATTCCGCGATGATCTTCCTCAGTTGCCGTAAGAGGTTTTCAGCTGTGTGCATATTCTGGAAAGCGGTGATACAAAGCGTAGCCTGCCTAGGAAAGAGTTGGCGTTTGCGAGATGCTGCTACTGGTGCCGCCGCTGCTGTTCTTGCGGCGGGAGTCCATACATCTACCCAGTGGGCTGTCACAGTCATATAGTCCTGACCCTGCCCTGCTCCACTTGTCCACATGTCCGTGGTTAAGTGGACATTGGGTACAGCTGCATTTTTTAGGACACTGGTGACTCTTTTTCTGAGGTCTGTGTACATTTTCGGTATCGCCTGCCTAGAGAAATGGAACCTAGATGGTATTTGGTACCGGGGACACAGTACCTCCAACAAGTCTCTAGTTGGCTCTGCAGTAATGATGGATACCGGAACCACGTTTCTCACCAACCAGGATGCCAAGGCCTCAGTTATCCGCTTTGCAGTAGGATGACTGCTGTGATATTTCATCTTCCTCGCAAAGGACTGTTGAACAGTCAATTGCTTACTGGAAGTAGTACAAGTGGGCTTACGACTTCCCCTCTGGGATGACCATCGACTCCCAGCGGCAACAACAGCAGCGCCAGCAGCAGTAGGCGTTACACGCAAGGATGCATCGGAGGAATCCCAGGCAGGAGAGGACTCGTCAGAATTGCCAGTGACATGGCCTGCAGGACTATTGGCATTCCTGGGGAAGGAGGAAATTGACACTGAGGGAGTTGGTGGGGTGGTTTGCGTGAGCTTGGTTACAAGAGGAAGGGATTTACTGGTCAGTGGACTGCTTCCGCTGTCACCCAAAGTTTTTGAACTTGTCACTGACTTATTATGAATGCGCTGCAGGTGACGTATAAGGGAGGATGTTCCGAGGTGGTTAACGTCCTTACCCCTACTTATTACAGCTTGACAAAGGGAACACACGGCTTGACACCTGTTGTCCGCATTTCTGGTGAAATACCTCCACACCGAAGAGCTGATTTTTTTGGTATTTTCACCTGGCATGTCAACGGCCATATTCCTCCCACGGACAACAGGTGTCTCCCCGGGTGCCTGACTTAAACAAACCACCTCACCATCAGAATCCTCCTGGTCAATTTCCTCCCCAGCGCCAGCAACACCCATATCCTCCTCATCCTGGTGTACTTCAACACTGACATCTTCAATCTGACTATCAGGAACTGGACTGCGGGTGCTCCTTCCAGCACTTGCAGGGGGCGTGCAAATGGTGGAAGGCGCATGCTCTTCACGTCCAGTGTTGGGAAGGTCAGGCATCGCAACCGACACAATTGGACTCTCCTTGTGGATTTGGGATTTCAAAGAACGCACAGTTCTTTGCGGTGCTTTGCCTTTTGCCAGCTTGAGTCTTTTCAGTTTTCTAGCGAGAGGCTGAGTGCTTCCATCCTCATGTGAAGCTGAACCACTAGCCATGAACATAGGCCAGGGCCTCAGCCGTTCCTTGCCACTCCGTGTGGTAAATGGCATATTGGCAAGTTTACGCTTCTCCTCCGACAATTTTATTTTAGGTTTTGGAGTCCTTTTTTTACTGATATTTGGTGTTTTGGTTTTGACATGCTCTGTACTATGCCATTGGGCATCGGCCTTGGCAGACGACGTTGCTGGCATTTCATCGTCTCGGCCATGACTAGTGGCAGCAGCTTCAGCACGAGGTGGAAGTGGATCTTGATCTTTCCCTAATTTTGGAACCTCAACATTTTTGTTCTCCATATTTTAATAGGCACAACTAAAAGGCACCTCAGGTAAACAATGGCGATGGATGGATTGGATACTAGTATACAATTATGGACGGGCTGCCGAGTGCCGACACAGAGGTAGCCACAGCCGTGAACTACCGCACTGTACTGTGTCTGCTGCTAATATATAGACTGGTTGATAAAGAGATAGTATACTCGTAACTAGTATGTATGTATAAAGAAAGAAAAAAAAACCACGGTTAGGTGGTATATACAATTATGGACGGGCTGCCGAGTGCCGACACAGAGGTAGCCACAGCCGTGAACTACCGCACTGTACTGTGTCTGCTGCTAATATATAGACTGGTTGATAAAGAGATAGTATACTCATAACTAGTATGTATGTATAAAGAAAGAAAAAAAAACCACGGTTAGGTGGTATATACAATTATGGACGGGCTGCCGAGTGCCGACACAGAGGTAGCCACAGCCGTGAACTACCGCACTGTACTGTGTCTGCTGCTAATATATAGACTGGTTGATAAAGAGATAGTATACTCGTAACTAGTATGTATGTATAAAGAAAGAAAAAAAAACCACGGTTAGGTGGTATATACAATTATGGACGGGCTGCCGAGTGCCGACACAGAGGTAGCCACAGCCGTGAACTACCGCACTGTACTGTGTCTGCTGCTAATATATAGACTGGTTGATAAAGAGATAGTATACTCGTAACTAGTATGTATGTATAAAGAAAGAAAAAAAAACCACGGTTAGGTGGTATATACAATTATGGACGGGCTGCCGAGTGCCGACACAGAGGTAGCCACAGCCGTGAACTACCGCACTGTACTGTGTCTGCTGCTAATATATAGACTGGTTGATAAAGAGATAGTATACTCGTAACTAGTATGTATGTATAAAGAAAGAAAAAAAAACCACGGTTAGGTGGTATATACAATTATGGACGGGCTGCCGAGTGCCGACACAGAGGTAGCCACAGCCGTGAACTACCGCACTGTACTGTGTCTGCTGCTAATATATAGACTGGTTGATAAAGAGATAGTATACTCGTAACTAGTATGTATGTATAAAGAAAGAAAAAAAAAACACGGTTAGGTGGTATATACAATTATGGACGGGCTGCCGAGTGCCGACACAGAGGTAGCCACAGCCGTGAACTACCGCACTGTACTGTGTCTGCTGCTAATATAGACTGGTTGATAAAGAGATAGTATACTCGTAACTAGTATGTATGTATAAAGAATGAAAAAAAAACCACGGTTAGGTGGTATATACAATTATGGACGGGCTGCCGAGTGCCGACACAGAGGTAGCCACAGCCGCGAACTACCGCACTGTACTGTGTCTGCTGCTAATATATAGACTGGTTGATAAAGAGATAGTATACTCGTAACTAGTATGTATGTATAAAGAATGGAAAAAAAACCACGGTTAGGTGGTATATACAATTATGGACGGGCTGCCGAGTGCCGACACAGAGGTAGCCACAGCCGTGAACTACCGCACTGTACTGTGTCTGCTGCTAATATATAGACTGGTTGATAAAGAGATAGTATACTCGTAACTAGTATGTATGTATAAAGAAAGAAAAAAAAACCACGGTTAGGTGGTATATACAATTATGGACGGGCTGCCGAGTGCCGACACAGAGGTAGCCACAGCCGTGAACTACCGCACTGTACTGTGTCTGCTGCTAATATAGACTGGTTGATAAAGAGATAGTATACTACTAATATTATATACTGGTGGTCAGGTCACTGGTCACTAGTCACACTGGCAGTGGCACTCCTGCAGCAAAAGTGTGCACTGTTTAATTTTAATATAATATTATGTACTCCTGGCTCCTGCTATAACCTATAACTGGCACTGCAGTAGTGCTCCCCAGTCTCCCCCACAATTATAAGCTGTGTGAGCTGAGCAGTCAGACAGATATATATAATATTATATATAGATAATAGATGATGCAGCACACTGGCCTGAGCCTGAGCAGTGCACACAGATATGGTATGTGACTGAGTCACTGTGTGCTGTGTATCGCTTTTTTCAGGCAGAGAACGGATTATAAATAAAAGTGGTGGTCACTGGTCACTATCAGCAAAACTATGCACTGTACACTACTGAGTACTCCTAATGCTCCCCAAAATTAGTAAATCAAGTGTCTCTCTAATCTATTCTAATTCTAAACGGAGAGGACGCCAGCCACGTCCTCTCCCTATCAATCTCAATGCACGTGTGAAAATGGCGGCGACGCGCGGCTCCTTATATAGAATCCGAGTCTCGCGATAGAATCCGAGCCTCGCGAGAATCCGACAGCGTCATGATGACGTTCGGGCGCGCTCGGGTTAACCGAGCAAGGCGGGAAGATCCGAGTCGCTCGGACCCGTGAAAAAAAACATGAAGTTCTGGCGGGTTCGGATTCAGAGAAACCGAACCCGCTCATCTCTAATTATCATATCAAAAACTATAGGTGCTTACCATTTAAAATATATAATACAGAGAATATGATTGACCATTATAAAATACAAAGAGCATCAGTGACCACTATACAATACAGAGAGTATTTTTAATTGCCTTAAAATATAATTCACTCTTCAATAATACACCTCTCCTAGAAAAAGATTATGTACGCATTATTGTAACAACCCCATTCAATGTCATTAATATAATTAACCTCTTTACTATAATTACCTTTTTAATCCCCATTATTAACTGTCCCCAACAGCATAAAATAATTCCATTTATGAACATTAAAAATGTTTTGTCTTAATTTACCCCATTAAAACATTAACTCCTTACTCCCTTATTCTTAATATTACCTACCATAAACTATACCTACCCCCTGTACCCTTACTTACCTGGTGGTGATGTCATAGGATGAAGCCACACAGTGTTCAGGAAGCAACAGCCAGCCCGGCAGGTCCCACCAAGGCTGCACTCAGTGAAGATGGTCCTTGCAGAGACAGGGGAGGCAAGAATAGGCTTCAAGGCCCCTGGGAGAGGATAACTACAGTATATACTAAACGCCCCCCCCCCCCCCCCCCCCCTCGCTGCTCTTCTGCCATCAACTGGTTCACAGCTGCAACTCTGGACCCCTTGCTGGCACCCCTTCCCTCTGTCACCCACATTACGTGCCCCACCTGACACACACCCCAGGTGTGCACCTGCATCTTTTGCACCTATGATCGGGTAGGTATAAGTGCCATTACTAGTGCTGATAGCTTTTTGAGAAGTGTTTGCATGATCCCCGGCGTCCAGGATCCCGGCAGATGAAATACTGATGCTGGCATCCCAAAATTGATCAAAATGCCGATGCAGGGTTCCCGGCTGCCGGAATCCCCACTAATCTCTTCTGGGAGTCCTTCCTGATAATCCATGTGTGTGTGAGGGTGTTAGGTTTAGGCTGAGGGTGGGGGATAGGATCAGGTTATGGGGAAGGGAGGGTTAGGCTGTGTGGAGGGGGGGTTAGGGTTAGGCTGGGGGGAGGGGAGTTAGGGTTAGGCACCCCTAGGGAGGGTTAGGCTGTGGGGAGGGGGGGGTTAGGGTTAGGCTGCGGGAAGGGGAGTTAGGGTTAGGCTGGGGGAGGGAAGTTAGGGATAGGCTGCTGGTAGGGGGGGTTAGGGTTAGGCTGCGAGGAAGGGTAGGTTGGGCTGCGGGGAGGAGAGGTTAGGGTTAGGCTGCAGGGGAGGGGAGTTAGGGTTAGGCTGGGGGGGAGGGGAGTTAGGGTTAGGCACCCCTAGGGAGGGTTAGGCTGTGGGGAGGGGGGGGTTAGGGTTAGGCTGCGAGGAAGGGAAGGTTGGGCTGCGGGGAGGAGGGGTTAGGGTTAGGCTGCGGGAAGGGGAGTTAGGATTAGGCTGGGGAGAGGGGAGTTAGGGTTAGGCTGGGGGGAGGGAAGTTAGGGATAGGCTGCTGGGAGGGGGGGTTAGGGTTAGGCTGCGAGGATGGGAAGGTTGGGCTGCGGGGAGGAGAGGTTAGGGTTAGGCTGCAGGGGAGGGGAGTTAGGGTTAGGCACCCCTAGGGAGGGTTAGGCTGTGGGGAGGGGGGGGGGGGTTACGGTTAGGCTGCGAGGAAGGGAAGGTTGGGCTGCGGGGAGGAGGGGTTAGGGTTAGGCTGCGGGAAGGGGAGTTAGGATTAGGCTGGGGAGAGGGGAGTTAGGGTTAGGCTGCGAGGAAGGGAAGGTTAGGGTTAGGCTGCAGGGGAGGGGAGTTAGGGTTAGGCTGGGAGGAAGAGAGGGTTAGGCTGTGGGGAGGAAGGGTTAGGGTTAGGCACCTTTGGGGAGGGTTAGGGTAAGGCTGCGGGGTGGGGGGGGGGGTAGATGTAGGTGAAAGGTTTGAGTTAGGCTACGGGAAGAGATGGTTAGGGTAGGGAGTAATGGGGGAGGTTAATCATATTTACCCGACATATGACGGCTGCCATCCCATCCACCGGGATATCGTATGTATTCCTGTACAACAATTGCTGCTCTTTGGATAAGATGGTCGGTTAATATGTCTCATTTCCTGGTATGCGCTTATTAATATCAATGTTCCTGTTCTTACTGTATGTCCCGTCTACCAAGGCACAGGCGGCAGCAGGGTAAAGAGTTACAGATACAGTTATATAATCTCCGGTAGAGGGTTACAGATACAGTTATATAATCTCCGGTAGAGGGCTACAGATACAGTTATATAATCTCCGGTAGAGGGTTACAGATACAGTTATATAATCTCCGGTAGAGGGTTACAGATACAGTTATATAATCTCCGGGTAGAGAGTTACAGATACAGTTATATAATCTCCGGGTAGAGGGTTACAGATACAGTTATATAATCTCCGGGTAGAGGGTTACAGATACAGTTATATAATCTCCGGGTAAAGAGTTACAGATACAGTTATATAATCTCCGGGTAGAGGGTTACAGATACAGTTATATAATCTCCAGGTAGAGGGTTACAGATACAGTTATATAATCTCAGGGTAAAGAGTTACAGATACAGTTATATAATCTCCGGGTAGAGGGTTACAGATACAGTTATATAATCTCCGGGTAAAGAGTTACAGATACAGTTATATAATCTCCGGGTAGAGGGTTACAGATACAGTTATATAATCTCCGGGTAGAGGGTTACAGATACAGTTATATAATCTCCGGTAGAGGGTTACAGATACAGTTATATAATCTCCGGGTAGAGGGTTACAGATACAGTTATATAATCTCCGGGTAGAGGGTTACAGATACAGTTATATAATCTCCGGTAGAGGGTTACAGATACAGTTATATAATCTCTGGGTAGAGGGTTACAGATACAGTTATATAATCTCCGGTAGAGGGTTACAGATACAGTTATATACTCTCCGGGTAGAGGGTTACAGATACAGTTATATAATCTCCGGGTAGAGGGTTACAGATACAGTTATATAATCTCCGGGTAAAGAGTTACAGATACAGTTATATAATCTCCGGGTAGAGGGTTACAGATACAGTTATATAATCTCCAGGTAGAGGGTTACAGATACAGTTATATAATCTCCGGGTAAAGAGTTACAGATACAGTTATATAATCTCCGGGTAGAGGGTTACAGATACAGTTATATAATCTCCGGGTAAAGAGTTACAGATACAGTTATATAATCTCCGGGTAGAGGGTTACAGATACAGTTATATAATCTCCGGGTAGAGGGTTACAGATACAGTTATATAATCTCCGGGTAGAGGGTTACAGATACAGTTATATAATCTCCGGTAGAGGGTTACAGATACAGTTATATAATCTCCTGGTAGAGGGTTACAGATACAGTTATATAATCTCCGGGTAGAGAGTTACAGATACAGTTATATAATCTCCGGGTAGAGGGTTACAGATACAGTTATATAATCTCCGGTAGAGGGTTACAGATACAGTTATATAATCTCCGGGTAGAGAGTTACAGATACAGTTATATAATCTCCGGGTAGAGGGTTACAGATACAGTTATATAATCTCCGGGTAGAGGGTTACAGATACAGTTATATAATCTCCGGGTAAAGAGTTACAGATACAGTTATATAATCTCCGGTAGAGGGTTACAGATACAGTTATATAATCTCCGGTAGAGGGTTACAGATACAGTTATATAATCTCCGGGTAGAGAGTTACAGATACAGTTATATAATCTCCGGGTAGAGGGTTACAGATACAGTTATATAATCTCCGGGTAGAGGGTTACAGATACAGTTATATAATCTCCGGGTAAAGAGTTACAGATACAGTTATATAATCTCCGGGTAGAGGGTTACAGATACAGTTATATAATCTCCGGGTAGAGGGTTACAGATACAGTTATATAATCTCCGGGTAAAGAGTTACAGATACAGTTATATAATCTCCGGGTAGAGAGTTACAGATACAGTTATATAATCTCCGGGTAGAGGGTTACAGATACAGTTATATAATCTCCGGTAGAGGGTTACAGATACAGTTATATAATCTCCGGGTAGAGAGTTACAGATACAGTTATATAATCTCCGGGTAGAGGGTTACAGATACAGTTATATAATCTCCGGGTAGAGGGTTACAGATACAGTTATATAATCTCCGGGTAAAGAGTTACAGATACAGTTATATAATCTCCGGTAGAGGGTTACAGATACAGTTATATAATCTCCGGTAGAGGGTTACAGATACAGTTATATAATCTCCGGGTAGAGAGTTACAGATACAGTTATATAATCTCCGGGTAGAGGGTTACAGATACAGTTATATAATCTCCGGGTAGAGGGTTACAGATACAGTTATATAATCTCCGGGTAAAGAGTTACAGATACAGTTATATAATCTCCGGGTAGAGGGTTACAGATACAGTTATATAATCTCCGGGTAGAGGGTTACAGATACAGTTATATAATCTCCGGTAGAGGGTTACAGATACAGTTATATAATCTCCGGGTAGAGGATTACAGATACAGTTATATAATCTCAGGGTAAAGAGTTACAGATACAGTTATATACTCTCCGGGTAGAGGGTTACAGATACAGTTATATAATCTCCGGGTAGAGGGTTACAGATATAGTTATATAATCTCCGGGTAGAGGGTTACAGAATACAGTTATATAATCTCCGGGTAGAGGGTTACAGATACAGTTATATAATCTCCGGGTAGAGGGTTACAGATACAGTTATATAATCTCCGGGTAGAGGGTTACAGATACAGTTATATAATCTCCGGTAGAGGGTTACAGATACAGTTATATAATCTCCGGGTAGAGGGTTACAGATACAGTTATATAATCTCCGGGTAGAGGGTTACAGATACAGTTATATAATCTCCGGTAGAGGGTTACAGATACAGTTATATAATCTCTGGGTAGAGGGTTACAGATACAGTTATATAATCTCCGGTAGAGGGTTACAGATACAGTTATATACTCTCCGGGTAGAGGGTTACAGATACAGTTATATAATCTCCGGGTAGAGGGTTACAGATACAGTTATATAATCTCCGGGTAAAGAGTTACAGATACAGTTATATAATCTCCGGGTAGAGGGTTACAGATACAGTTATATAATCTCCAGGTAGAGGGTTACAGATACAGTTATATAATCTCCGGGTAAAGAGTTACAGATACAGTTATATAATCTCCGGGTAGAGGGTTACAGATACAGTTATATAATCTCCGGGTAAAGAGTTACAGATACAGTTATATAATCTCCGGGTAGAGGGTTACAGATACAGTTATATAATCTCCGGGTAGAGGGTTACAGATACAGTTATATAATCTCCGGGTAGAGGGTTACAGATACAGTTATATAATCTCCGGTAGAGGGTTACAGATACAGTTATATAATCTCCTGGTAGAGGGTTACAGATACAGTTATATAATCTCCGGGTAGAGGGTTACAGATACAGTTATATAATCTCCGGTAGAGGGTTACAGATACAGTTATATAATCTCCGGGTAGAGGGTTACAGATACAGTTATATAATCTCCGGTAGAGGGTTACAGATACAGTTATATAATCTCCGGGCAGAGGGTTACAGATACAGTTATATAATCTCCGGGTAGGGGGTTACAGATACAGTTATATAATCTCCAGGTAGAGGGTTACAGATACAGTTATATAATCTCCGGGTAGAGGGTTACAGATACAGTTATATAATCTCCGGTAGAGGGTTACAGATACAGTTATATAATCTCCGGGTAGAGGGTTACAGATACAGTTATATAATCTCCGGGTAGAGGGTTACAGATACAGTTATATAATCTCCAGGTAGAGGGTTATAGATACAGTTATATAATCTCCGGGTAGAGGGTTACAGATACAGTTATATAATCTCCAGGTAGAGGGTTACAGATACAGTTATATAATCTCCGGGTAGAGGGTTACAGATACAGTTATATAATCTCCGGTAGAGGGTTACAGATACAGTTATATAATCTCCGGGTAGAGGGTTACAGATACAGTTATATAATCTCCGGGTAGAGGGTTACAGATACAGTTATATAATCTCCGGGTAGAGGGTTACAGATACAGTTATATAATCTCCGGGTAGAGGGTTACAGATACAGTTATATAATCTCCGGGTAGAGGGTTACAGATACAGTTATATAATCTCCGGGAAGAGGGTTACAGATACAGTTATATAATCTCCGGTAGAGGGTTACAGATACAGTTATATAATCTCCGGTAGAGGGTTACAGATACAGTTATATAATCTCCGGGTAGAGGGTTACAGATACAGTTATATAATCTCCGGGTAGAGGGTTACAGATACAGTTATATAATCTCCGGGTAGAGGGTTACAGATACAGTTATATAATCTCCGGGTAGAGGGTTACAGATACAGTTATATAATCTCCGGGTAGAGGGTTACAGATACAGTTATATAATCTCCAGGTAGAGGGTTACAGATACAGTTATATAATCTCCGGGTAGAGGGTTACAGATACAGTTATATAATCTCCGGGCAGAGGGTTACAGATACAGTTATATAATCTCCGGGTAGAGGGTTACAGATACAGTTATATAATCTCCGGTAGAGGGTTACAGATACAGTTATATAATCTCCGGGTAGAGGGTTACAGATACAGTTATATAATCTCCGGGTAGAGGGTTACAGATACAGTTATATACTCTCCGGGTAGAGGGTTACAGATACAGTTATATAATCTCCGGGTAGAGGGTTACAGATACAGTTATATACTCTCCGGGTAGAGGGTTACAGATACAGTTATATAATCTCCGGGTAGAGGGTTACAGATACAGTTATATAATCTCCGGGTAGAGGGTTACAGATACAGTTATATAATCTCCGGGTAGAGGGTACAGATACAGTTATATAATCTCCGGGTAGAGGGTTACAGATACAGTTATATAATCTCCGGGTAGAGGGATACAGATACAGTTATATAATCTCCGGGTAGAGGGTTACAGATACAGTTATATAATCTCCGGGTAGAGGGTTACAGATACAGTTATATAATCTCCGGTAGAGGGTTACAGATACAGTTATATAATCTCCGGGTAGAGGGTTACAGATACAGTTATATAATCTCCGGGTAGAGGGTTACAGATACAGTTATATAATCTCCGGGCAGAGGGTTACAGATACAGTTATATAATCTCCGGGTAGAGGGTTACAGATACAGTTATATAATCTCCGGGTAGAGGGTTACAGATACAGTTATATAATCTCCGGGTAGAGGGTTACAGATACAGTTATATAATCTCTGGGTAGAGAGTTACAGATACAGTTATATAATCTCCGGGTAGAGGGTTACAGATACAGTTATATACTCTCCGGGTAGAGGGTACAGATACAGTTATATAATCTCCGGGTAGAGGGTTACAGATACAGTTATATAATCTCCGGTAGAGGGTTACAGATACAGTTATATAATCTCCGGGTAGAGGGTTACAGATACAGTTATATAATCTCCGGGTAGAGGGTTACAGATACAGTTATATAATCTCCGGGTAGAGGGCTACAGATACAGTTATATAATCTCCGGTAGAGGGTTACAGATACAGTTATATAATCTCCGGGTAGAGGGTTACAGATACAGTTATATAATCTCCGGTAGAGGGTTACAGATACAGTTATATAATCTCCGGGTAGAGGGTTACAGATACAGTTATATAATCTCCGGGTAGAGGGTTACAGATACAGTTATATAATCTCCGGTAGAGGGTTACAGATACAGTTATATAATCTCCGGGTAGAGGGTTACAGATACAGTTATATAATCTCCGGGTAGAGGGTTACAGATACAGTTATATAATCTCCGGGTAGAGGGTTACAGATACAGTTATACAATCTCCGGGTAGAGGGTTACAGATACAGTTATATAATCTCCGGGTAGAGGGTTACAGATACAGTTATATAATCTCCGGGTAGAGGGTTACAGATACAGTTATATAATCTCCGGTAGAGGGTTACAGATACAGTTATATAATCTCCGGGTAGACTAGAGGGTTACAGATACAGTTATACAATCTCCGGGTAGAGGGTTACAGATACAGTTATATAATCTCCGGGTAGAGGGTTACAGATACAGTTATATAATCTCCGGGTAGAGGGTTACAGATACAGTTATATAATCTCCGGTAGAGGGTTACAGATACAGTTATATAATCTCCGGGCAGAGGGTTACAGATACAGTTATATAATCTCCGGGTAAAGAGTTACAGATACAGTTATATAATCTCCGGGTAGAGGGTTACAGATACAGTTATATAATCTCCGGGCAGAGGGTTACAGATACAGTTATATAATCTCCGGGTAGAGGGTTACAGATACAGTTATATAATCTCCGGGTAGAGGGTTACAGATACAGTTATATAATCTCCGGGTAGAGGGTTACAGATACAGTTATATAATCTCCGGGTAAAGAGTTACAGATACAGTTATATAATCTCCGGGTAGAGGGTTACAGATACAGTTATATAATCTCCGGGTAGAGGGTTACAGATACAGTTATATAATCTCCGGGTAGAGGGTTACAGATACAGTTATATAATCTCCGGGTAGAGGGTTACAGATACAGTTATATAATCTCCGGGTAGAGGGTTACAGATACAGTTATACAATCTCCGGGTAGAGGGTTACAGATACAGTTATATAATCTCCGGGTAGAGTGTTACAGATACAGTTATATAATCTCCGGGTAGAGGGTTACAGATACAGTTATACAATCTCCGGGTAGAGGGTTACAGATACAGTTATATAATCTCCGGGTAGAGGGTTACAGATACAGTTATATAATCTCCGGGTAAAGAGTTACAGATACAGTTATATACTCTCCGGGTAGAGGGCTACAGATACAGTTATATAATCTCCGGTAGAGGGTTACAGATACAGTTATATAATCTCCGGGTAGAGGGTTACAGATACAGTTATATAATCTCCGGGTAGAGGGCTACAGATACAGTTATATAATCTCCGGTAGAGGGTTACAGATACAGTTATATAATCTCCGGGTAGAGGGTTACAGATACAGTTATATAATCTCCGGGTAGAGGGTTACAGATACAGTTATATAATCTCCGGGTAGAGGGTTACAGATACAGTTATATAATCTCCGGGTAGAGGGTTACAGATACAGTTATATAATCTCCGGGTAGAGGGTTACAGATACAGTTATATAATCTCCGGGTAGAGGGTTACAGATACAGTTATATAATCTCCGGGTAGAGGGTTACAGATACAGTTATATAATCTCCGGGTAGAGAGTTACAGATACAGTTATATAATTTCCGGGTAGAGGGTTACGGATACAGTTATATAATTTCCGGGTAGAGGGTTACAGATACAGTTATATAATCTCCGGGTAGAGGGCTACAGATACAGTTATATAATCTCCGGGTAGAGGGTTACAGATACAGTTATATAATCTCCGGGTAAAGAGTTACAGATACAGTTATATAATCTCCGGGTAGAGGGTTACAGATACAGTTATACAATCTTCGCGTAGAGGGTTACAGATACAGTTATATAATCTCCGGGTAGAGGGTTACAGATACAGTTATATAATCTCCGGGTAGAGGGTTACAGATACAGTTATACAATCTCCGGGTAGAGGGTTACAGATACAGTTATATAATCTCCGGGTAGAGGGTTACAGATACAGTTATATAATCTCCGGGTAGAGGGTTACAGATACAGTTATATAATCTCCGGATAGAGGGTTACAGATACAGTTATATAATCTCCGGTAGAGGGTTACAGATACAGTTATATAATCTCCGGGCAGAGGGTTACAGATACAGTTATATAATCTCCGGGTAGAGGGTTACAGATACAGTTATATAATCTCCGGGTAGAGGGTTACAGATACAGTTATATAATCTCCGGGTAGAGGGTTACAGATACAGTTATATAATCTCCGGGTAGAGGGTTACAGATACAGTTATATAATCTCCGGGTAGAGGGTTACAGATACAGTTATATAATCTCCGGGTAAAGAGTTACAGATACAGTTATATAATCTCCGGGTAGAGGGTTACAGATACAGTTATATAATCTCCGGGTAGAGGGTTACAGATACAGTTATATAATCTCCGGGTAGAGGGTTACAGATACAGTTATATAATCTCCGGGTAGAGGGTTACAGATACAGTTATATAATCTCCGGGTAGAGGGTTACAGATACAGTTATACAATCTCCGGGTAGAGGGTTACAGATACAGTTATATAATCTCCGGGTAAAGAGTTACAGATACAGTTATATACTCTCCGGGTAGAGGGTTACAGATACAGTTATATAATCTCCGGGTAGAGGGTTACAGATACAGTTATATAATCTCCGGGTAGAGGGTTACAGATACAGTTATATAATCTCCGGGTAGACTAGAGGGTTACAGATACAGTTATATAATCTCCGGTAGAGGGTTACAGATACAGTTATATAATCTCCGGGTAGAGGGTTACAGATACAGTTATATAATCTCCGGGTAGAGGGTTACGGATACAGTTATATAATTTCCGGGTAGAGGGTTACAGATACAGTTATATAATCTCCGGGTAGAGGGTTACAGATACAGTTATATAATCTCCGGGTAGAGGGTTACGGATACAGTTATATAATCTCCGGGTAGAGGGTTACAGATACAGTTATATAATCTCCGGGTAGAGGGTTACAGATACAGTTATATAATCTCCGGTAGAGGATTACAGATACAGTTATATAATCTCCGGGTAGAGGGTTACAGATACAGTTATACAATCTCCGGGTAGGGGGTTACAGATACAGTTATATAATCTCCGGGTAGAGGGTTACAGATACAGTTATATAATCTCCGGGTAGAGGGTTACAGATACAGTTATATAATCTCCGGGTAGAGGGTTACAGATACAGTTATATAATCTCCGGGTAGAGGGTTACAGATACAGTTATATAATCTCCGGTAGAGGGTTACAGATACAGTTATATAATCTCCGGGTAGGGGGTTACAGATACAGTTATATAATCTCCGGGTAGAGGGTTACAGATACAGTTATATAATCTCCGGTAGAGGGTTACAGATACAGTTATATAATCTCCGGGTAGAGGGTTACAGATACAGTTATATAATCTCCGGGTAGGGGGTTACAGATACAGTTATATAATCTCCGGGTAGAGGGTTACAGATACAGTTATATAATCTCCGGTAGAGGGTTACAGATACAGTTATATAATCTCCGGGTAGAGGGTTACAGATACAGTTATATAATCTCCGGGTAGAGGGTTACAGATACAGTTATATAATCTCCGGTAGAGGGTTACAGATACAGTTATATAATCTCCGGGTAGAGGGTTACAGATACAGTTATATAATCTCCGGGTAGAGGGTTACGGATACAGTTATATAATCTCCGGGTAGAGGGTTACAGATACAGTTATATAATCTCCGGGTAGAGGGCTACAGATACAGTTATATAATCTCCGGGTAGAGGGTTACAGATACAGTTATATAATCTCCGGGTAGAGGGTTACAGATACAGTTATATAATCTCCGGGTAGAGGGTTACGGATACAGTTATATAATCTCCGGGTAGAGGGTTACAGATACAGTCATATAATCTCCGGGTAGAGGGTTACAGATACAGTTATATAATCTCCGGGTAGGGGGTTACAGATACAGTTATATAATCTCCGGGTAGAGGGTTACGGATACAGTTATATAATCTCCGGGTAGAGGGTTACAGATACAGTTATATAATCTCCGGGTAGAGGGTTACAGATACAGTTATATAATCTCCGGGTAGATGGTTACAGATGTATGAAGTTTTAGAAGACTCATTTCTCTGCCACTACGATCGCTCTCCTTATAAATTATTCTTATTTATAAAACATACATTTGATCGGTAAAAGAATCCTGTTGTGCCCATTTTAATACCTTTCTCACTACGTTCGCAATCCCTCTGTCTTTTTCTTTTTTTATTCCGTGTCTCACGGACAATTCAAAAGAGCCGGATAACACTGCGACAGGAATCACGGCATCATGACTTTGAATATCATTACGACCCGGTGAGCTCTGCACCTCGCCGGTTCTTAATCAGTATAGGCTGATGAGCTTTGTGACATTTTAGGGACCGTCAATGTGTTCTATGATTAATCGGCAAGGGATAGTGTCAAACGAGCGGCTTTGATCAACATGGGCTGGTGGAGACTGTCTGTGGTGACACTTTTTAGGGGCCATGAATATATAATGGTACTAAGGGAGAAAGATATGTGTCACACCATCCGCTTTGATCTTGCAGGTAAGATCTGAAGCACATGTTTCATTCTTTAATAAATTGATGGCACCTTAGAAAAGAAATCAGTGGGCTTGTGAGCGCAAGCTTCCCCTCCGCTGTTTATATCAAAAGAAGGGGGAGAAGAAAAAAAAAAAGAAATATACGAAAAATAATTACTTAAGAACAACCAGTAAGTACAGGATGTAAGTGGTTTCAGGCGGTGTGTCAATACGGTGTAACAGCAGCAGTTCCTGCACATTAAGGCTCTATATAAATCTCATTTTCTACTGCTTCCAAAGAGCGGATTTCTTCCTAAACTTGCTGTCTTTGAAGTGTTTGAATAATGGCCCTCATTCCGAGTCGTTCGCTCGGTAATTTTCATCGCATCGCAGTGAAATTCCGCTTAGTACGCATGCGCAATATTCGCACTGCGACTGCGTCAAGTAATTTTACAATGAAGATAGTATTTTTACTCACGGCTTTTTCTTCGCTCCGGCGATCGTAGTGTGATTGACAGGAAATGGGTGTTACTGGGCGGAAACACGGCGTTTTAGGGGCGTGTGGATAAAAACGCTACCGTTTCCGGAAAAAACGCAGGAGTGGCTGGAGAAACGGGGGAGTGTCTGGGCGAACGCTGGGTGTGTTTATGACGTCAAACCAGGAACGACAAGCACTGAACTGATCGCAGATGCCGAGTAAGTCTGAAGTTACTCAGAAACTGCTAAGTAGTTTGTAATCGCAATATTGCGAATACATCGGTCGCAATTTTAAGAAGCTAAGATTCACTCCCAGTAGGCGGAGGCTTAGCGTGAGCAACTCTGCTAAATTCGCCTTGCGAGCGAACAACTCGGAATGAGGGCCAATGTTCAGGGAAAACAAACAGACGACTTGACATTACTAAGGAAGGTACAGCCTTATGGGGGAAAGTGAAGATTCAGATGGAGAACATTAAATATCGGTAAACCGAGTAACACGTAATGGCAGTAAGCAGGTCCAAAACTACATTTTTCGTCATCCGGGGCAAAGCAGTATATTGCTCACCCCCCCCCCCCCCCCGAAAATAAAGCAAACAAACAAACCAACCCTGTCAGACTAAAATAATCGGATTATCAAAAAAAAAATGAAATAAAGGGGATACTATTGGACAATATTCCCCTATGTGCCTCAAATGCACTAAGCGTCACATGTCCCCCCCAGCAGCGTGTTCCACTACATGCCCCCCTGTTTGTCCCCATACATTGCATTATGGGGGTCATCCCGAGTTGATCGCTAGCTGCCGTTGTTCGCAGCGCAGCGATCAGGCTAAAAATCGTCGGCGCGGCGTACGGATACAATGAGCACAGAGTGCAACGAACATTCCAGTCGCACGGCCGAACGCAGGAAGATTGACAGAAAGAGGACGTTTCTGGGTGTCAACTGACCGTTTTCAGGGAGTGCTTAGAAAAACGCAGGCGTGCCAGAAAAAACGCAGGCGTGGCTGGGCGTTCGCTGGGCGGGTGCATGACGTCAAAAGCCGTCCCTCCGTCGTTAGAATCAATGCACACGAAGAGTAACTAACTACAGGGCTGGTCTTGTTTTGCACAAGAAGATTTTGCAGGCGCTCTGCTGCACAGGCGTTCGCACTTCTGCAAAGCGAAAATACACTCCCCGGTGGGCGGCGACAATGCGTTTGTACAGCTGCTAAAAACTGCTAGTGAGCGATCAACTCGAAATGACCCCCTATATCACTGCACTACATTCCCATATCCACTGCACTGTATCACTATACTACATCACTACACTACAGCGTGTCCTCTCAATGGTGTGCAGCCGGCAGGTTATTATCGGTTGGTGCTGGGCAGGCAGCCGGGATCATAGCCTGCTGAAAAACACAGCACCAGCAGCTCACTGCTATAGCTTGCACGGTGCACCGCCCGCTAGTCACAGTACTGTATGGCAAAGTAGAGAGTTTAAGACAACAGCCGGCATAGTAGAGATCCCAGGCACTGGAGATCACCCGCACAGCGTCAGAGCCAGCTGTGGGCAGACAGGTGGGTCAGAGGCACTGCCCTGGGAGCCGTCTGCTGTCTCACTGGAGAAGCACAGCACTGCTGGTAAATAAAAAAAACCACCAAAAAACCCTGTTCCCCTGTAACTCTTCAGCCCCCCCTCAAATCCTGCACCCGGTGCGCATGCCCCCTTAGCCCCCCCCCTAGTTGCGGCCCTGCAGTAAGGCTTTAAGGGGGTTCGTCACAGAAGGTGAACGTTGTTTATGAAAAACCAAAAACCAGCAGACTCAGAATGTTTGATACTGAGGGGGAGATGTATCCAGCCTCGGAGAGAGTTAAAGTGCAGAAGATTCTAGAAGCTGATAGTAACAGCTTGTGAGCTGCCGGAAATGCAGGACTTTTGTGTGACTCTGCCCAGTTCATTAAAGCACCAATCAGTAACTGGACAAAATTTCGTCTCCACTTTGGGGGTGAGTTATCAAAGATTGGAGAGAGATAAAGTGGAGATAAAAAGGGGCAGATGTATTAAGTCCGAGAGAGAGATACAGTGGAGGGAAATTAAGGGATCTATGTACGAAGCCTTCCGGGGGGCCGGGAGGGTCACCCGATTTTCGTGAGCCTCCCGCACATTCCGGAAGAGTAGGCAAGTATGGTTTTACTGCATTCTCCCTTTAGTACATCCCACCCTCTAACTGTCATTTTACACAACCTGTAGTATGGCAGTTAGGAGATGATATGTTGGTACTTTATCTCCATCAACTTTATCTCTCTCCAAGGCTTAATAAATAGACCCCCAAGTACCAACCAATCAGATCCCCAGAGTTTAGGTGTGTTCAGCCTTCATTTTTCAAACACAACCTGTAGTATGGCAGTTAGGAGCTGATTGGTTAGTAGTGTACTTTATCTGTTTCCTGTTTATTTATCTCCTGGCTTTGATAAATGTACTTCTTTATCTCTCTCCGTGGCTTGGTACATCTGCCCCAAGCAGTCAGCTCCTAACATTTTCATGAATACGCCCTAACTGAACTCTAACCTATGGGGGTCATTCCGAGTTAATTGCTAGCTGCATTTGTTCGCAGCGCAGCGATCAGGCTAAATAACGGCAGTTCTGCGCATGCGGCGCAATGCGCACGTGTGATGTACGGGCACAACGAACGATGCAGTTTTGCACAGGGTCTAGCGATGCATTTCAGTCGCACTGGTTGCCGCAGAGTGATTGACAGGAAGAGGGCGTTTCTGGGTGGCAACTGACCGTTTTCAGGGAGTGTTTGGAAAAACACAGGCGTGCCAGGGAAAACGCAGGTGTGGCTGGGCGAACGCTGGGCGGGTGTGTGATGTCAAATCCGGAACTGAATATTCTGAAGTGATCGCAAGCGCTGAGTAGGTTTTGAGCTACTCTGAAACTGTACAAAATGTTTTTACAGGCGCTCTGCGATACAACCGTTCGCACTTCTGCTAAGCTAAAATCCACTCCCAGTGGGCAGCGGCATAGCGTTTGCACGGCTGCTAAAAACTGCTAGCGAGCGATCAACTCGGAATGACCCCCTATGCGTGATCTCCCAGTCACACTTTCGTTCCACTTCTTCAGTGGTAAATGTACAAATATAGACAGTGGCGTAACTAGAAATTTTTCTCCCCCAAGCCAAAAAATTCTTCAGTGCTCCCAGTGTCACATATGCCCCCAGTGCCAGGTATTCCCCCACAGTGCCAGGTACTCACATGCCCCCAGTGCCAAATATAGCCCCCCCCATGTGCCAGGTACACATATACCCCCCCCCCAGTGCCAAATATGCCCCCAGTGCCAGATATTCCCCCACAGTGCCAGGTACTCACGTGCCCCCAGTGCCAAATATACCCCCCAGTGCCACATATGCCCCCTCAGTGCCTGCCACATATGCTCCCCCAGTGCCGCGCTCCCCCGCTCTCCCCCGCTCCTTTGTGTTGGAGGGACACGGAGGGCACAGCGCGCGCCTCTCCTGTGTCCCTCTGGGTCTCCGGCGGGTTAAAGGAAGTGTCGGTTCGTGAGCCAATCAGAGCTCATGAACGGCACTTCCTTTATTAGACCCGCTGGAGACCCAGAGGGACACGGGAGAGGCGCGCGCTGTGCCCTCCGTGTCCCTCCTTACAGCAGCGGGGGTTAGTGACAACAGATTGACATGCGGACGCTCGTCCGCATGTCAATCTGCTCTAAATCAGTGGCGCCCCCGCAGCCCCTCGCCCCCAAGCCACCGCGAGGGCTGCGGGGGCAGTAGTTACGCCACTGATTATAGATACGATCATAATACATTCAACTCTTCTTCATCGCCACTGGCTTGTGTGCGCACATTTACGGAGCACCTGCAGGACAAATTCATGCAAGATTTGCTCCGCAAATGGGCATATGTTCAGGTCTGCATCAGCCACATCACTTCATCGGCCAGACCACCCACTTTACTCGCTAAGTGAGTCCGGAGTGCAGCTGAAATCTGGAGGCTTGCCCATTTCACCTCTTGGCTGTTCCGGGAGAGTAAGCAAGTATGGCTGTCATTTTTCAAACACAGCTTGTAAAATGGTAGTTAGGAACTGGATGGTTGGTACATTATCTCTCTCCAAGCTTTGAAAAATCTCCCCCTAATCTATCTCAAGATAACACCTGTGCCATAATAGACACTGCCCCTCTGTAGTGAGTAGCATTAAACCGAACTCACTGTATTGGATTGTTCACATACTGTAACAGTGAGTATTGATCACATCACAGTGAGTATTGATCACATCACAGTGAGTATCGATCACATCACAGTGAGTATATTGATCACATCACAGTGAGTTACTGACAGCAGCACCCCTGGAATAAATCCAGTACGCAGCTAAATGCCATTTCTACATTATAAAGAGCCTCATTCTTATTACCAGATATTCTTTTGAAACAAATCCTCTTTCTCACAAGCAGCTGTAGATGTTCTCCTGAAACCATGAGGGAGGGACGTACATGCAATCCAAAACCCCGGATTTGTTTTTATAAATCTGAGATCCAGACTCACGGAAAGACTCGACTCGGGACTCAGACTACTCGGATCCCAAAATTCATCCAAGCTGGAACTCGGACTACTTTGATCCCAAAAATTGATCCGAGTCGGGACTCTGCTTGGATCCCCAAAGTTTAGGTTTGTTCAGCCTTCAACAATGCCGAACCGTTAATCTTTAGTTATTGGAGTGTCAGCTTTTGGGTTTCTTTATATTACCAATATTAAAGTTTGAGTTAATTGTTTTGTGGGGGGTGGGGAAGGTAGGCCCGCTGGATCGCTGCCTGTCTGCTATTGCAGTCTGTATGGCGCTCCAATGTCTATATCAAACTTATCATAGGCGATAATTTCTCTGGCAATATAATCGAGTCATAGGGGCCTATTCAATTAAGAGGGAGGTGCCTTAAGCTTTTCCTTCTGGTTTGAAATGCGAAGCAGAATAGCCTTCTATGCTACTGTAATTTTGCACATATATAACCCTCTGACAACTTCCCAGTGTATTATCCATATATATATATATATATATATATATTGCACTTATTTCTTGCTCTGCTTTTAATGAAGGCAATCTCAATTAGCAAACGTTGCCTGATTTGAATGAACATGTTACATGTACAAGTTCTGGTGCGACATTTTGTTCACACTCTTTAGTGCGAGAAAGTGCACCAATAAGAGGCTGCATACATTATAATATAACCAGAGGCTCTGTATAATATGTATGCAAATAAACCGGGATGCTCATTTTTGACAACTGAGAATATGTGTGTTTTCGATAGCTGTAAAAATACCACACAATTAGTGTAGCCCGGGATTTAAAGTACCACAGGAAGTTGCAAGCCTGCCGCTTTGCTGTTGTCTGCTGCGTACCTAGCGAGGAAAGCAAAAGTTCATTATTCATATATCATAATGAAGCCTGTTTTGCGCGGGGAAACGTAATTGCTTTAATAAGCTCCGAGGTTTCCTGTTTGTTTGTGGTGACCTCCATCTAAAAGTGAAACCTCAGTTTCCTGCAGTGCCACAAGATGGCCGACCTCTTCCTCACTAGTCAGTGAGATGTGACTGAGCATCAGGAACATGCGGAGTCAGTGATGCCTCGTGTGACAATTCCTTCAAAATCAAATGCCCCTTCCCCCCCAGTCTAAGCAGACAACATACTTAAATATTAATGTGTGAAGAGCAGAGGTGCCACTGGAATAATTATCTGCTGGTCACAGATCATGAGACTAGGAGGGGGATGAAACTGCACCTTCAATATTTGTAATATGGCCACAGCCTGGCTATTATCCCTGAAAACCGGGCACTGTTCAATTTACCTCAGGAATTAGAAGTACTTTAATCAACAGAATCTCACTGCGCATTATCCGTACACACAACAGCTGTTTCCCAGTTCCGTTGACAGTGGCCAGTACGTATCTCTAGAGCTCACCAGTGCTGCTGCTCTTTTCCATGGCCCTATTCAGTGCGTATTCACAGGGGAATAAAAGACTTCATTGTGTGACCTCCTTGATGCACTCGGCCGCTGTAGCTTAAGGCTACGAACCTGAGACTGCTGCCAAACCAAAGCCTCTCAGATGAAAGCACAAAATGTGCTATTGCAGCTCCATTAGGCACACGAAGCTCAGGATACAGACTCCAACCGGATGACATTTAATGTTAGACATTGCCTGACACCTTTATTTCATGAAACACGGACACTTGCGAGCCCATTTATCACCATGCTGCTGCGATCATCGGAAGAGTCATTGATACACAACAAGCCCCCTACGTTCCACTCCCATCCCATTGTTATTTGTGTGACAGTGATTACTTTTACCTCAGAGATCAGTGTAATTACTCTAGACCAGACTTTGGTAACCAGTGTAAGTCAGTTCAGCTTGGGCAGGCCTGTATATATAGGGAAGTTCCCAATGGTGGAATTGCTGCGGTTTCACGGGGGTGCATCCTAACTTGAATTTCAGTGGCACATGCGCAGGACAAGCACAGAAGGGCAGAGCAGGGGCCGCGGCAGGATGAACCACAATGGACCCCCCTACTTAATTGTACTATGTTCTCGGCAATGTAGTATTCCATTCCTGTATGTTCCATCAAAGAGCATATAGATGGTTTAGGTATGTTTGACCATCGGACGAGATTCTGACGCCGGCATTCCAATCTTTAAAATCCCAACAGGGGCGAGGTAAGTATGATATCCTCTTTCTCTTACCCTCTAACCCTAACTCTCCCTTTCCGCAGCCTAACCTCCCCTCATAGTGTCTATCCCTAACCTCCCCCCTGTGGTGCCTAAACCTAACCACTCCTCCCCGCAGCCTAACCGACACCCCCCCCCCTGCCCGCAGCCTAACCCTAACCTACCCCCGGTAGTGCCTAAACCCAACACCCAACCCCGCTCCTCCCCGCAGCCTAACCCTAACCTACCCCCGGTAGTACCTAAACCCAACACCCAACCCCGCTCCTCCCCGCAGCCTAACCCTAACCTACCCCCGGTAGTGCCTAAACCCAACACCCAACCCCGCTCCTCCCCGCAGCCTAACCCTAACCTACCCCCGGTAGTGCCTAAACCCAACACCCAACCCCGCTCCTCCCCGCAGCCTAACCCTAACCTACCCCCGGTAGTGCCTAAACCCAACACCCAACCCCGCTCCTCCCCGCAGCCTAACCCTAACCTACCCCCGGTAGTGCCTAAACCCAACACCCAACCCCGCTCCTCCCCGCAGCCTAACCCTAACCTACCCCCGGTAGTGCCTAAACCCAACCCCGCTCCTCCCCGCAGCCTAACCCTAACCTACCCCCGGTAGTGCCTAAACCCAACACCCAACCCCGCTCCTCCCCGCAGCCTAACCCTAACTACCTCAGGTGCCGCCTAAACCTGACCCCCCATCATAGCCAGGCCGTTATACTTATGGTGGGGATGCCGGCTGTCGGGGATGCTGGCTGTCGGGATTCTGGCGTAGGCATTCTGACGGGCGTTGTATTCCAGGTGTCGGTATTCCGACTACCGGTATCTTTACCGCATCCCATCTACGGTATTTCCTAACATCTCCAATGCAAAATCCGCCGTACTCTAATATCGACTGCAGACAGGGAAATTGTGGTGAAGCCGGAACCCTCTTTATGGTCCAGAGTTCCAGATTGTTATTTCAGATTGTGTACTGCGGACTGCTACTAGCGGTCTAACACTAGAGATGAGCGGGTTCGGTTCCTCGGAATCCGAACCCGCCCGAACTTCAGCTTTTTTTACACGGATCCGAGCGACTCGGATCTTCCCGCCTTGCTCGGTTAACCCGAGCGCGCCTGAACGTCATCATGACGCTGTCGGATTCTCGCGAGGCTCGGATTCTATCGCGAGACTCGGATTCTATATAAGGAGCCGCGCGTCGCCGCCATTTTACACGTGCATTGAGATTCATAGGGAGAGGACGTGGCTGGCGTCCTCTCCGTTTTTAGAGAAGAAATAGATAGGAGACTGAGAGTGAGACAGTGTCAGTGACACTTCATTTACTGGAGCTTAGGAGGAGTACTCAGACAGAGAGTGCAGAATTTTGCTGATAGTATTAGTTAGTTATACTAGTGACAGAGTGAGACAGTGACACTTCATTTACTGGAGCTTAGGAGGAGTACTCAGACAGAGAGTGCAGAATTTTGCTGATAGTATTAGTTAGTTATAGTGACAGAGTGAGACAGTGACACTTCATTTACTGGAGCTTAGGAGGAGTACTCAGACAGAGAGTGCAGAATTTTGCTGATAGTATTAGTTAGTTATACTAGTGACTGACCAGTGACCACCAGTGCAGTTTTATATTATTTAATATAATCCGTTCTCTGCCTGAAAAAACGATACACAGTGACTCAGTCACATACCATATCTGT
Organism: Pseudophryne corroboree; assembly: GCF_028390025.1. Taxonomy (NCBI): domain Eukaryota; kingdom Metazoa; phylum Chordata; class Amphibia; order Anura; family Myobatrachidae; genus Pseudophryne; species Pseudophryne corroboree. The sequence goes on along the minus strand of NC_086455.1, from coordinate 167,196,688 downwards.
GCTCAGCCCAGTGTGCTGCTGCATCATCTATGTATAATATCTGACTGTGCTCACACAGCTTAATTGTGGGGGAGACTGGGGAGCAGTTAGATTATAGCAGGAGCCAGGAGTACATATTAAAATTAAACAGTGCACACTTTTTTTCTGCAGGAGTGCCACTGCCAGTGTGACTTACCAGTGACCTGACCACCAGTATATAGTATACTATATTGTATTGTGAATGTCTGCCTGTAAAAGTTAAACACACGTCGTGTGACTTGTGTGGTGTTTTTTTATTCTATAAAATAAAAAACTCATTCTACTGACAGACAGTGTCCAGCAGGTCCGTCATTATATAATATATACCTGTCCGGCTGCAGTAGTGATATATATATATATTTTTTATATCATTATTTATCATCCAGTCGCAGCAGACACAGTACGGTAGTTCACAGCTGTAGCTACCTCTGTGTCGGCACTCGGCAGTCCATCCATAATTGTATACCACCTACCCGTGGTTTTTTTTTTCTTTCTTCTTTATACATACTACATCTCATTATCATCCAGTCTATATTAGCAGCAGACACAGTACAGTACGGTAGTCCACGGCTGTAGCTACCTCTGTGTCGGCACTCGGCAGTCCGTCCATAATTGTATACCACCTACCCGTGTTTTTTTTTTCTTCTTTATACATACTACATCTCATTATCAACCAGTCTATATTAGCAGCAGACACAGTACGGTAGTCCACGGCTGTAGCTACCTCTGTGTCGGCACTCGGCAGTCCATCCATAATTGTATACTAGTATCCATCCATCTCCATTGTTTACCTGAGGTGCCTTTTAGTTGTGCCTATTAAAATATGGAGAACAAAAATGTTGAGGTTCCAAAATTAGGGAAAGATCAAGATCCACTTCCACCTCGTGCTGAAGCTGCTGCCACTAGTCATGGCCGAGACGATGAAATGCCAGCAACGTCGTCTGCCAAGGCCGATGCCCAATGTCATAGTACAGAGCATGTCAAATCCAAAACACCAAATATCAGTAAAAAAAGGACTCCAAAACCTAAAATAAAATTGTCGGAGGAGAAGCGTAAACTTGCCAATATGCCATTTACCACACGGAGTGGCAAGGAACGGCTGAGGCCCTGGCCTATGTTCATGGCTAGTGGTTCAGCTTCACATGAGGATGGAAGCACTCAGCCTCTCGCTAGAAAACTGAAAAGACTCAAGCTGGCAAAAGCACCGCAAAGAACTGTGCGTTCTTCGAAATCCCAAATCCACAAGGAGAGTCCAATTGTGTCGGTTGCGATGCCTGACCTTCCCAACACTGGACGTGAAGAGCATGCGCCTTCCACCATTTGCACGCCCCCTGCAAGTGCTGGAAGGAGCACCCGCAGTCCAGTTCCTGATAGTCAGATTGAAGATGTCAGTGTTGAAGTACACCAGGATGAGGAGGATATGGGTGTTGCTGGCGCTGGGGAGGAAATTGACCAGGAGGATTCTGATGGTGAGGTGGTTTGTTTAAGTCAGGCACCCGGGGAGACACCTGTTGTCCGTGGGAGGAATATGGCCGTTGACATGCCTGGTGAAAATACCAAAAAAATCAGCTCTTCGGTGTGGAAGTATTTCACCAGAAATGCGGACAGCATTTGTCAAGCCGTGTGTTCCCTTTGTCAAGCTGTAATAAGTAGGGGTAAGGACGTTAACCACCTCGGAACATCCTCCCTTATACGTCACCTGCAGCGCATTCATAATAAGTCAGTGACAAGTTCAAAAACTTTGGCCGACAGCGGAAGCAGTCCACTGACCAGTAAATCCCTTCCTCTTGTAACCAAGCTCACGCAAACCACCCCACCAACTCCCTCAGTGTCAATTTCCTCCTTCCCCAGGAATGCCAATAGTCCTGCAGGCCATGTCACTGGCAATTCTGATGATTCCTCTCCTGCCTGGGATTCCTCCGATGCATCCTTGCGTGTAACGCCTACTGCTGCTGGCGCTGCTGTTGTTGCTGCTGGGAGTCGATGGTCATCCCAGAGGGGAAGTCGTAAGACCACTTTTACTACTTCCACCAAGCAATTGACTGTCCAACAGTCCTTTGCGAGGAAGATGAAATATCACAGCAGTCATCCTACTGCAAAGCGGATAACTGAGGCCTTGGCATCCTGGGTGGTGAGAAACGTGGTTCCGGTATCCATCATTACTGCAGAGCCAACTAGAGACTTGTTGGAGGTACTGTGTCCCCGGTACCAAATACCATCTAGGTTCCATTTCTCTAGGCAGGCGATACCGAAAATGTACACAGACCTCAGAAAAAGAGTCACCAGTGTCCTAAAAAATGCAGCTGTACCCAATGTCCACTTAACCACGGACATGTGGACAAGTGGAGCAGGGCAGGGTCAGGACTATATGACTGTGACAGCCCACTGGGTAGATGTATGGACTCCCGCCGCAAGAACAGCAGCGGCGGCACCAGTAGCAGCATCTCGCAAACGTCAACTCTTTCCTAGGCAGGCTACGCTTTGTATCACCGCTTTCCAGAATACGCACACAGCTAAAAACCTCTTACGGCAACTGAGGAAGATCATCGCGGAATGGCTTACCCCAATTGGACTCTCCTGTGGATTTGTGGCATCGGACAACGCCAGCAATATTGTGTGTGCATTAAATATGGGCAAATTCCAGCACGTCCCATGTTTTGCACATACCTTGAATTTGGTGGTGCAGATTTTTTAAAAAAACGAGAGGGGCGTGCAAGAGATGCTGTCGGTGGCCAGAAGAATTGCGGGACACTTTCGGCGTACAGGCACCACGTACAGAAGACTGGAGCACCACCAAAAACTACTGAATCTGCCCTGCCATCATCTGAAGCAAGAAGTGGTAACGAGGTGGAATTCAACCCTCTATATGCTTCAGAGGTTGGAGGAGCAGCAAAAGGCCATTCAAGCCTATATAATTGAGCACGATATAGGAGGTGGAATGCACCTGTCTCAAGTGCAGTGGAGAATGATTTCAACGTTGTGCAAGGTTCTGATGCCCTTTGAACTTGCCACACGTGAAGTCAGTTCAGACACTGCCAGCCTGAGTCAGGTCATTCCCCTCATCAGGCTTTTGCAGAAGAAGCTGGAGACATTGAAGGAGGAGCTAACACGGAGCGATTCCGCTAGGCATGTGGGACTTGTGGATGGAGCCCTTAATACGCTGAAATCAGAGCACTACATTTTGGCCACCGTGCTCGATCCTAGATTTAAAACCTACCTTGGATCTCTCTTTCCGGCAGACACAAGTCTGCTGGGGTTGAAAGACCTGCTGGTGAGAAAATTGTCAAGTCAAGCGGAACGCGACCTGTCAACATCTCCTCCTTCACATTCTCCCGCAACTGGGGGTGCGAGGAAAAGGCTCAGAATTCCGAGCCCACCCGCTGGCGGTGATGCAGGGCAGTCTGGAGCGACTGCTGATGCTGACATCTGGTCCGGACTGAAGGACCTGACAACGATTACGGACATGTCGTCTACTGTCACTGCATATGATTCTCTCAACATTGAAAGAATGGTGGAGGATTATATGAGTGACCGCATCCAAGTAGGCACGTCACACAGTCCGTACTTATACTGGCAGGAAAAAGAGGCAATTTGGAGGCCCTTGCACAAACTGGCTTTATTCTACCTAAGTTGCCCTCCCACAAGTGTGTACTCCGAAAGAGTGTTTAGTGCCGCCGCTCACCTTGTCAGCAATCGGCGTACGAGGTTACATCCAGAAAATGTGGAGAAGATGATGTTCATTAAAATGAATTATAATCAATTCCTCCGCGGAGACATTGACCAGCAGCAATTGCCTCCACAAAGTACACAGGGAGCTGAGATGGTGGATTCCAGTGGGGACGAATTGATAATCTGTGAGGAGGGGGATGTACACGGTGATGTATCGGAGGATGATGATGAGGTGGACATCTTGCCTCTGTAGAGCCAGTTTGTGCAAGGAGAGATTAATTGCTTCTTTTTTGGGGGGGGTCCAAACCAACCAGTTATTTCAGTCACAGTCGTGTGGCAGACCCTGTCACTGAAATGATGGGTTGGTTAAAGTGTGCATGTCCTGTTTTGTTTATACAACATAAGGGTGGGTGGGAGGGCCCAAGGACAATTCCATCTTGCACCTCTTTTTTCTTTTATTTTTCTTTGCGTCATGTGCTGTTTGGGGAGGGTTTTTTGGAAGGGCCATCCTGCGTGACACTGCAGTGCCACTCCTAGATGGGCCCGGTGTTTGTGTCGGCCACTAGGGTCGCTTATCTTACTCACACAGTCAGCTACCTCATTGCGCCTCTTTTTTTCTTTGCGTCATGTGCTGTTTGGGGAGGGTTTTTTGGAAGGGCCATCCTGCGTGACACTGCAGTGCCACTCCTAGATGGGCCCGGTGTTTGTGTCGGCCACTAGGGTCGCTTATCTTACTCACACAGTCAGCTACCTCATTGCGCCTCTTTTTTTCTTTGCGTCATGTGCTGTTTGGGGAGGGTTTTTTGGAAGGGCCATCCTGCGTGACACTGCAGTGCCACTCCTAGATGGGCCCGGTGTTTGTGTCGGCCACTAGGGTCGCTTATCTTACTCACACAGTCAGCTACCTCATTGCGCCTCTTTTTTTCTTTGCGTCATGTGCTGTTTGGGGAGGGTTTTTTGGAAGGGCCATCCTGCGTGACACTGCAGTGCCACTCCTAGATGGGCCCGGTGTTTGTGTCGGCCACTAGGGTCGCTTAGCTTAGTCATCCAGCGACCTCGGTGCAAATTTTAGGACTAAAAATAATATTGTGAGGTGTGAGGTATTCAGAATAGACTGAAAATGAGTGGAAATTATGGTTTTTGAGGTTAATAATACTTTGGGATCAAAATGACCCCCAAATTCTATGATTTAAGCTGTTTTTTAGTGTTTTTTGAAAAAAACACCCGAATCCAAAACACA